>NC_043989.1:17895166-18217666 GCF_902150065.1 Myripristis murdjan
AAGCATTTTAGTGTCAAAACATTTAACCAGATAGCCACCATTTTCCACGAACACTCAGCAGTCCTGAAGGAAGAAATCCATCACAGAAGAGGAAGAAATGCCAATTTATCCACTGACAGAAGCCTCAACAGATGCAAGTTAAGCTCTTAATTTATCACTGTCTCTCCATTTTTACATGTGCAACACACAGGAGACACACAGGAGAATGCCCTTTCTTTAGGGGCCATCGAAGGCACTCTGGTAAATATAGGAAATCATTAACTGGTTTAGAGGAAGATGAGGCTGGTTGAAGTAAAGCGGGTCATTGAAAACAAGCAATTTACAGCTCTTCATCACAAAATAAGCCCTGGAATGCACTGAACGTCACAGATTGGTGATAACAGCAGCAACATCCAAGGGTACTGAAATTTGTCTTTAAAAGTTTTACAAACTTTTACAAGCTGGCACTTCATTTGCAAGACAAGCTAACTTCAGTAAACTCTTTAATATTTACATGTTGTGACGTCTGTGTGTGCTTGAGCATTGCTTGTTTTACTGCTCCACCGGCTGGTTGTGCAGTCGATTGACCAGCCACCTGACTTGCCAAACAATGGTCTTATCCTCATGGGACAGGCCGGACCCCCTGACCTTCAAAGGGGAAAGGTCCTAGAGTGTGGGAGGCGGGACGGACCCCATACTGTGGCCTTTGTCTCTAAATGTCACCAACTCAGAGTGCAGACGGAAATAGCCGGTCTTGGCTGCTTACACTGGCAGTATGTCGTCCCGGGACCATTGTCTTGTTAACTAATGTGGCCCATTTCCCTGCGACTTAGTTGCGATGTGTTCACCCCTGCTCAGCCTTATCGCTTCCTTGTGTTTTTATTGATCGGCTTTATCTCCCGTTGTGGAGCGCCTGCCCGCCCCACCGCTCTCACCTGCCTCCTATAGATATCCCCAGTAATTTCTACCTTGTGTGTGTGTATGTGTGTGTGTATTTGGACAGATCCCATGTGCAGAGCTCTCGGCCCTTATCTGTTTTATTTAGTCTGAAGAGTTGTAGCGTTGCAGAACAAAAGGCCACCGGTCAAAGTGCTCCTCTGCATGTGGGTATTGTTGATTATTTATATCAGCTCGGCCACACACTCACTCCCTGCCGCAGGATTTTGGATCGCTTTTGCATCCTTTTCCCGTTCTTTCACATAAAATCAATTCTGTGGATTTAAAGGTTATATTCTACTGTGAACCGCTCACTTCTCTCTTAGATAACATCGTAGCTAATATCACTTGTTAAGGCCTACTAGCGCTGCACTTTCCCTTCTTAGTGTTCTTGTTTGTTTTTTAGAATAAGGTCTTAATAGTCTGTTCCTGTTTCTCCGTGTGGAATGTGACTTTTCAGCTAGCTTCTTCTTAATCCCCATTTAGGAAATTTCCAAATGTCAGCCCCTATCCTCGAAGAAAGAATCTGTCCTAACTGACTCGGTGCTCTTTACAGAGATGACTGAGCTCAGGTGGGGGGGCATATAGGTGTCTGATCCATGATAAGGTTATTTCTTCTCTCAAGAGCCAGACAGACTTGCCAGTGCGCCCCAGCCAGCATGCCTTCAAGAGCTGCTTTCTGGAAGGTTATTGCCCAGTAGGGCTTAGGCAGAGGAAATGAGTCTGGCCCATATTGTCGTCTCGTCTCGATGACTGGTCAGACAGGTAGGCTAACTGGAAGCAGGCTCCCGCTCGTCTCTTTCTCTTGTTATCTCTCCACCAGTTTCTCCCTTGTATTTATCTGTGTATGTATCCTCACACACTGTCAGCCATCTTTCTTATGGATTCTTACTTTTCCTCTACTCACTCCTTTTCCATCCATCCACCCTCCACTGCAGGAACACATGCATATAGAAACACATGCACATGCACCACTGGGGGTGGGACGATGAATTGAAATTCAGTGAATTGCAACACAGCAGTGTAACAATATGTATCGTGCAGCATAAAAATTAACCATGCATATCAGCTCCGTTTTTTTTTTTTTGTGCTGTAGTGATCACAAATGAGACGGCTCGCCCATCACAACTTCTCAGTGTTTGTTGAAATTACATTATTTGAATGTAATAATGACATTCTTAAATGATTTACATTCTACTAAGCCAGTGTCGCCGCTAAAATGATTTGTGGCTCAGAACACTGCAAAAAAAAAAAAAAAAAAAAAAAAAAAAAAAAAAAAACACCTTAAGAACTGATTTAGTCTCACAATCAGTGTTAAAATCTTTACTTGTTTCAGGAATTTCTTTGGGAGCAAGTAAAAATCCTTTGAAATACGGCAGATTAGCCCGCAGGCATCATGCAAATGACTCAAAGGAATTCTGGAAAAAAGTTGATTGACAGTGGAAAGAACTGGGTTTCTCTCATCCCACCAGCAGATTTTTCACTAGTTTCAAAGTTTTCAGAGTGAATATGATGAATATGATGTAAGATGGGCATTTTTTGCAGTGAATAAACCAAAGTTTGCACAGGAAGACATAGTCATCAGTTAACTTTGATTTAGTACAGTATTTAATATAGTATTTTATTTTTTTCTGTTTAGAGAAAGGCTGTCGAGAATGAATGTAAGTCGATTAGAAATTCAGTCACCTTGTTATGGTTACATTGTGTGGACCCACAGGTCTTTTAGAGGTCCAGCATAAAGTCCGCCTGTACATCTAACAAAAAAGTAATTGGACTAGCCTACCAGATATCTTTGTAAAACTTTTACTAATACTGACTATTGACTTAAAATTTCATTACTATTTATTTATAAAAATAAAAAAAAACGTGACTGACACCGATATTAGCGATTATACTAGTCCCAACTGTATTCATACTGTGAAGCCCATATCATATTTCAAGTCATATTGTGAATAAGCATATCATCCCTTCGCTATGCCGCACCCTCACCACTCCCTCAGGTTCGCAGTCTTTTTTGCTGGAGTGGCTCTGTCGACCAGCTGGGAGACTTACAACTGAGAATCTGAGGAATCTGAGACTGGATATGCCTGTGGGGCCCAGACGTAATGACAAGGATACAGCAGCACCTGCTCAAGTGTTAGAAATGTATTGCTTGGCTTTGATGGGGCTATCCCGTTTTTCATTTGTCAGCTGATTTTTTTTTTTTTTTTTTTTTTTTTTTTTTTTTTAAATTGCAGCCGGGCCATAAGGCACCATGAAACATCCAGCTCTAGCTGTGGAATGTCTTTAATGGTTTGCCAAATTCTGCAAACTGTATATATTGCATTTCTGGTTGGCAAGCTGCTTTATTAGCTGGGGCTCCGGTGTGCCCACCCATTGGTGCCAGCGTTAGGAATCCCAGATAACACCCTCCCCCGGCACACATCTCCCGAAACTGGCACCCACATCAGCTCCGTGGCCCAGATCACATGGTGAGAGAGTGAAGAGAGAAGAAAGGAGTCGGTCTCTCCTGGGCAAGGAGGAGAGAACAATGCTCTCTCTTTTCTCCCTCCTCAGAAGTGAGCGTCTCCAACTCGAGTTATGTAACCTGATACGGTGCTGAACCCGTCCAGTAACCCAGCCCCAGAAAGGGCGATTTCTGTTCAGGCCATTGTCCAGAAGACAATCCCCACATACCCTCATTTTCTACTTCCTCCTTCTCTGTGTGCTCTCTCTGACTTCAGTTATTCCCTACCTTCATCCCTCTTTCTCTGCGTCCCTGTTGTCTGCCTCTTAACCCGAGTCTGATCCCTTGTTATTGTGTTATTATCCATAAGCAAACAAGACGCACAGCACCATTGATATTTTTCCGGTGAAGCTGGCTCTCAGATGTCAGTGGCAGGTCTGGATTGACCGCCTCAAATCTCATTGGCATTCTGGGCTTTTGTTTCTGAACTGGGAGAACAGGTCCTGCCACAGTGGCCCCTGAGAGGGCCCTGCATGAATGTGCACCAAGAGATGAGCAGACGAGATGGTGGAGGAGGAGGGCTTTGGATCAAGATGAAGAAAAGCACCCAGTTCTCTCAGTGGTGTTGAGACTGGAGTACAGCTGCTGCTGGGTGCAACGGAGCGGTTCTACCAGATTCCAGTGTGAAATATTTAGATGCATCTTTGCTGATGATGCTGTCTTTTCAGGGACTGTCCCATGAGAATTGTCCTCAGGCGCAGATTAGGATCAGCCTCTGTTTAGATCAGTGTAATGTCATCCTCTAGTGTCCTGCGGGTCGGTGGAAGGGAAGGGGTTAGCAGACTGACTCCATACCATACAGCTCCCTCCCATCCACACCTCCCTGCTGCCATCAGTACCCAGGAAACAGGAAGTCATGTGGTGTAATAATGAGTAGCATGCACACAAGAGAGAGAGGGAGTGAGAGAGAGAGAGAGAGGGAAATAGAGTGAGCATGGGACCAAGAGCACAGAACTGAAGTTTCAGGTGGATTAGTTGACAGGTAAACTATTGTTATTTTGTTTTCCCAGCTTATCTACAATGGCATTTTATTTAGGCGTTTCTTTAGATCCTCTGATTGTGATTTTGTATTTCAGCTGCCTGTCAAAAGTTTTAGGCTTTTAGCTAGGCTCAGCAGCCTCAGTGTTGGTAAATATTGTTATAGCCGCCTCAAGCACCTGAGCTATGCAGGTTATGGTAATGCAATTCAGATCAAACCCATTACCATAGGCTATATGCATTTATTTCCGATATTCCTGGCATTACTCTAAGGAAAGTTTCACCTATTTACAAGTCACTGACTTCCAGCTGGTCTGAAGTCATGCTGTGATTTAATGCAGCGTTGTCAAAGAAAGGCTTAATCTGCGGAGGAGGCAGCAGCAGCAGGAGAAATCTGTTTGGTGATTACTTTGCCCAAAGGGAAAGGTTATTTGCAATGGAGATGAACTGGTATTGGCGAACTTTTAAACTAAATCTTTTCTCCTGGGTGGTTGACGTCACGTGGGGCAGCAGTCTCAGCCTCCCCTTTCACTTCCAGCACTGAACAGGCCTGCTAATTAGTGGCCACTGTTTATTTCAGTGAGTCAAAATGGAACCACATGGAGCATAAACAACAATAAACAGGATTATCTGCTCTGTTGAGTTGTTGCTAATAGCTTAAATAATGTTCCTAGTTCCATTACACGCTCTCTGTTTATGTGGTTTTTGTTGACAACCGCTGGTCTGATGGAATTCCCCTGGGACTTTTCTTTGTTTGCTGTCGTACCCAAAATTAGTAACACGATTTCAGCACGCTGACTTTGTTCTTAGATTAACAAGACCGTTTGTCTTTATTCTGAGCAGCTGCAGGGAAAATGTCACAAGCCCACAGTGCAAAGTGTTCCTCGTTACGTTGACATTTCACTGCAATGTTATCATCCTCTTTTTGTCCTGTTGTTCATTGTAATCGCTCTGCACAGTCATCACCCAAGTAGGTCGAGCCAGTCTAGTTTCAGTTGTTCCCGCTGTGCTGTTTCTCGGCGCTGACAAACAACAAACACTTGCTTTATTTACACAGAAACTCCATGGGAGAGAGAAACCGCTGATTCACACAGAATCGGACTTGGCATCAGTGTTTACTACCTGCAGCACAGGCTTCACCTGTCCTGCTCAATCCTTGTTCTAGCGTCACCGTGAAGATAAGATTGGACAAAAATTTGGCTGGGATCTGATTTAGGTTTGCAGATTTTTGGATGTTTCATTAACCTTCTGAAACCCCAAGAGCCCATGAGCTTTCATTTTAACATTTTTTTTTATTATCATTATTATTATTAGTAGTAGTAGTAGCAGCAGCAGTAGTAGTAGTAGTAGTATTTTCAAAACTATTAGAAAATTGCTATTTTGGGCTATGAAGATGCTTTTTTGTCATTGTGAAGAGTACAAATAAAACAATATAAAATATTTTTACAGGACAAAAGTAAGAAAAAAGGCAAAGAAAACTAATAAATTTGAAAAAATATTTAGAAAATTTGAAATGAATATAAAACAATAAAAAAAAAGTAAAATTATGCATATAAAACTACAACTATTCATGAGCTTTCTGACAAAACGTCTTCTTATGCCAAAGCAGTGGCTTTTATCAGTGTTTCTAATAAATTTTGTTCAATTTTCTGTGACGTTATAATTTTGTTTGTGAATGTCAACATGTTTTATTTCCTCTATCAAATCTATGAACGCTGTAGTCCTGAAATGGTTAGTAATGAGAGGCAGCCAGGCAGTGTGCAAAGTTGTGCTTGTCTATTTTAACTTAATGTAATATCATGAATGTAATAGAATTAATTCATGTAATGTATTGAATCAATGCAATAATACATATACCTGCTACTACAGGAAAATATAGGAAAGAGCCTAAATCTATAATAAACCAACCATTGATTAATCAGCTATCACTAAATTAGTTTATGACTATTAATTGAAGATTGATTAATCATTCACATTCCCTATTCTGACTAGTATTGGTTTCAATATCGTGATGGACTGACTGCGTCGTAATAGTTATTATTGATATCTGCAAAAATTATCTTCATTATCCCTCTGAGGTGCCGACCTCTGTTGTTCAGCTGGTTGAGAGGATCACAGCGCAGTCTACACATTCATCCACTGTGTGGTCCATAACATCCGGTATGTGTGTGTGTGTGTGTGCGCACAAGTGTTCACACACACAAACAAACATGAGCTGTTCAGTGGAAATGGTTCAGGTGTGGGTCGATGTGGGAACCACTCCATTTCTATCGTTGTAATCACAGAACGGTGACTCCTACATGAACCGCTCCAGGAAACAAAGGATCCTTTTTGAGAGAGAGAGAGAAAGAGAGAGAGAGAGAGAGAGAGAGAGAGAGAGAGAGAGAGAGAGAGAGAGAGTCCCCCTCCCCACCCCCTGCTCTCTTTATAATGAACTTAATAAGAAGCTTGCTCTGTCATGCTTTTATCTTTTCCAGCTTAATTTAGGACCAGTAGCAGGATACCCTGTTCTGATTATAAGGTAGAATTATCAGTCATTATAAGTCTGCTATAACCACCTCAGTTCTCCTGGGAACCAAGCTGCTTTGCATTACCGACAGGGGCCCTCCACATTGCCCATATTGGCACTGCACCAGTTATGTGAAGGCACACATTAATAATTACCCGGTGAGAAATGTAAGGAATGTGACTTTTGTTTCCTCACACCCCTCTCTCCCTTTACATTCTCCTCCCTGAACCTCGGCTCTGTGTGTGCCGCCTCTGCTGATAGCAACAGTTTGCAAACACTGTCTGAGGCCTCGCTTGATCACAAGGTGAACAGAATTCAAATAGAGAACTTGGACTGGATTCAGGATTAGGCTAAATAAATAACTTGTCGTTACATCGTTTGCTCTCTCACGAATTCCAAACAAGCTGCGTGAGAAAATATTACTGTATGTCTGCGTCTCTGCTGCAAATGTTCCCCACTCGTTCATCCATCTGCTCATTTCATGCGATTTCTCAGACGCTGCTGATCGGATTTGGACAAAAGCTGGGGGAGTGATGCATCACTGCTGTGTTGCAGCACTTTCGGACAAGTAAACTTGCTGACCTTTAATAATACCGCCCTCGGGCTTCTGGGCTATCAGTGTAAGTTCTTAAACACCAGAACGCAGAGCTACAGAGCATCCTCCTTTCAAATCTCAAAGTCAGACCAGTGGAGACGTCCCATTTGAGTTAAAAATGCTGACCTTTATTTAGAGCTCCCCAGTTTGGCTAACCAGTGTAATTTTTACACACAGGATTCCTGCAAAAAGATGCTGCAACCCTCCAATTTTGGTCAAAATTGCTCTACATCTTTTGTTGTTCATTTTTTGTTCATTTCCATCTTTGTGCTGCACAGCTCTCTCATGAGGTGGGGACGTAATTTCTCACTTAAGGATTTGGTTCTATTTCAGAAAGACCCCTAATGGCTCAGAGTTTTTACTACATACAGGGATTATTTTTCCCCACACCAACATTCAGATTATTGATGCAGGATTTGCCATCTCTTACTTCAAAAATGGAAAGTGCAGACTTGAAATTGGAAATTCTGCTTTGGGGAAAAACAAAATGCATGTCTGGGGCTCTTGCGAAATTTGGTTTGGTTTTCAATGCCAGTTGTATTTGCTTAAGTGTAAGTCCGCGGGAGTGTGTGGGCATGCATTTATGTGCATTGTTTTCATCACTCAGGGTGATGCGTGGACTGGTAGTGAAAGGTGTGTGAGTTTGTGTGTATGTGTGTGGGCATGCATATGTCATATGAATGAAGGGGAAGAAGATGTCATTTAAAACAAACACTCAGGCACTTTCCTCTATGCTGTTGGTACTAATACTAATCTCTCTCTCCCTCTCTTTCTCTCTCTCTCTCTCTCTCTCTCTCTCTCTCTCTCACACACACACACACACACACACACACACACACACTCACGCATACACACACAGGTTGAACTCTTAACCTCACATGGGATCAACAGAGGCACTCATTTAGGCTAAATCTAAAAAAAAAAAAATTAGGGATTATAGCAATGAACACTTTCTCCTTGCAAACTCAAGTCATTTTATCTGAGCAGACGCATTCAAAACTTAAAAACACAGGTGGCTTGTAATGAATTCTCCAGTAAATAGGAGACAGTAATTTTGGATAGCTTCCTCTATACCCATTTCCTGTTGTGCTGTCCTCTCTGACAGCCTTATGTAACCTCAGTCCGATTCAGATCAATAAGGTTCCATGAAAGGCCAGCGCAACCAGTCACCCCAGAAAACCCCAACATCGCTACAGTCGTAAGAGCCAGTAATTGAATTCTGTGCAGAAATACAATACTGTGAAGTCAGCAGTGGCTGTAAAGGCCAGCTCATCCTGTGCAGACCGCCACCAGCAGGCTGACAGCTGCTAATACACTGCAGGGAGCTGGTCAGGCACAGGTAGAGGAAACTTAATTGACCTCTTTTGGTGAAAGTCTTCACATAAAAGTTTCAAGTGTCTCTTAACTCTTTAGGGGTTAGGGATTTCTCTTATTCCAACACAAATATTTCAAATACGCATGATACACAATGTAAATAAGTCAGCTTTGGAGTTGCCGTAAGGTTTATTTTTTTTTCATTTTGACGGAGCAAGGCTAATGACTCCCATACACCTCAAGTGTTTATGCTAAGCTAACACAAAATGCTACCAAAACACTGGAAGTACAAAGATGAAAATGGTATCGAACATCTTGTCTCAGTCGGTGTAAGTCGGAAAAATGGCACTTTGCCCAGAACGTTAGAGTATTCCCGGTCCAATAATAGTCTGGTGGTCAAAGGAGGTTTTATCCATTATCATGCATCCATAGGCTCCCTCAGTTCTCCTCCAAATTCATGTTCACTGCCTCATCACTGCCTGTAGAATAAAACCGCTGTTGTCAGCTCCGACTGTCTGCAGGAATCCATTTGTTCTCAGCCGTGCTCTCAATCTACAGCTTTGACCAAATATGACCTGTTGGCCTCCATAAAGACTCACGCGGTGGTCATCAATAGACACAGTGTGAGGCTAAACAGTGGGCCTTCAGCTTTAGCACCACCACATGCGACCATTTACTGAATTATGGGCCATGTCTCACAGAAAGAGTGCTGCTCATCTTGGTCATGAAATGAATGTCAAGCTTTGATGCAAAGTTCTCTGCTCTGTTGTACAGGAAAAACACCTCAAGGCAGTGTAAATCAAGATGTCCCCACATTTCCATGTCCATGTGTAGCGTGTGTCTTGTCAGATTTCACAAATGCGTGATACTGCATGGTCCAACACAAGCTGTCTTCAGAGAGAGAGAGGAATGTTCTGTAGCCTCCTTTTTCAACATCTTCACTCCTCTGGAGGGCCTCAGGGCGCAAGGAGGGGAAAGAGGTCTATCTGTCTGTCTGTCTCCCATCCATAATGAATAACCCTCTGACAATTAGAGGCTGCCGCTGCTGTGCACTCCACTGCTGACATGCCCCACAGCCAGAGCCACTCACTCATTACACCCTTGCACGTAACAGTCAATCTGATAGTGTTGCTCTCCTTTGCTTCACGTCTGGATTGGTTCCTTCCTCCTTGGCCTCCAGCGCTGCTCGCCCTGCTGCTGCTGACTAATTTCTCATGTGTGGGCACTCGCTCAGAAAACCAAAACACCTCAGTGTCAGAGTAAAGGAAGGAATTCACGCATGATGCTGGGGCAGTGGTGGCAGTGGTGGAGTCATACTGGAGTAACTAGTGGAGAACCCAGAGTGTTTCCTCAACTTTCAGAGTGTGTTTGTGCCCTCTTTGGTGTTTTAACAAATCCCCATGTATTACTATTTGGAGTGATAATCTGCAGGATTCTATTTTTTTTGCATCCATCTATCCCACACAGTATCTTGGATGATTGGAATTAGTCAAAACTTTAGGGAATGATTCATCTCACTGCTCTATTTTGGTATTTTTAAATTCCACTGATTGGACTATGGTGAAGGGACTATGGATTGGGCTCCGCTCTGTCTGTCCTTCTGTCCATCACATGCAATCCCTCAGCCTTTGCTCGTCTGTTTTGCAAAACAAGTGGGTGAGAGATGGATTTTGACACTGGGGTCTGGCATTTTCAGTATAAACCCGTTTGGCCTGTCACAGCAGCACCACCAGGCCAACAGGGCCTTTAGCTTCATGCTTCATATCTCAGACCCAAATTTGATTGATTTTTTGGGAAATTATGTATCTTTACATTGATAGCAAAATCCGCATAATCTACAAAGCCAATCCAGAAATCATCTACAAAATTAAAATGAAGTGGTTTGCTACAGTGCCACCAACAGGCCAAAACGTTTTGTGCGGAAATGACAGTGTATATTACAAAATAAAAAGTTGAATCCAGGGTGACCTGCACAAATCATGGGGAAGTTCATGATCACAGTTGACAAGTTACTGATAGTTTCAAGGGGGGATCATTCATGACGACATGTTTAAAATACTACTGTTTGACAGTTACAGAGAGAGACAGGAAAGGCAGAGGGGGTAATATACAGCAAAGTGTCTGAGACCGGATTCAAACCCAGGACGCTGCGATCAGGACTCGGCCCTGGTACAAGGTACATGCTCTTATCCGGTGAGCCACCAGGGCGCCCATGTTTAAACTATTCTTAAAATCTCCTCAACACCAGCTGTGGAAAAGGCAAACGTCAATACTCTCATGAACGCAGGATAGATTGAATCACCTTTATACGGCATCAGTTGGCAAAACAATATCTAAATGCTATGGCTTATTGATTTAACATGACTTTTTCTCTTTTGTATGATTGGAGTTCAGTTGTGGAATCTGGCAGGAGCTCCCCTTTTGTCATGTTGAGTCAAACTTCTGAAACCACACCAGCCCACCTCAATCTGCTGTCATTACATTTTTGGCTCCTGGGCCACTGAAACTGTCCCAGTTGGCACGCTATCGGGCTATTAGAGCAGGATTTGAATTTACTGCTGCAATTTTCATGTAAAGTAGAATAAGTAAGTGTAGTAGCTCATTAAAAATCCTGCCTCAGCTTTTTTATGCATACCACTATCAGCTGAGAAAACGAGCAAGCCCAGCTTTGATGGAGCTTACATAATGTATCAGAGTGTGTGCTGTGTGGGAGTATGAGATGTAACCCGCAAAGTATCCCTCCACAAATGAAAACAAACTTTCATCAGGGAACCGGGGAGAGAGAGCGCTGAGGGAAGAGGGTGTTCATTGCGGCAGAGGGGTCGGTAGCTATTTCTTAGCTACCGAGCCATACACATGCTTTTTTTTTTTTTTTCTCAGGGTTGCATTCAGTGACCTGCACACATCCAAGTGTGAGTTTGTAGGAGTGAGCGTTTTGTGCATCCAAACGGACGAGCCTAAGCTTGTGTTCTGCAAAGCATCTTTGGAATTTGGCTTCCCTCTGTCTCTCTCCTCTGTCTCGCACACGGCGGCGACCTGCTTGTCTCTCGGGGTTTGAAATGTCCCCTCTCAGAGCTCAAGTGTTCCAGTGGACGCTTTGTTTTCCCACAGGAGACTTGATTACAATATTTTAGGAGAAAGCGTCCTCGCAGCCCTCTTCTCAGGGGCTGTAGCCTGAGCCTGCTCGTTTTGTTTCCTCTGTGATTGCAGAGAAAGCAGCGGTGATATGGTTTTCTAGATGAGTTAGGATGTTGCCCTGAGAAGACTCCCAAAACTGAAGCCTTAAGCCTTTAGAGGAGACGCAACCCTCTCAACTGTACGTTCAGGTCTTTCCTCTTTCAGTCCCCATCTAATAATGCTGCACAATACTAACAAAAATCAGATAATGGTCCTTTTTATTCATTCATTCATTCATTCAAAACAAATATTTTGCAATTCAGGGTTCCCACAAGATATGGAATTCCTGGAAAATACTTTCAGACAGGAAAAGTCAGGGAATCAAGTAAGTTCTTGGGACCAGTAATTTATGTTATTTATTTATTCAGTTTATTTCTCAGGGTCAGTGCTTATTCATAAGCATTACTGTAAATAGGCCAGAATTATCCTGGAGGCTACTTTTCATCTGTAATCCCCGGCCAGGAGTTAAGTTGGCAGCCTAACGTTAATCTAAAATCAACAAGTTCAGTTCATTATCATAGAAGTTCGGCAGCTTCTGTGTAAAAACTCAGTTTACTAGTCATTTACCAAATGCAGTGTTTTCCGTCATCTCTATGTTGTGTTAACTTTTCCCATCACTTTGGCTGTGTCCTGAAAATGAGACATTGAATGTATGGTAACACGGAACAGTAAACTGATAAGGCCTCTCTGAATGTGAAGTTTTTAAAATTTTGGTCAAGTCAAGAAACAATTTGTTATGGTTATATTCTGTGAGCCATGGAAATTCAGCCTTTTAGTCATGGAAAAGCCATGGAATTTCACATCTGACAAGCAGTGGGAACACTCGCAGTTTTAAATGTGCTCAGTTTGAGTGTAACGAAAAGGGATTGTCTAAGGCACAAAAACACCGTCTGAAGCATCTTTACCTCAGAGGAGATAATTGCAGCACTTTGCCATTTGGAAACTGAAGCAGTCAAAATTGCAATCTTGCTTTAGATAAACAGCACGCAGTCCCACTGTTTAATTATAACAACACTCAGCTACATTCAGCAGGTACTACCTCCCTTCAGTGACTGTCAAATGATGTGAGCGTGTGCAGCTGAACGCAGTGTAATCAGTACGATAATATAATCTGAGTGCATAAAGAAAGGCAGGTAATTCATTTTATTTTAGAGTTGCAAATGATATAGCTAGAGCTCATTTCACTTGACAAACTTCTTCAACAGAGTCAGAGACAAAGACAGAGAATGTCCTTTGTAGCCTGTCCGATGCAGGTAAAGGTGTAGGTGTGTTACAGGGACAGAGAATCCCACCTGTAGTCTTTGTAGCACCCACAATCATTCATGTCAACTGTATTTTTATGTTTTATCAAAGGCAGTAGCATTTGATACAACACAGCTTTGTAAGGAGGCATAAATCAAGAACAGAGGACTTTTCAATTAAACCAACCTTTTTAGAACGGCTTTGATCCGTGTGTGTGTGTGTGTGTGTGTGTGTGTGTGTGTGTGTGTGTGTGCTTGATTTAAAGGGGCGTGTTGTGTTTCAGGGCCCCTGCCTTGGCTAGTCAGGGCTGAGCTGTAAATCTTACTGTGTCTCCTGGCTTACTCAGGCCCATAAACTAGAAGGCAATTATGGAAAACAACTGGATGCAAGATTGTTTCAGTCCTGCTAGATTTGTGGTTGCAGCCTAAAAGGATTTTTATCCTCCTATCCACCCAAAAAGAATTGCCGTGGGATCTCTCTCCCTCTCCCTCTCTCTCTCTCTCTCCCTCTCCCTCTCTCTCTCAGCTTCCCATACAGCATTGATTGGTTTCTCCTCGTGTCTTTGGCAGCTACAATACACAAGTTGGGTAAAGCACTGTAACTAAAAATACTGTGTCAGGCTTTGGCAAGTGGCCACTGGATTTGACACTCATGATTTATTCATATGGAGTGAGACACACATGCATGCACATTAGCCTTGACCTCCACTGACTCACATCCATCGCATAGCTCACGTCGTGACCCTGGAGGACCCAGTAAGACTCAGCATCCTGACTGGATCATTAGCTAATACACCTGCTCACGCTGTGTCTTATTATTGTTTAGATTCATCATCACTGATTGCCCGGTTTCCAGGGAAGACTGAGATCCTCTGACTGTGTAGGTACAGAAAAAGCACCTCTCCAAAAAAACTCCCATGCTTTATTACCTCATCGCTTGATTTTTAATCCATGCTTAGAGAAAGAAACTGAGAGACAAGCTGGCACATTTCATGCTTCCATTCATTAATAAAGGCTCTGCATAGCCAAAAGGCTTGCCTCTTGTGTGGCCAGAATGTGTTTCTTTAAACATGAAATAAAAATCAAGAAATGAACACAAGGTATGACTTTTTTTTTTTTTTTTTTTTTTGAAGCGCTGCCTTTTTTACAACATCTAGATTGTCTTGTTTTAGACTGAGCACCCAACTGTGTTTTCTGTGTTTTTCCACTTGTCCCTATTTTAAATTTCCTTCGACTGCGTTCAGCCTGGTTTGTATTGGCGTATTAGAAGCCGGATGCTTTAGTGGAAAGTTTTACATCGGGGAAACAGTACCTCATGAATACAAACATGAGCGGCCTGGGCTTCTTTGATCTTGGACTGGCTGAGAGCCCTGACTGGAGTGGGCTGGAGCTGCCGCTGCACAGCGCTCTCTATCCTATTTTAACCATTTTGCATAATTGTTCTAACCGTTAAGGCCAGCGGTGCAAAGCACTTGATAAATGTGGATTGTGTGAGCGGCAAGAGGAGATCTCAGAGAGCCACAGCATGTGCTCATATGTGTTAATGTGTGTGTTTTTGCACATGAGCGAGAGAGTCATGGTGTTTTTAGGGAGTTTGTGTGTCATGAGTGTGCACTGAATGAGACAAACTCATGGTCAGATAACAGGACTGCCCAATCTCTGGTTATTTAGGTCAGACCCAACACAGATAGTTTGACCCTGCATGCAGCCATACCTGCCAAAGTATCTCTAGCCAGATGAGCCAGTGCCGCAACAGGAGAATTTTCCTCTTGGAGGATCAATAAAATGTATCAAAACAAAAAAATACTTTAAAAGACCCGGGTTTTTAATTAGACATTTTTGCCGCATTACTGCATCTCACGCTGCAACTGTTACGAAACAGATGAAGGACAGCATTGCAGATAAAACTGGCCAATATTTCCACACAGAAGCGCTTAATTCTTCCAACGTAGCGCTCTTATTATCAGGCTATTAACTTTTAACAAGCTTTTCATACCTAATCTCATAGCTCACAATGCAGGCTAGATTAGAGGAACATTACACATGCACTCGGAGTAGCCTGCCTCGTTAATCCAAATGCTACTTTTTAGTCTCAATTTTAAGGTCAAAGTAAGCCTGTGTGCGCTATCTCTCCTCATTCCTGTTTATGGTCGAAAAAAAAAAAAAACACGGCGTGGATGTGTGTTTTATGGTCTTGAGAATGTTTTTACGGCTGCAGGGGGTGTTTATGCTCGGGAAGAGCGAGGTCAAAAGGGTGAAATCAATAGTGATCCTTAATGAGGTGGTCTGAAAAGAGGGAAGGGAGGGGATGGGTGTGTGGAGAAGAAAGAAAAAGCTTATTGGGCTGTATAGGGAGAAGAATTGAAGTATAGAACTGAAGAGGCGCTCACTGTGGAGTTGACAAAACAGCAGTGCCACTTAGATTGAGAGTTGTCCTCTTCAACCTTGTAGGACAACTGGACGAGCCACAAAAACAGAAATCAAGCCCTTTGAGACTGATGGGGGTAAAATATAGGTACTTTAACATTGTCGTGGTATTTGTGTAAAGTCAAGAGAAGGTGTTAATCACTGTGCACATGTTTTCTCCATCAGCTGTTCTATAGCTGGCACAAGAAACCCTGAAAGTCACAGAGACTAGCCACTCAGGCACTGGAAACGCATTCAGACTGATGCTAAACTTATGAAGGGATTGTATAATCTCCAAATTAGATACACATGATTTTTAAAGAATGCAGGAAATACGCAAACAAAATAAGGCACTGCAGCGCTTGATTAAAATTGTTCATGATGTTTACCACAGCACCGAAGCTTTTTTTTTTTTTTTTTTTTTTTTCCAAAAGGAATGAGCCCTGCTGTAGTAACCTAGTTGGGTCGAAGTTATGTAATGGGCTTGTGATGTTGCATATGCTGCCCTCCCTCAAACAAACAACATTACCCTCACAAACTGCATGTTTCACCGGGTCCTTTAGGCTGACTTTTGTCTTTACCACTGCGTTACGCAAGCATGTATGAGCTTTACAGAGACTTAAAACCATGTTGAGCCTCTGTGACAATTGCATAAAACAGACATTTTAACACATGTTTGGGATTTATAGGGACATTGTTGTATGTAACACTGCTCTAGTTGCGTAGGTTTTGCATAGGGATAACTGGATGACTGCATGTGTGTGTGCTTACAGACAGCTGTCTACTGAGAAACACAGCTGATGACATGTTTGTCAGCTCACACTCCCCTCTCCAGAGATCAAAATCCACATTCAGGGACAGAGGAGGAGTTCAATTTTCAGAGTCAATGAGGGAGAAAAGACACAGATTTTCAGATTTTTGTTGCCGAGTTTATTCTGTCGGGGTTCAAATGTGGAATTTCAATTGCTAAACGTACCAGATGATAGAGATTTCCAAGTCAAAGGTCTAAGATACATCTTGATAGAAGGCTGCCTACGATAAACCTCCACTGGTTTATTGCTACAGAGCACATGGTATGTTAACACATTGAAGCCTTATCTTGGTCATTACAGTTCGTTGTTAGCCATGTAATTATGTTTTAGAGATCTGATTAGTCTGTTTACTTCCTTCCTCTGCCAGCAGTCAGCCAATTTTCTCCTTTTCTCTCTTTTATTGACCACAGAGATCCTTACAGCACCACCCTGTCCTGTAACCAATGGCAACCTCAGTTCAGACTCTTCCTCTGACCCGTGACCCCAGCAAGAACTTCCGTGATCATTTCCCGGCCCCGCCGCTCACCTCCCGTTGCGGCATGGGAAGTGTAGGCAGTCTGGTGGAGAGGCCAGACGTGTCCCCAACCAAGGGCAACCGGGCAGTGCCCCAGGTGAGGCCGAGGCAGAGCAACGGGCTCCTGAAGAAGGGCTTCAACCAGAGAGAGCTGCTCAACTACCTCAACATCTCCAGGTGGGTGCTCCTGTAGAGCAGCAGGTGCTGTCATAGAAAATCTCAGATTCTGCTGTTTTTCCAGGTGACATGGAAGCTACTGTATAAAATGAGGACATGCTCTCAGTTGACTAACCGTGCTCCCAAACAGAAAGGAGGCTAAAGCAAACCCAGGCAGCAGCAATAAGGACATTATCTCTGCCTCTGTCAATGGTCGAGAAGAGGACAGCATGTACACCAAGGTCTACCATAAAGATGGCACCGAAGTAGATCTGGGCAAGAACTCGCTGCCCATTGGTGGCAAGTATGAAAAGGTAAGACGTGTTGTTGTTGCTGCAGTTTTTGACCATGAAAAGCATGGCACAAAATGGAGGAATTTAGCACAATTCGAAAGGAATCTATGATGTAGTGCCAGCAGCAATTTCCTGTCTTTGAAACAGCGATCTAAACTTTCTGTGGTACAACGGCATGTTAAGTGGGATCTAAATTCTTTCTTATTCCAATTATAGCAACATAGTTCTTAGAGAATAAGCCGTGACTCCTTCAATAGCAGAATGAGTTTTATTCAGTGGCTCTAACACAACAAGAGGCAGATGAATGGCTTCCCAGTAGCCGGTGTTTGCTTTTTATAAATGATATAGAGCCAGTGATTGGTTGCAGGGTCTGTGTTAAATTGGTCAGTATCACAGTGATGCATCTCCGGGGGTAAAAACGCTAGCCTCATAGCCTGTTACTAACATAAATCAACCTTGTCCCCCTTCCCGCTCACCAGCATAGATTGAGAATCTAGCACTCGGTGTGCTGAATTTATTACAGCAATCAAATCCCACCTCATTTTGCTTGAATTGATCAGAGGTAAGAACACAGAAGATGGAACAGTATTGATTTAATAGAAACATTGTGATTTATGGTACTTAGCCCGGCATTCCTGGCTGTGAGTCAGATCTTGCTGACTTAATCTTCATCTTCTCACTTTGTCTTCCCTCTTGAGCCTTTCCCAATACTTTCAGCTATCTCAGTTTCTCCTAAAAATGTCCTCATCATTAACCATCGTTGGCCCCCATGATTCTCTTTCTCCAGTCCCGTTTTCGGCCCTCAGCGTTCAAGCCTGTCACCCCGAAAAACTTCAGCTCCATGCAAAACCTCTATCCATCCTCCAAATCGGATGATATGGACCACGGCCTTTCCAATGGGCTGCACAGGCAGTACGCCCATGTCCCGAAGGCTGTCTCCACATCCTCCTCCTCCTCCTCACCCTCTCGTCATGGAGCACCAACATCCAGTGGCAACAAGGTATCCTAAAGCATGACCGTCACTTACGTTGTGTCATGTTTGTCTTGCCCCAGCGCGTTTCTTCAAAATATCTATTTGTTATTCAGCGTATGTCCGTAAATCGAATGAATCATTTGTCTGTCATTCCGCCATTATGAATAACTGTAATTATCACCACGCAGGCCCTTTCCTCGGTGCGTGGGATGAGCCAGGAGGATGATAATCTGTCTGACTCAGGTCATAACTCCATGAGCAGCCTGCCACCTTACCGACCTCCCTTCCGCCCACACCTGGCTCACATCAGGTCTACCCAGCACTATTGTCTTACCTCTGCTTATATTTAATGTTCAAAAGAAATGTTGCTGTCATCGTTTTTTTTTGTTTTTTTTTTTTCGCTTAATGACGTGTGGGCCGTGATAATGGAAGAGATTTTAATGGTCGTGGTTGTATTTTTTTTCTTCTCCTAGTGCATCTATGGGCCACATCAATACAATCGGCTCCCTGGACCGCACCTCTCTGGGGCCAAAGGCGGTGGGGTCAGGGGGTGTAGCGAAGGGCGAGATGGCTGTATCATGTCGGAGCATGGCGACCCTCAGCCGCATGGCCCCATATGGTGGGGAAGCTCCGCCCCCTTACGATCTGACACTGTCCATGTCAGTCGAGGAAGTGGTGAGTACCAGATGGGTGGATGGATGTTTCATTGATTATAAATTGTAGTGATTAAACTGCATTGATCTGTCACAATACAAAAAGACTTAACATTGAGGTGATCTAACAGGGTACTATGAATTCCAGCTTTTTGCTGTAAATATTTTCTTTTAGAAAAAATAATTTAAAGTGATTTTTATTTTTAATGTTGACATAAAAGTCTTGAATTACAGCACATATTTATTTAATTGATATGATTTTGGCTAAAAGGACTGAATTAAATCACTGACCTGTATCAAGGTTTAGACATTGGGATTGAAATAGAATTGCTGACTACTGAATTGCGAATCAAATTGCATCTCTGTTATGCCAAAGATTCACTCCCTCTCAGTCTTATCTACAGACTGCTAAGCCATTTGCACGTCCGTCCTGTTCAGGTACGGGATCTGGAGGAACGCCTGGTGGAAAAGGAGCATGAGCTGAAACAGATGAGGAGAAACCTGGATGAGAGCGAGGGTGCGATCGCTCAGGTGAGTCACACAACATCACCGTATTTGTTTTCATCTGTTCCTCGCCATCGATCCGCTGTATGTATCACTCTGCCTCTCCTTTGACGTGTCATCCCACTCTCTCATTGTAAGCAGGTGTTTGAAGGGAAACAGCGCTTGTGGGAGAAGGAGGTGGAGGAGCTGAAGCGCCTGTATGCCGCCAAGCTACGTCAGGTTTCCCAGCACACCCAGCGCTCCCAGCGGAGCCTGCAGTTGCAGTTGTACAAGGCCCAGCAGGAGAAGAACCGACTGCAGGAGGAGCTCGACACCCTGAAGAGGGAGAGGAGCCCGGAGGCAGGAGCCAGGGCGAAGGCAACCAGTCCCACCCTGGAGGAAACCCAGTGGGAGGTGAAGTCCTGACACATAGGGGAGATACTGGGAGAAAAATGGTGGTAATTAGAGGGAACAGAGTAGAGATAACCAAATACCTGACTTGTTTGTCCTTTTGGCATGAAACCAATCAAGATCAACGGGGTCAGAAAAAATTCATGTCCTTTTTGACCTGTTTGTCCTGCCCTCACCTTTCTTCTTCCATTTTTCTTTCTCTCAGGTTTGCCAGAAGTCAGGGGAGATCTCGCTGTTGAAGCAGCAGCTGAGGGACTCCCAGGCAGAAGTGACCCAGAAGCTGAGTGAAATCTTCCAGCTGAAGACGCAACTCAGGGAGACGCGCACGGAGCTCCGCAGCCGAGAGAGCCAGATAGATGCGCTAAAGCTAGCCCTGCAGGCAGCACAGCACCGCAGATACCCCTCTCAGACCACCCATGAGGACGGAAGGGGAGCTGAGGAGAGCACCTCATGTGGAGCAGCAGGTAGCCGATTTGCTTTCATTATCTGTTACTTACCTGTTCATGTCCGTAATTGGCTGTGTTAAGCATGCTTGGAGTAACCTGGCCATCAGTCTGATTAAGTTCTTAATCAGGTTAAGCTGTTTATGTGCACCTTTGATGCCCTGTGAATGAGTATCATGCAGACAGGGAAACCCAATTAAGAGAAGTTAGAGAAAACAACTAAGAGGCTGAGGAGGCTGTTTGGTGCAGCATGAAAAGGTGCACAGGTGCTCTTCAGACAGGTCCAGAGATATGAAGTTACAAAAAATACATTTGCAAGTTGTTTTTTCTTTTGCATGGACTTGCAAAGATAACAGTTAACAGGCACTCTGACTATCTTGCATAATATGCTTAATAATAATAAAAGCTTCTTTACATTATAAAGAAGCTTTTAATCAATCACTGGCAAGCATTAAAAATGTGAAAACAATAGACTACCATAAATGTTTCATATGAATTGAGCTGAAACATGTTGGTAATTGATTAAACGCATTATATTTGTTATATGCAAGAGGGCCTCAGAACTCTATCTTTTGGAATCTGCTACCTATGCACGTTTATGCCAAAAAAAGAACTCTGGAAATGTTTTTTGCAACTTAAAAGAAACAAGTTGTCTGTTAAATGTCAGTCAGCCATGCATCCAAACTGGGTTTCTCTAGGAGTTAAACTGGGTTATTCTGAGATATGATGTTTACATGCTTTGACCCAGAACTGGGTTACTTTAGTAACCAGGTCAAGTGCGGAACTCCCTGTGCGTATAAAAAGTAGCCGTGTTTTTCATTATTTTAGCCCACTTTCCTCTGCTCCTCTCTGCAGTAGTTCAACTTATTCTGCCCTCTTCATTCCAGGAGGGTGCGGCGGCTCGACAGAGGAGCGTCTGCGTGCAGAGCTGCTGCTGGAGCGACGCCAGAGCGAAGCCCAGGCTATGGCTTTCGAGGAAGAGAGGCAGACATGGCAGACTGAGAAGGACAAGGTCATCCGCTACCAGAAGGAGCTGCAGGCCAGCTACCTGGAGATGTATCACCGCAATGAAGCACTGGAGAGGGAACTGCACCAGCTGAGTGCAGGGAGAGAGAGAGGAGGAGGAGGAGGAGGGGGGAGAAGAGACAGCAGCAGTGGAACACTAGAAAGGGAAGTGCCAGAACTGAGGAGTGAGAGAGCAGGAGAGGCAGAAGAGGACAGACCTGCCTCTGGTTTGCCGTGGATAGAGAGGATCGAATCCTCCGAGATCTGACTGCAATAGTAGCTCCGTTCCAATGCAAACCATTTTGTTGGTTCCTACAACCTTTCAGCCATTCTAAACTTTGCTATCCTGTACCTATGCTCCTTTGTTTATTGGATCTTGCCCTTATCCTGCAAGGACTGGAGTGATAAACTGCCACAGAGCACACTGGTACTGAGGTTAGCTGAGCTGCACCCAAAATATTTCCGTGCTATATCTATCTATGACATAAGAGTAGTTGAATCTGTATAAATCTGTCCACCCAGACTATCCCACTAAAGATACCTGTACAAATAAACATCTGTGACTGAACTGATATGCTGATTATTAACTATTTCATGTGTTTATTTTGTAGTTACACATGGCTAGGACTGCTGTGTAGTTTTGACTCTAAGTGACCAAAGGGTTCAAAGGGATTTAGTGTGGCCCAGTAACATCCCAGCACCTTTTAAGTCAGGGTACAACCTGGGCTCCGGGAGGAAAGCTGCATCACCGGGTTAAGTATTTAGGATTAGACCTGTCTGATGCCAAGATACTAATGCTATTTCTTTGCAATCAAGAAAAGAAAGAAAAGGTTTATCCTATTTTTGGAACTGGAAAACATTGGACCTATTTTTGCCATGTAAATTCCAATTTATGCAACGTGATCAATATATTTTGTACATGATATCCAAATATCCTTATTTGTACATGATTATTTGCAATTTGATTGGCCTTTGGTTATCGTATCCCAAGCACACTGATGTCTTAAATAGCCTGCTACCACATCTTTTGAATGCTACAAAGGAGGTCTGGAGATGACAATGTTGGATTAGATTGTCCTGCTTGTTGGAGCGATTTCTTGCACAGAACCAGCCAATGACATCCAGTGCATGATGCAGATGACATTACAAGAATTGTTTCCCGTTTTGTTCTTTCTATAATGCAAAACCGGTTGTCATTTGACCTTCAGTGCTAGGGAATAACATACTGTGACTCTCGTCTAATTACTGGAATGAAAACCTTTAAATGTACAGTATGTGGCTTTTACGTTTGTTTTGGATTCATAATAAACAGTTATCAAGTGGTGTAAAAGCTGTTGTTAGATTGGTACTTGACTCACTGCCATCTGTTGTTGTAGGAGGCGGCAACACACTCTACAGGCCTGTACAGGTACTGTAAGTTGAACTGAAAAAGGCTGACTAGAAATCGCTTGTTTAAATGTTAGTGCTGCTTTTTAACCGATGACATGATTCAGCACAGGGCTCAGATGCCTGCCTGCTCTGAACGGGACAAAATCTCTAGTGGCTGTGCCAGTGAAATCCAGGGACAAGAGCTTTATGACAGTGCAAACAACAGTGGTGCATGCTTTTGGGTCTAATTTGGCTTTTAGAGGTTTAGCCCAGGATCCTTATCTCAGCCTCTCCCCTTCGGCCCTGCCTTACAGACCTCCTCCCTCAAATTATGGATGCCGGGGGTGGAAGGTCAGCTGTGATGGAAACATAGGAGGATCTTTGTTTGCTCAAGCAATTACCACTTCTATGGAAACTATCAAAGGTACAGCCTGGAGGAGACGTGCCGGGGTTATACTGGCACGGGTGAAGTTCAGTTCTCTCAAAGGGAAGCTAAAAGTGTGCATTCTTGTGTGTATGCATGCACAAGTAACATCTAAAATATGTGTTTTATGCAAGATCCTAATCTGAGTAGTTATAAACTGTGGCTGACTCACAGGGCCCTTACCTTGGCATTTAATGCATTATATAAACTGGGGCTTAATATAACTGCACGGCTCACATGGGTGTGCGGAAGAGGTCGAATGATTTACTGGAGTGGGATGAGACAGGATTCCTACCTCATGCTGTATGTTTTGGTTCTGCAGAAGAGTTGCAGCGCTTCATGCCATTCATTCAGTTCGCCTGATGAATTAATAAGGTGATTAAAAGATAATATTCCCATGTAGTTTTGTGGTAAAATAAAAGGAAGTGGTGGAACCTGTTTTCCAGTTAGAATCTCTACCTTGAGATCTTGCATGCCTGTGGGATTTAGTTGAACTGGCAATAATGCATCAAAATAGCGCCATCAAGTGGCCATCAAAGGAATAAAATGGCCAATGAATCACTGTTTCTAATGTATGAGCAGTTAACCACTGAATGCCAGCACAAGACTCCAAAACTGACTTGGAGTATAAAGTTTTTTATTTTATTTTCAGATGCAAGTATATGAAACATGTTAGGAGGATAATTATTTACAATAAAACTTGCATAACACACAAAAGCAGGAAATGCAAACATTCAACAAAAAATTATACGGCATAAGTATGGAGGGCTAGCAGTCTATCTGAAGAATGTTCAGAGAAGCAATGCATGATTGTCAACCGAAGAAAGAAAAACAGAGGAAATTCAGTGAAGTTTCACACAAAAATGTGTGCTTTTGTTCAAACCAAACTAAAACGGTAGAAAATAAAAGAAAAAATGACGTTGTTCAGCTTAGATTCTGACTTGATACCAGTGATAGTTAAGTGTTAGGTTGCATTGTCAGTGTGAGCTATGCTGGTGCAGTGCCTGCTGAACAAATAAGCCTCAACAGTGTGAGGTGACATCACCATTTTCATGAGGAAACGGGAACTTGCACTATTAGCATGGGATATCTACACAAACTATACATCCAAATGGCTTGGATCTTGCGGCACTTTCCCCAAGTGTACTTCAAAACTTCATTAATTGAATATGTACAAATTCTGAGAGCCACCCAATTTACTACAAACTTTGAAAGTGCACAGCCCTGATAGCCAAATATGTGTAATCTTTGATTCAATACTTCCTATATAAATGTATATCTTTACACTAAAACAAACTGCAAAGTGTGATGTGGGTTGTTACAATGAGCCCTGAGGAAATGTATAGATTTCAATGTCTCTAATCTGACTCAATCTCAAATAAAAGCCAAATATATGCGGCAGAGGCAATTTATGTGTATATATGTTAAACAACCACAATGGTCAGAGGATTTTTCCACCCATAACTAGTAAAGCTGAATCACAAGCCTACAGTCACTGCAAGTCAGACCATACGGCTACCATCACACCACTATACATCTCCAAATCACACTGTGTGCAAGCTTAGGATACACAATGCAGTGAGTGAGGCAATGGCACAACTGTGATGAGTCTTGTTGAATCATTAGTACTTAAAGTTATGCAGTTATGTTCATTACGGGTGTTGCTGTTCAGTTTAAATTTACTATCTTACATGAGCTTCCTTGGCTCTTGCAATAAAAAATAGAAACAAAACACATTTCACAGTAGTATATATTTTTTTGTTTTCTTTTTGTGGTATTGTTAAATACATACATAGAACAAGACACATGGCTTCCATAATGAGGAAAATCTTGCTGGTGCAGTCGGTCACAAAAAAGCTGTTCCACCATTGATGAGTTAATCAATCGTTCTACTGATCAAACTGATACATCAGCCAAGAGTGACTTTCAACTACGGGAGACCTTTATTACATTACGGAAAAGAAATGGGTCACATTTCACAATCAGTGTTCAATTCAAGATAGACCTCTACAGTACCCTCCACCAGCAAATGACAAACCTTCAGTACAATTTATAATTGAATATACTTTTTCAGAGGCTTCTCTGATCTTTCTCGGCTATATTAGAAGTTAAATAGTATCCTGAAATCAGAAACTTTCTTTACCATTCCCATATGCCCACTCTACACCCACTCATAATCATTCAGCTGCTCCTGTCAAAACAAAAGGGGAAAAAAAAAAAAAAAAAAACCTAAAAAGGAAAAAAGCAGTCATCCGTAAGCCAACTCCAACAGTCAATAAAATCAAGAAAACAAAGACTATAAAGCAGTACATACTTAAAAGGATAAGCCTATAACTTTGCAGGCATTTGCAAATGAGTTTCAATGAATGATCCTTTTTCTGAGGTGCTTCCTTGTGAGGGTGCTCTCGCTACGGACAGACTCCTCACTCTAAAACAGGCCGTAGTCGGACCATCCCCACTGGTCTCTGTACACTAAGAGAAGGCGGAGGGTCCAAGGTGGGTTAGGGATGGCCAAGGCTGTCCAGAGGAGCACTGGGATAAAACCTTGATGCTTATAATAATAGGCCACAGGCCAGGAACAGGGGGAGGGGGGGCCAGAGCAAATGGTCCTGGAAACACAAGGAACTCCAGGAAACTTCAGCCTTACTCGTGAGGAGAGCGGATGGTATCAAAAGTAGATCTGCTTGGCATCTGACGGATTCTGCTCCATGGGGCAGTATGGGCATTTCAACCTGTGGACGAGCAAGGGGAGGGTGAGGAGAGCAGAACAAAATGTTATGTAACATGTGGTTCCTTACATATGCAGCCAAAACTACTGATATCCAAAAGGCATTTTCAACCACACAGTATATGTAAAAATTTTTTTAAAAAAATAAAAAATAAAAAAAAGTCCTAAGTCTTTTGTTCATATTTAGGTGTCACATTTTAATTTCCATTCATGATCATTAGGCTGATACTCTTCTCAGTGAATGCGCAAGCAGACGTTCAGCATCTTGGTCCAGAACATTGTAACACATGGCTGCTGTGAAGTTCAAAACTGTGATTTTTCTGTTAAGGTGCTTTCACACTCACATTTTCAACCTGGGGTAACCCAGGGATAAGTGTGCAAGCAGTTAAACATTAATTCATTTTCAACTTTGGGCAGGAACCCCAGGCCAATTTCAACCTCAATCGGTAAAAGGGTTGAAATGTTTTACTCCAGGGAAAGACAATTTCTATGGTGTGAAAAATAGCTTGTAAACAACAGGTCTGCAATCAGCCCATGTTGGCAGCACCTGGAGAGGCTTACAACAGCTGCTGTTGCCATAACAACAAGCAAACAAGTATTATTCTCCTGGAACACCAATATTTGCTGGCAGAGTAAAATACTTTAACTCAAACAGGCTTTTTTTTAAACCACTATGATATAACATTTTTGAGTTAGTATGATTGCACTGTTCTCCATAACCTAGATATTATATTTGAGAAATTCTTAAAACAACATCTTCAATATTGGTGTGAAATAATAAGTGCAGGTACACCAGCAGGTGAGTGATTAAAACAAATGTGAAAAGAAACAGGGTTGAACACGGGGGTAAGTCTCCCTGAAGTTCGACATTCAAGTATGAAAGTGCCTTTATAGCCCTTTTCGATTATCAAGGGTGAACCTGTAACTTCCCTTATCCCGGAACTTGCCAGAACCATTGAAGTTCAGGTGCTGCCTTTTATTTCCTTTTTCACAGCATGGAGAACCAAATGAAGAATAGAAACTCCAGGCTAAAAATTTTTTGTTGTCTTAAATGATTATTTGTCACCGTTTGGTTGTGCACTGGATGCCCTGCTCTCCCAAATGCAGTGATTTTTTTTATTCTATTTTTTATTCCATTTAAAACCACTGACCTATAATATTTTTATTATAGATCTGAGAAATATATAATCAGCGTTTCTAGCAGCTGAGTCGAGACCAAGCTAACTACGGTAAAAAGAAAATAAAAAGCCGAGTCAATTCCATCAAAACAATCATTGACCTATTTTATTGCATGCTTGTTAGATTATATCAACTTTTGACACTTTTTTCCAACTGTGAGGGAGAAAAGCAGCATTTCTATGTTGCCAAGTCATCGCTTGCCAGAACCCATGAAATAGCCTACAAGGTGTGGCACGGCACGTTAAGTTCTCACAGTCAAACAGGGCCATTAGCCTCTTCAGCCACTTCAACACTGTCACCTAGATACCTGTGATCCTGCCATACACACCAATAAATTAGTTGCAAACTTACTTTCCAGCGTTAGTCAGTTTGTTAAGGGCATCTCTGGAGATGACGTGGCCACAGATGAGCTTCATGGGCGGGTTGCTCTCTGATGTCTGCTGCCGGAGGATGGGGCAGGCGAACACAGAGTGGTACCAGCACTTCTTCCCAAGGTCAATTTCGATCTGCATGTATACATAGGCAGTGCATTAAGTGTACAGTCAAGAGGAATGATGGAGATCAGTGCTGAGTGAGAACTTAAGCCTAAAGAAACTTACAGGCAGCTCATCTTTGTGTGTCCAGACTCCACTGCACTGCCTCTGCTCGATCACCTGCTTGATGTTCATCAGCACTGGCAAGGCCATGCAGCCTGATGCAAAGCTGAGAAGACATGGACACCATAATTATCTGATACTGTCAACAGGTCAACAAATGTCATTTATCTGGATAGTTTTAGTAATAAATATTTTCCTGTTGCTGACCCATTGTGAAATTTTGTATTTTTGTATTTTGACAATGGCCGATGCACACAGTAGTCTTTTATATGATGAATCCTGAAGTACAGCTCATCATGAGAATGCTTCTGAAAATAAAACGACCATGTGAGGAAGATCACAGCTCTACGACTGGTGCACAAAATGTGATTTAGATGCAATATTTTTTTAATCATAATATGTTAAGAAACCTCAAAATGTTTAAGCAAAAGACAACAACAGTAATGTTAACAGAAGTTTAAGTTTCTAGGATGTGGAATGACGATGATGACAAGGCAGTGCCACAGTTAAAATAATTCTAAAATAATTAACATCAAGTCAATTGTTTCAGTTCATATGCGCACTATCCTATAAATGAAAAACTAATTTTAACAACATTTGGGAAGTGAGATCGTTTGTGTCGTGTACATAGTTTTCTGACCTAACACTAAGAGGTGACTCTACAGAGAGGCCCAGCAGAGCACAGGCATCCCTGGTGAAGATGTTACAGATCTCGGCCCACTGGTTGGTCTCCAGCAGACTGCGGTATGGAGAGTTCTCAATGCCATGACGCAGGTAAACCAGACTGCCCATCAGGATCTGGATATCTGCAGGGACAGACAAAATACATAAGTGGAAACACTAAACTGCATATATCACACATTTGATAAGGTATAGGGTCATCCATTGCCTTCAGGACAGTTTCAGTCCTCCCTCTTGGAAACTTTAATCAAAACAAATTAAGTGATCACATCAAATGACTTTTCACATCTCACACTGACATTCTGCAGCAACTGGGAGACACACTCATGAAAAGTTTGGAGTTTTTTTGTTTTTTTTTTTAAATAAAGCTCAGCTTAGATTATGTCAGATTGGTGAGCTTCTTAACATGCAAAATAACAGATGGATGCTGAAATTTTATATTTAATCCTCAGTCAGCTCAACAATTAATTTAACAACTTGCCAGCAAGCTAAACATGGTGTATCTTTTTTTTTTTTATTTCCTGGGCTAAGATGCTGTTTCTCTGTTAGTTAATGTAACCCCAACAAACAATGTGAGCCACTTGTGAGAAGTTTTATATTTCACCAGTATAAACCCACCCAGAAGAATGAATCATTACAGCACTTTTTTAAAACTGTACCTTGTTACTTTTAGCAAGTATCATGTGTCCATCTATCTCCGTAAGCTTCCAATCAGACATTTGCCAATTTTAGGGTTAGTGCTCCTTCAAGTCAGCTTCTCACTATTTGGCCTCTTTGGAAGTTTGCTAATGATCTTATGATGACAATTACTTTTAAAAAGTTGTGATAGTCAGCTGAAGCTGACACTCATTGCTAATCAGAATTTCAACCGAACACGACTACCTGGTATAACTGTGATTTTACAAACTTTTCATGTGTTTTCATTGTTTTGTCCACCTCCTGTATATGGAAAGCCAATGACTTTAAGGGAACAGGGGTGTAAAAGTTTTAAACAAATTCACCCCTATATACACTTCACCATATCATTGTTGCAAATGCAAAAGGGTCTACTTCTTCTGAAGACTGTCTGGCATTACACACTGACTACCTCTCTGGTGCTGAGCAGCAAAGGGCTGGAAGTGCCTGGCATACTGCAGGGCCTCCAGCTGGTTGCTGATGCCCCCGTTGAGCAGACTGATGAAGTACAAGCGGTGCAACTTGAACTCTAAACTGCTGTTCAGGTCTAGCAGTCGTTGCCGATTCGTCACCGCCCACCTAAGAACATACAGACATAGGCAGGTACAGCCAACTATGCAAATACTGTCATATAATGCAAAACCACAACACAGGAGCTCTCTGTTGTTATTATAGTAAAAAATTCTCAAGGGTACGGTGGGGTTTACATTATAGTAACCAATGGTTATCTTGAAATATGAAATGGGATTAACTAGCTCTGTGACTACCAGAGGGGATGTCATGGCAACCAATAAAAGAGAGGAATTTTTCCACATCTGAAATGTGTCTTTGTCCAATCCAATTACATAGTTGAAAATGCCTGTTGTATAAAGATGAGTGAAGGATCTAATTTACATCACAGCCAAGGTAAAGCCTAATGTCCAATGTGTTTTTATCAATGCAACAGTTTAAAAGTGAATTGACTAAAAATACTGAATGATTAAACAGAAATAAAAGTGTGTGTGAGTGTGTGTGAGTGTGTGAGTGGTGGGGAAAACATACTCTAGTGCCGGTCTGAGGTCCTGCATCCTTAGAGCCTCCAGGATCCGGTTCAGCTCCAGGAAAGGCTGCTTCATACTCATATCTATAACTACTCCAGACTCCTGGAAACCAGACAAAGCATTTTAATAAAACGTTTTCGCAATCATTCAAGTTATTTTACACCAAAAACCTTAATTTCCTTTGTTTTGTCAGTGTTTCTATTACTTTACCACACTCACAACTTCAGACAGACTACTTCTCTTCAGGGAAACATAAAGTTTTTGAATTATTTACCTGGCACAGATCTTCTGCTACGTTGAGCATCCCTTGTCTGTACAGGTGCTCCACAATGGTTTCACTCAGGTATTTCTGTCTCTCTGGGGAGTCCCACACTGTCTCTGCCACCACAGCACTGACCTCTGCATCAAAATTCTGCAGCAAATCATACCAAAAAAATACACAATCAATGAAATATATATATGCCAAATATAAAAAATACCAGATAGAAGCTACTGGACCTTACCCTGTCAATAGCTTTGCCCACTTTTGACACACTGCCGTGAATGTCCTTATGTCGGGAGGCAAGCATCTGTACTGTTTCTTTGATATTCTTACAACACTGTGCCATAGTCTGAGATAAGACTGATAAGTCTGCATCTTGAACTCCTACAAGAGAGAAAGAGACATGTGCATTTACATGTTTATTTATAATAAACAGTGATTCACCATTGTGTCTGATCACCTCTGACACAGCAGTGATAAGGCATCAAGAACAAAGCAACACTTAAAATTAAATTCAATCTCAATACTCCTCTATCTTTGTGGAGTGGCCTGCTCAGTCTGCTTATTACTTTTTCTTACCAAAAGCGACCAGCTGTCCCCGTATCTCACAGACACTGCGCAGAAGCTCGTCTAGCCTCTCTTCGGACTGGTGGCCGTACATAACGAAGCGGTGGAGCACCTTCTCCAGCTCCCGCTCCACACATGCACACTGTTCCATGATTCAGATTGGAACACTCATACACACAACACCAACACCTGGGAAGAAACAACAGCACAGCTCAAAACTGCTGGACAGTTGGGATTATTGTCCTTTAATCTGTGATCAACATCAGGATGGTTCAAATAACACCATACTGGGTCAAGATGGTCATGAATTAATGGTGATGATGAAGGTGATGTAGTTGATAATGTAGATTCCTAACAGATTTCAGTTTCACCCAGCAACTGTCTACAGTGTGCGGAAAAAGTAACCTAACATGCATGTCTTTTAGACCCTATTAAAACATAGTTCAGCTGCTTCTTGAAGCAATCTGCCCATCTGCATCACTTACCTCTGTATGTGCTGTGATATGATATTGACTTGCTCTGCTACAGCTAAAAGGCATCCCTCTCTGATCGAGTCAAGAAAGACTGCCTACCAATACAAACACAAAGTTTGCATGATCGTGTACTGGGCCTGATGTATATCAGCTGACAATGCCATAGCTGAATCGACCGCAATCCAAGTGCTCTGCTAACGCTCTTATAAACTCTAGCGTTAAATTTAAATGTCCAAATAACATAATAAATGTCGTTCAATAATTACGGTTCAGCAGTCCAGCTGCCTACAGACAGATCCATTGCTAATGTGTTAGCAGCAGCCCTAACCATTGACAGCTAACAGTGCGCTTTGCTAGAAATTACAGCTTGTTAGCAGTATATAGAAAATGTCCACCTGGAAAGCTAACAGACTAAATTAACGATAGCTTGCTAGGTTTCGGTGGTCCCACTGATATGCAGTGTGCTATGTTTTAATTACAAAATCACAACGGGAAACAGAATGTCACTATTACCATACAATTCAAATCGAAATATTTCTTTTAAAAAAAATAAAGCTGTCCTGCTGCTAACATAAACAAACGGCTTAACAGCGACTGGCTAGCCACAAAAGCTCGCCATCACTAGCAACTAGCATAGCTGGTTGATGTTAACCAATTCAGGACTGACAAAGCCCAAATTACTCTAAGGCACAATGACAACCTTCTCGTTGTCGTTATTTTGAAATTTTACAACAATTAAAAAATATATGGCTATTTATCTGAAATTCGAGACCAAGACATTTAAATAAACACCACTCACCTATCTTGCTAACTAGTTAGCAAGCGTTAGCGTTAGCCACTCGCCTGTTATGACAACACTCCGCCGCCAGTCGTCCTGGATGAGGAACTTCCTGTGTCGCATTTTGCCTCTTCTGGCCATTTCACAATAAAAGTTATTGTCTTTGTTGTGCTCAGTAAAGCCTACCGTACAATTTACGCTTGACTCCAAACATTTCTCAAATTTCAGTAACACAAGGTGACTAATCATTTGAGATTACATTGTAGTTTGGTGAATTAATTGTATTGTGCCTTTATTCCTTGGCTGCCTGTCTGCTCTCTGCCACAGTGACCAGGAAGGTGGCCCGTCTCCAAGGGGATTCCCAGGGAGATGTGAGCCCACCCCACCATGAAAGTTAGGCTGAGAGCAGAGGGTAAGAGGTTACACGTTTGTTCACATTTACCCTGAATAATGAACTTCAACCTTACAACAAGATGGACAGCCACTCTCTTTAATCATGAAATATTATTGATCATCAAGGCATAAACCAGATTATTGCTGAGTAGGGAGGGAACCTACCATGCCAAGCTTTTCATAGGTCCAGCGTCACCATTATTAAGTTTTGCAAGTTTTTCAATTTCTCCTGTTGGAAACAACAATAGCAGGTGTACTTTATTTATCACTGAATATCGTTTCTCTTCAATCTTATTATTAGACTAGGCTTAGCCATAATGTAAAAATATATATGTATATGGCTTAAAGAAATTTTAAAGAGACTTGCTGTGCAGAGTTAGGATGTACAGCCATGTCCTAAAAAGGGCAACTAGGCCAGTTCAAAAAAGACATATTTGAAATGTGATCTTAGGTTTATATTCTTACTGTTTGTCATAAATACTGGCTCTTAAATACCCCATCATGAGACTGGACCCTTGTTTTAGCATCATGTCCCAAAGATAGGTCTCCATCAGATAAACAAGCTGCGATGAATTTTAAAAAAGGAAATCATGTTTATATATTTATTTATTTTAACACCAAAAGAGCTGCTTTGCCAGACAGCGTTTGACATTTGCACAGCATGTTTATTTGCCATGGACACTGCACACCAGTGTCTCTGCCAAGGCCCTTGATTTAACCCAAAGGTTATTGTATGCTTGTATGTCACCTCGTTTGTATGGCATGAGGTTATGGACCTCTTGGCAGATACAGATGCATGGCTTATTGTTTAGGTATGGGTTGATGGTGTGTTGCGTTGCTGACCGAGTGGGTGAGGTCTTTGGATTTCAGGGGGCTGGCATGACTAATCTATCAGTAATATAGACTAAAGCTTCTCATTGCTGAGGGGCTCATCATTCTTTCCTTCTGAGTCCTCCATCAGTGCACTGTGCCACCATAACCCTAGTGATTAAAATTATCAGCCCTCTTGTATACACATTACTCCACACATTCTCAGCCAACACACACCCACATACACATTTATACATGTACAAATATTCTCCCATCTCATCTCATAATTATTTACTATCCTCTTATTTTCTGTGTTTGATAGGAGAAATCTGTGTATATTTGTTACGCAGCTCTTACAATATTGTAGGGCAGTTCAACTGAGTACTAAACTAACCATAACACCATACCACTCTCTCCTTAGTGCCTAAAAAAAGGACTTGATCATGCCATTCAAATCTACATTGAAATGAAATTGCTTTATACTGTAGCTCAGTGGGTAGATCACAAAGGTGGAAAGTAACAAAGTACAAACTATAATTTTTTGAGATTACGGCACTTTTCTTTAGTATTTCCATGTTGTGATATTTTATTCTTTTACTCCACTATATTTCAGAGAGCAATATTATACTTTTATTCATTTACATATATCTGGTTACTGAAGTTAGTGGTGACTTTGCACGATTGATGCATTATTAGCATCAAAACTTGCCAGCGGTATATGGAGCAGATAGAGCTGCAGCCTCAAAAAGGTTAAAGCCTCAATAATTTAACACTCTGAAAGGGACCATTTTTGCATTCTTTGCAGTACTTTAACATAGTACTTTTACTGTTCATTCTTTAGCACATTTTACTGCGAGTAGTTTGGCTTAAGTAAAGGTTTGAATGCAGGAATTTGGCTGGAGAAATTTTCCATTGTGGTATTGCTACTTTTACTAAAGAATATGGATGCTTTTTCCAAAACTAGAGCATGCATACATACATACATACATACAGTACATACTATACATCAGATAAGTTTTTGATTTTCCTACATCATGAGTGTGCTCTCTAAACACCTTGACATTACTGACATACTATACTGTCAATCGCTGCCCTATGTAACCTTCAATGGGTGCTCCAGTCAAAGTGTTTCCATTAGCCTGCCCATGACTTAATGACTAAGAATTAATGGTAATCTCAACAGGAATTAGGTTAGGGACAAAGGCTTAACCAACCTCGCCATCATCAAACATGTCCAGGCAGCCTCTGCCGCAAATACTGATAGGTGCAATTTAGTGTCACAGGCAAGATTACCACAGGGAAAGAGTGACTTGTCACAGGGGTGTACTGTAGCATAAAAGATCAATCAACTAAAGACAAATATGAGTTAAAAACATGCGAGTGTACCTGTTGTGCAAAGTTATACAAGTATCCATGTTATACAAGTGTTCTCAACTAACATGCAGCTCATAAGAGTTCTGCATGTGAGCTGTCAAAGTCGGGTGGTCTACAACCTCAACCTTTAACCTGTTGTCGCCCCAGGCAGAACCTAGGGTGCACACGCACACATGCACACATTCACACATTCACACATTCATATACCCACAAGCACCCACCCACCCACACACATACACACACATACATACAGTATTTACATCCAGGCCTAAAGTACACAGTCTGCATGTGTACTGGTCAAGTAGACAAAGTGGGGGTTGCATGGGCTTTATCACTCCCTTTATTCTCTCACTCCTGCGCCCAGACCCTCAACTAAAGCTATGGCTATCTGGCCCTGGTAGTATGGGTCTATATATAGTGCGCCCCTGTGACTGAGCTGGCTCTAAGTGTCAGATTCCAGAGGCATGCATCCGTCCTGGCAGGATCAGCACCTGCTGCTAACTATAAACCCGACCCCCCCCCAACCCCGTCATCGCCCACACCCCAGCCCAGCTCAGACAGGAAAGCTAATGCCAAACCAAACTTCATCTTGGAGAAGAAAAAAGATTCGATTCAGTTAGCCCTTTTCCTGGGGCCAGCTTAGTGGGGAGGGGCAGAAATAGACAGCAGAGGGGTAGAGGGGAAGTGTATGTGTCTGAGCAAGATGCCTTCCTTTGCACCTTCAATAGAAATCTTTTATACAGCAGTATCTATGAGTTTTTGAAGTTTTGTGGCTGAGTCAGACTGAGTTGTACGGAGTTGGTGAGTGCTGGTCCTGGGATAGAGACATGTGCAGAGCTCTTGTAGACTTGGACTGTCCTGTGCATTTGAGAGACAGTGGATTGGATGAAGAGCGGTATTGCAACACAGAGAAACTCAATGCCCTTGGGAGATCCCCATCATTAGCCAAAGGTACAGTAGCACTCATCCTGTCATTCTTTCCTTCTATTCACACTGAGAACATGCTCTCATTCTCTGTTCAGTGCTAAACTGAGACAAGGTGGACACTTTAGGTAAAGGGTATGTATTTGGCAGAATGAATTTAAATGGAATGACTCATAATATAGCTGTGATGAATAGGTATCAATGTTGGTAGATCAAAATAAATTGCTCTTCTTAAATGTATTCTGCATGTATCTTGCATCTTGTGAGCTTTTAAGCACATATAGAGATACATTGAGTTCCTGATATGCAGAATAACATTTGACATGCACATTTGCATTTGCGTGCCTCTGCTTTTAAAGAAATGGCAACAGATAACAGAGATTTATTTTTGTATTCTAACCCTTTTTTGAGATTTATTACTCTTCCATGTACGACATTTTCAGAATGTTTGAGGCAAACAAGGTTCACACATTCCAAAGCAATTAAAACATACTTTACTGTGGACAAAATCACAAAACAATATCAATGCACACTAAAACGAAGCCTGGTATTTGCACTAAGTAAGCTTTTGTCCATCTATGATGTTTATTCAACAATGGATACAGAAATTAATGAACACAGTCTCCAGGTAACCATTTCACATTTTCAGTCCAGGTAGAGAGCTCAGAGCAGACCGGAGGAGCAGACTGGACTGGCCACAGTGAGAATTTGGAGCTTGTGGCCTAGCAATGGACAGCTGGACTCTCCAAGGGGACAGCTACTCCTTCCTGCGCAGCGCGCCCCGCACCTTTTCCCTGCGCCATCGTGACGGTACCCCAAACCACGTGGAGATCTTTGACATCACCAGTATCCCAAACCACCGCAGTGCCATCTCAGAGACCACCTGCCTGTGTGACATCTTTGGGGACGATTGTGAGTCACCATCTCTCTCCAGCAGCCCTGCCTCAACGTCCGTTGTTCCTTCTCAGAGGGAGGTGAACGGGAGAGCCGCTGCATCACCCCTTGTGGATGACCTAAACGATTCCTCAGGTTCTTATCACACTGCCCAGGGCTCCAGTGAAGGAGAGGAGGTGTTCGAGGACTCAGCAGAGAGACTCCACAGTCCTACATTACTGGCAGAGAATTCAGAAAGGAGGCAGTCAGAAGACAAAGGATTGAGCTCAGGGAACCCAGGGATTTGTACAGACATTGAAAGAAAATTAGAACCAAACAGCAAATCACCAGTACCTCAGATAAGTACAGCTAGTCCATCAGCTGAGGTCCTCAGCCCTAGTTGTGGTGACAGAACCCCCTCCCCTGGATATAACAACTGCCATACTCTCAGTCCAGAGGGACAAGTGTCAGCCTTGTCTTCATTCTCGATTGATACAAGAAGTTCTGTCTCATCACCCAATCCAAAACACTCTCTGTCAGCAGCTGAATCAAGAAGTATCACTTCCTTAGACAGACAAAGTAGCTCCTCATATCAGTCTTTAAGTCACAGTCCCTCCGCTGAGCCGAGAGACAGAGTCACCTCATCATCTGAGTCAGTAAACACGCTGTCATTACCTGAGTCTAGAGGAGCACAGGTCCCACCTGAGCCAAGCAGCATCTCTTATAACCACAATAACAGTCCCTCACCTGATCCTTCATCCAATGTTTTTTCACTAACATCGACACCATCAGCCTTTGAGCCCGGCATCATCCTTTCATCTAATTTGCCTTCATTCAGTAGCACAGAATTATTATCCAACTCAAGAGAATCATTGACCTCTCCTGAAGTTAAGTATAGGTGCAACTCCCCTTATACTCAGTCATCCTCTCCCATCCCAGAGATAAGAAGAAGGGTCTCTGTACCTGATATCTTCAGCAGAGCATCAACACCTGACATAGAGAATTCCTCCTGCAGTCCTGAGCTGCGTTCTTACTCTCCTGCTGGAAGAGACAACACAGCAGTACCTGAGAACCAAGACAGCGGGCTATCACGTGAACCGAGCAGCACTGCATCCACACCTGCCCCAAGATATACCCCTCCTTCGCCTCTTATTTCATTAGCGACCACTCCTGAACTTAGGGAGAATAGTGTTTCTCCAGAAGTCAGATGTGAACCTCCCTCACCCGGCCTGCTCAGCACTAGCTCTCCACTTGATACTTGGTCAAGAACCCCCTCGCCTGCCCCTTCACCCAAAATAGCACATATTTCCCCACCCTCTGAAACCTCACCTCAGACCTCCTCACCTGTAGTAGGTTATAATTTAGCCCCATCACCTGAAGCTAGCAGCAGCTACTCTCCAGTAAAGCACAGACATACTACTCCCTCACCTGAAATCAGGATTATAGCATCCTCACCTGAGGTCTGGAGAAAAGAGCAATCTTCTGAAGTGGAATTAAGATCAAACTCTCTGGATCCTCATATTGACTCCACCTTTTCTGATCCCAGAAGCCTCACTTCATCTCCTCACATCACAGGAATTAGTTACTCTGTTGTTCAACCAGAGGACAGGGACACTTCATCATTACCTGGACTCTCTCGTCTCTCCACACCCGAGTCTGGTAGGACACATCTGTCCCCTGAACCAAGGAGCCCTACCCCAAGCAGAGACAGTACAAGGAGCAGCATAACAGAATCTACTGGTACACCAAGAGGCTCACCTCATATAACAGGCTTCACGTGTACTGTCCTACAGCGTGAAAACACTGAAAATCTGTCACCGCAACCCAGGTACCAAACATCTTCACCTGAGCCAAAGCATCACACTCCCTCACCTGAGCCAAGGAATCAAACAGTTTCACCTGACAGCTATCAAACTCCCTCACCTCAACACAGAAATTCTTCACCTGCTGCCCTATCACCTGAACCTAGGTGTCACCAGCATTCACCAGCTGCCCTTTCCACTGAGGCTGATCCTCAATATACTCAACCCACTCCTCCTCTCAGAGAAACACCTGAGGTTGAGGGGATTTCCTCTTCACTGGACATTACAGGGATACAACACCCTACCAACTTGGCAGAAGACAGGGTGTCACCCTCATCTGAATTAGACAGTGGTGTCAAATCACTTGGGACTGATATCGAAAGCAGCTCACCCCAGGTAAAAAGTCCTATCCATTCACCCAAATCAAGTACTTCACCAGTCCCGGCTGAGGGAGGTGTTTTGGATAATTCTTTAAAACAGCAAACCACAAACATAGAATCACCAAAAAGGGAAATATACCATCAGTATAACTCAAGTTTAGCTTCTTTCTCTGAGGAGAAACAAGATATTGGTCCTCTTGTTTTCCAGAAAGGAGATCCTTGTATTAATCCACCTAGTGAATTCCAGCCTCCTTCACCAGTCTGTCTTAAGAACCCAAGTCCAAACAATTCACCCGCCCCTAAGACTACATCTAACTTACCTGTCCAGAGTTTGGAAAACCCACAGGCTAATTTTATTGCCTACTCCTTAACCTCTGACAACAGAGAAAGCAACAGGTCTCTAAAGTTTTCTTGTACACCTGAGCTCTCAAGAAGACAGCCACCACCCAAAGTTGCAAGAAAACCCAGAGTTAGAATTGTGGAGGACATGGCTCACCATGGAAACAGGAGGAGAACTCCCTCTCCCCCACTCACACGATTCACCCCTGTACACATCATAGCCCCGGAGAAGCCATACAGATCATGGCAGAATAGAAGCTGCAGCCCCCCTCAGGTGGGAGCATCCTCACTACCTGGTAATTTAAAGAAAGCTGTGACAGATAGGGAAAGCCCCAATGCTGCCCCCACTGACAATAATAAACAGGCCTACTGGGTTAGGCAGGAAAGGGAACTGGAGAGGGAGAGGCAAATGCAGCTGGAGGAGGAGAGAGAAAGGCAGAGAGAGAGAGATAGGCAGAGGCAAAGGGATAGGGAGAGGGAGATGAAGAGAGAGAGGAAGAGGGAGGAGCAGGTGCCTGAAAAGGGGGAGGGGTGGCAGGGGGACGCCAGTTACAGAGGGGAACAGGTTGAGCTGTCATTCAATGCCAGGAATAGAAAAGGGCCTGCAAGTCGCAGCACAGCTCCCACAAGCAGAGGGACTCATCAGGGAATGCCAATAGCGCGTTCCTATCCAGAGAGCCTGCTTTCCACCAGACAGCTACAGCAACAACAGAGTCTCATCAGAGTGCAGAATTCCCAGCAAGACACCAGGGTAGGAGGTCCCACCAAGTGGCTTCAGCCTGCTGGACCTCCAAACAAGAACACTGCTCCTGGACGTGTGGCCACAAACAGGCCCCGCCAGAGCTCCAGCTCCAGCATGGGAAGTGAGCTGGATGAGGCAGACAATGAAGTGAAGTGGTTTACAGACCTGGCTTTCCGCAGCCTGTCAAGCCCTGAAGTAGATTACCTTGACATGTACAACTCCAGTCATTGTTCATCTACGAATATTTCTCAGCCGTCTACTCAGGAGAGCCCAGCTGGGGCCAGCGCTGCCTGGCTGGCCTATGCTGACTTCAAGGGGTCTGCTCCAAAGCTGGACAATGAGGACTCCTCATTCCAGCAGCCCCCTACCTACATCTCAGATGGCCTGGACCCATCAAAGCGCTATGAGATGGGAAGCTTCGAGTGTGTAGATGTGGCTGTGGAGAGAGAGGACTCCAGGAGAGGGAGGAGAGGAGTGCCAAAGCGACAGATCCAGTTGAAGAGAAAGAATACTGCTGAAATTAAGCAGGATGAGGGCAGTGAGGATAGTTGCCCAGGGGTTCCTGTGATGATGGGTAGTCCGTCTCTACAGAGGCACTCCAGAGAGACATTGGTAAGACAACACAGCACACCAGCAGCTGTGCATGAATCCTACCACCCTGAGCTGAGCCCTGATCTGGATGAAAAAAATGAGAGGAAATCTAAACTTCAGAAGTCTGTTTCTCTGGATGAGACATGTACCAAGACCAAGATGGCTACTTGCCTTATCAAGAGTGTGCTGTCCAAGAAGATGCAAAGTGTTGATAAACAAACTGAAGAGCATGCGAGAGAAGGTGCAAGCTCCCCCTCTAAAGACAAAAGCCTGCCCATTGAGATTGAGAATGTAGAAGCACCATGCAAAGAGTTCCCAAAGCTTGACACCCATAATCTGAGCTCCAGTCTTCACTCAGACCACAGCCTTTCTTCTGAAGATCTGGCTATGAGAAGAGAACCAAGTACAAAGGGTGAAGTCAGACTACAGAAAAACTTTGGAGTGAAATCCAATAACAGGCCAAGTTCAAATAGCAGCAACACAAGTTTTAACTTGCCACAGAGTGACAGTGAAGGGATAGACTCTCCATGCAGGAATACAGTCTCATCAAGATCTGAAATGAGGTCAGAACTGACAGTCCCATTTGACAGTAAGCAGTCCACCACAGAAAAAATCATCCTCAAGACCGGAGGAAAACAAGGTGATGACAGTAAAAGATGGGAGGAAAATGAGGCTGGTGACTCAGCACATGCCACTGCCGGGAACACAGGAGCTCATTTTGCCACTGAAGCCAGCAGCACACAGGTCAGAATGACAAACAGAGACGGGGAATGTGAAGTCCTTGGCACAGAAGACGATAAACAACTGCAACAGGGTGACAACAAGAGCACCTATATGTCAAAAACACCAGAGATTACCCTCAAAGCCAGTCCTGCCATGAAGAGAAAAAAGAAAACCTCACTCAGTGTCTCTCTCGCACCAGAGGTGGAAAATAAACCTGAGCCACAACATGAAGCACCTTCACCAGAAATGTGTTTCAGACAAACAGAAGAAAGTGCAGAGGCCAGAGTGGACAGGAAAACGGAAGAGGAACAAGACAACGAGAATAATAAATCTAAAGCCCCAATCCACAAAGTTAGAGATGTTAGGCGGCTAGTAAAAAATACATATAATCTCTCATTCAAAGCAACCAGTGTTGCAAAGCCATCAGATGAAAATGAAGGGAGGACGGAAAATTCACAGGAGGACAGAAGGGAAGAAATAAAAGAGGAAAGGAAGGTGGACATCAGAGTGGAGAAAAGAGAAGGAAAGCAAGAGGGAAGAAGGGAAGAGAAGAGGGAGGACATGGCAGAGGAAAAGAAAGAAGAGAAGAGGGAGGAAAGGACTGAGGAGCTCAGAGTTGAGTCAAAAGAGGAGCAGAGACTGGAGGTGAGAGATGCAAACGTCCTAACATTATCTCCAGTTCTGCAGAGCAAGGGAAAACCTGTGTCTCACTCACAGCCCATGCAGATAGAATGTAAAGCTGTTTGCTGGAAAGAGGACAAAAATAAAATGACACCTAGCAAGACAGACTCAGAGAAGCCAGGAGACAAACATCCGGTTTCTCCTCATCTTACCATTGAGACATGCAGTGAACCAGAGACTTCCTCTTCTTCAAACACACAGAGTTATACAGCAAGGGACACAGCAAAGGCACAGCAAAATCAACCTGATCCTCAAAAGGAGGCAGAAACACACCTGACTGAGACAGAGACCCACAAAATGCCAGACAGCGAGGACAAACCTGTGGTGGTTAGAAGAGACAGGAAACCCCCCATGCTTGGAAGCCTCCCCAAACTCCCCAGTAAGGAGAGAGAGGTCTCCACTGCTGTAGTGGTGATACGGGAAGGATCCAGCAAGACCAAGACATCTTCCTCCCCAGCCCATGAGGAAATTCCTACCTCACTCCAAGCCCCATCTACTTCACCATCACCTGGATCCTCTTCTGGCACTATACCTGGCAGCAGCAGTCACTCAGTCTCCATGTTATTAAAGGAGAAAGGCTACCAAGCTGACATTGGAGCAGTGGTGGGTGAGGGCCAGACTGCAACTGCAGGCAAAGGTCTTCCCCATAAGCATGTGAACCGCCTGGAAATCCCACTTCAGACAGCAATGCCTTCAGATGGAGCTCAGACTGAGTCACGGAGAGAAAGGACATTCTCATCCTCGTCCACCAAATCTGACCCCACAGCACTTTCTGACAACACAGAGACCCTTATAAAGACCAGTGAAGAAGAGGGAGTTAATAATAAGACTTCAATAAGAGATTCAGCAAAGCAAAATAGTGTATCTTCTCTACAAAATATTCAGCAACAAACAACATCCCAAGTGAAACAAGGAGATTTTGAGGCAGTAAAAAGACAAGATCCAACTTTCCCTCCAAGATCCCCTGCCATGAGGAGATTCAGACCTCAGCCGATTGAGGTGAAGTCACTGTCTAAAGAAACACAGAAACAAGAGATGCCCACAAACAACATGCCAACCAACAGGCCACAAACCATAGAGGTCAAATCTATAGCTAAGAACTCTCAAAAGCCAGTTGTGCCACCAAAACCAAGTTACAAATTCAAACCAGCGGATTTAGTCACAACACCAAACGAATCACAGAAATCAGTGGAGACAACATCAGGTGTAAAACCACAAGGTGAGGAGAGGTCTCAAACGATAGTAGTCTCCTCACCAACAATCTACAGAAAGCTCTCCAGTGAGTCCACAGCAACATCAAATTATACAAGAAAACTAGCTGTGTCCACTGTTTCCAGCTACAAACCCCCACCAAGCAAAACAACGGCAACCTCCATATCTAGTCTTTCAAACCGATCAACAGCACCATCGGAGACCGAGGCATCTCATGACAGAGCTCCGCAGCAACAGACAGGGGCTTCGCCTCAGAGCTCTAGACATACACAAAGACCCACAACCTTAGCCACAGCTCCAACATTAGCCAAGGGCCCAGGTCTATCCTCAGCTCCAGGACCAGTGCCTGACCTGACAGCACAACAAGTCCCTGGACCCTCCTCAGTTATAGCAAGCCAGGAAAGCCAGCCAGCTGTTATGGATACAAACAATCAACCATTGTATCCCAGGACAACATATCCTCAAGACCGAGCTATGCTGGTGACTTCTAACGACACAAAACAACCTGCTACTGTATCCACAACACAAGCGCCAGGATACACACACACACACCATCCATACCACAGGTCACTGTCCAACGAGCGTTCTCAGAGAGCAGATGACCTGCGTTACTATGCCTCAGATGACCCTCCAAGCTATGACGAAAGGGAGAGTTTCAGTCCCCTATTGCTGCCAGATTTAACCCCCAGGAGGCCAAATCGCTACCAACCCACCGCCCGCCCTCCTCCATGCTCCTGCACTTCTGGCTGCCCCTCCCACCCTGGTCTCACCCCCCCTCACCACCACCACAGCCCCCACAACATCACCCCCCCAGGCCCCTCACACTCACCTGGCCAGGCAGTACCATACCCTGTGGCGCAGCCCCAACTCCGTCCCCACCAGTGCAGAGCTGACCCTCAGCCTATGAGCTACCAGCCGAGCTCTCCTAAATCAAGTCTGCTCAGCCCAGGACAGCCACCAGCCATGTACCAGCCTCTCCACCAGCCTCCTGCCTGCCCTCCACACCCTTCCCTCATGCAGCCCTGCCCTTCTGACCGCCCATTGCAGCCACCGCAGCATATTGATCCCCGGCGGCCACCTGTCCACCGTTCTCCCCAGCAGCAGCCACCAGGCGTCAGTGGGTCCCCATACAATGATCCTGGCCACAGCCACTCCCCTAACCTTCCATCTATGGATCCCCAGTACCTGTGTGGCCCTCAAAGCCTTGGGCCGTCCTATGGCTCTGAATATGGGGCTGACAGCTCCAGTCTGTACTCAGAGAGCAGCTATGGACAGACACCTCGCAGAGTGCTCATGGATCCTGAGACAGGGAAATATTTCTATATTGAGGTGCCTATGCAGCCACTGAGGAAGATGTTGTTTGACCCAGAGACTGGTCAATATGTCGAGGTGCTTATCCCCCAGCAGGCCATGTCTCACTCAGGCCTCTATCCTCCCTCAGCAGCCCCCTATCCTTCCCTCCACAACCCCAGCATGTATGCCTCAGCTCCACAGTACCTACCCTATGCAGCTCCACCTCCCCCACCACACCCACAGGGTCCACCACAGCCGACCCGCCATCCCGAGGCCTCTGCCTCAGCAGCAATGCACCAGAACGGGCCTGGAGTCGGCTATGGGAATCCCCCTGGTCAGGGATCCAAGCCAGAGCCCCAGAACCATCCACCACTAGACCAGAGCTACCTGGAGGGTATGTATTATGTCCCTACAGGGATGAATGCAAGCCCCAATCCCACCCCACCAGACTGCTACCACAAACATCCCCCCAACCTACCCAGTGCAGGGGGGAAGAGGTCCTGAAATAGAGGTTAGAGGCCGTCTCCCTGGAGCCTGTAGGGTTTTAAATACGTAGTGTATAAAGGGGTTGTCTAATGTTAGCCTGTAATGTTATTTGAGTTTTCACATTGCAACTGAAGACAGTGAGTCTTTGGTTCTTGTTTATTTGCTGCTGCTTATACTGTAATAGGCTGCTTTGATAGAGAGATTAATAAAAATGTTGTTATTATTCTATGGTTAATAGTTTTGAAAACACAAGAAAGTTACCCTTTTTTTATGAAGTGTTCTTAAGACTAATACCTAAAGCCAAAAATCTCTGTCTAAATTTTGTCCTTTTGAATAAAATTTAAACATCATAAGAATAATACATCAAAAATATAAATCAATAGATTAACAGATTTATTGATGTGTGTACTTCAACTAATACTTCCAAAAAACTTGAAAATACTGTTTAAGAAGAACCTCATATTTATTTATTATTTAATTTCACGTATATTGGATGAGTGAGTTTGTGCACATGATGTCTGCATCAACAATACCAATAAAATATGTCATATTTGAATGCATCTGTTTTTTGTTTTTTGTTTTTTTGGTAATGACTTTATCAGCAACTATAGTGTAGCATCTTCTCTGTCCCAGCATTACAGTAAGTTTCTGGTCATCAGATCATTATGATGACTAAGGTGCCAAATACTGGAACTTTTAATTTCATGTAATTTTCTAGCCTCTACAGTTTTTCAGTAGTTCCATATAAAATGTAGTTGGACTGACTCTAAACCACATATTTACTGAAATAAATGATTGAATTCAAGACTACATTGCAGCCTGTCCACGTTTGTGAAACCTTATCAACCATGCAAGCATATCTGAGTGAACTATCTTAAGATCAGTGTTTTTTATTGTTAACAACTCAGGGTTAAGCTCCTGTGTGGGCAAGAATCTGCAGAGGTGTCTTTGAGTAAGACACTGAACGACTGTTATCTTGTGGGAGGCTGTTCCTGTAGCTGACCCCAAACTCTTAACATTCCTGTGGCGAAGTGAGCAATGAAAAGACAACTTCATTTTGGGATCAACATGTATAAGTATCAAGTACATAAAAGTATCACATTGTCAAGTGTTTATATTTTATGTTTGCCGGCTGCTTTTCACAAGGCCTGACACCAGACACCCACCTAGTGCCAGGGTGTGGGAGTGCAGGTGAAGGTGGGGGAAAAAAACAAAGAGGTAGTCCATTACGTCATATTTTAGAGCTGTTTCACTCTCCCCTAAAAATGTTGCATCATCTGAGATGGTCATCATGTCAGACATATTTTTCAGCTGATGGATTCATGTCAAAAGGCTTTCTGATATGATGTGATGTTTTTGCATAGCCATCCCACAGAGTACGTGTGTCCAAAGATCAGAAACCACTTTTGGTAAAAACTGAGACACAGAAGAAGTGATAAATATCAATAATTCATATACTGGCACGATGGGCCACAAACACCACAAAATGTTAGCGTGTTTATGCTCTTGCTCCATTACACTGTTGGCAAAGTTGCTGAGATCAAAGTGTCCAACAATTTGTACAGTAGAAAGAATACTAAATTGAAAGGAGAAACATGTTATCTTTCACCAAGAGTTACTGAAAGGGATCTCCGAAGGTCTTGTTATTCCTCCGTGTCACAGCATGGTTTTGAGTTTTGAGACCACATTGTAAAACTTACTGGCTGACCACTGGAGGGTGCCACAGACCACCAAAGCAGTCCACTACATTCCATCCTAAAGCAGGGGCAGGCAACCATGTGTGACGGAGAGCAGAGAGTCTGCAGGTTTTCATTCCAACCCAAAACTACACCAGGTGATTTGACTGGACCAATCTGTTAACCTTTCATGAGAAGACACTGTCAAAGTAAAACACATTTTAATGATTTCCTAATCAGAACCCGACTCTGTTAAGTGAAACCAGAGGTCAATTTGTTGTCTTGAGGGACAAAATTGGTCTCTTTTTTCTTTGATGTAAATGGCGGTAAAACTAATGACGGGTCTGACCAGTAGCTCTTTGTGCATCTGTGCGTGTGTGTGTGTGTACCTGCGTGTGTGTGCCTGCTAGGCTCTTGGTATGTTTTTCATTTGGAAGGACGACTCAGAGCCCCACAGAAAAACAGGAGAGAATTCATTCACATCTGGAAAGAACATGAGACTAAAACACCTGGAGAAAAGTGTCCTCTTGTATGGTTCATTTTTAGCCTCTGGGAACAATTTCACTTCTGTCTCTAATACAACAACAAGCCTTTTATCCTTTTTGCTCTAATAAAAGCATACTGGCAGAGAATCCAGGTACCTTGGACCAACAGCAAAACACTGAATGTCTACCTGCACACTTACTACAAATCACAGTGAGTAAAAGCACAAAGAAAAGTGTCAGCCACGTGCTTCAGATAAAACAATGATATAGAAAGTGGTAGAAAATGAGGTGTTCAGTCAAGATTATTGCTGTCAACCTCTGTCACAGCCTGGACAATAATCCAGCAGGGAGAGATACAAAAGAGACACACCTTAGGAACACACGCTAATCTGTATAAACTTCTCGGCACACCTAGCACATGAGTGCCTCCACACACACACACAGACACACACACACACACACACATTCGGCTTAAGGGCTTTATTGTTTACCATGCCAAACATTGCTCAAATTCAAGCCCATATGAGACTCCAGTCAGTCCGCCAACATGTGTTAGACAGTTGCTGTCAATGGAGAAGAGCACCGTGGACTTGCAGACAACAATGATGTTATTTTATTACCTGCATTGTGTACTGTATGTCAGAGCCTAGTCTGTGTGTACCAACAGGTATTTGACTTTTAAGGCATTAGAGATTAATCACCATGATGGTGTAGGTCTTCTTTATCAATCATCTAATGTTAATATGTTTTTCCAGACATATCATCCCCATTGCGAGTGACTACAGTGAATTCCAATCGTACATACACACAAAACAGACACTATGACATCATAAAGCGCATTAGGGGAGCTCTGGGCTCTTTCCAGTGGGTCTGTTATTGTTATGATGATCTGTGACCACTTTTCTACCCCACAATGTGGTGATACACACGTGCACACACACATACACACACACACTCACACATACAAAGCCCCACCACCCATGCCGCACCCAGGAGTGAGTGGGTTTGACTTCCTTGCCTCGTCTGATATGTTCCCACTGGGGGGTCACTGGTCAATGGAAAAGTCCTCTCTACATTGTCTTACTGATATCAGAAATGTGGCAAAGAGTGGGTGGCACAGACCAGCAGCGAGATAAGAGCCAGAGTTTTAAGTGATGATAAGAAAGCTGTTGGGAGTAAAACGAGTAATGTGCTTCATGACATTTTCCAGCGTGTCCTCTTTGTTGCTGCACACACACAAAAGCTGTCGAGATTCGGCAAAACGTGAACTTGAAAGAGGTGATGACTGTTTGGCCGACTCAGAGCAACATAGGAAAGACGTTTGTGTGACTTAGTGTGTGGGTCAGTCTGGCCATGACTGTGTGAGTGTGTGTGTGTGTGTGTGTGTGTGTGTGATGCATTAATCAAAGGGAGGAAACGGGTTCATAAGGTGAATTTGGGCCCTTCCAGTCATAGTCACCTCTCCCTGCCTGGGAAATATTTTTCTTTATACTACCAAATCAATCAGAGATATCTACTCTGGCTTCAGCAGTTATCATAACTAGGGAGAACCCAGCTCAGCAGCTGCTATTTAACAAGGGAGAGTGAAAAAAAACTGAAGGGAGGGAGTTTATGTTTATTTCAAATGTTGCTTTACCTGCAGGCACAGGGCTGTGCCCATATTAGGCTTGTTTCCGGAGGAAGAGGACGGGTTGCAACAAGTAAGTGGCATCTGTCAGCGCAGCGCAACGTCCGTAGCCAGTGAGTGAAGCAAGAGGGAGATAAGGGAAAGGAGGAGTGAGTGAGCACAGGCAGGATTGAGAAACACCTGAGAGTCACCTGAAACCATGCCTTCTGGCAATCCTCTCGTCTCCCAGCAACAGCTTAGCATAACAACAACTCCATGTTGCAAATTCTCCTCTGGTGTATGTGTGTTTGTGTGTGTGTGTCCCTGTGTGTCATACAGACCCGTCTCTCTCTCCAGGTGCCACCGTGTCAAGTGCCTACCTGTCCATGTCTGAGCAGATTTCACGTCATCCCCTATGATTTCCTCACCCCTGACAAAACCCCAGTAATTATACCCACCAGCCAAAAAATCATCCACCTCTAAATGACTCATCCGCACAATAACCACAGCATTTGTTTCACATTATTGATTTTGGACATGACACTCTTTCAGCCTGTCACACAGAGAAATCCCTTGCCTGAGGCTACTGTTTTATTTACTACTACAGCTCTACATTATCATGGCATAACTTCACAAAAATGTGATGTTTTCATTTACAGTGGAAATCACTAGTCTAGACTGGTCTAGTCCCTTAGTGTCCCAGGACCCCCAGGGAGGAAATAGTTACTTCTGAGTATGAGTGTATCCCTGTCTCCAAGACTGCTCACACACACATATAAACATACGTACATTTTTCAGTGCTGAAGATGAGGTAGCCAAAAAATGATGTCATAGCCTGATCACTTTACCCGTCCTCCTCCCCAAGACCTGGATGGCAGATCAATGAGGAATGGAAGGAATGAGGAGAGAGGCAGAGTGCAGGAGGGGTGCATGTGTGTATGTGTGTGTGTGTGGGAGCAGAGAAAGAGAGAGTTATTGACAGGAACAGCCTCTTTACTGCCTCCATCCTGAATCACTCAGGGCTGATGGCATGTCTCAGTTCTTATTGATACTGTACTATGTCAGCTGTTTCCTACACTACATCTAATAGCACTACACATTGAGCTAGACAGCACCATAAACCACACAGACTGCAGTCAGTGACTGTGAACTGAGAGGTCTGGTTGGTATTAATGTGAGGGAATCTCCTGGGAATTAGTTTTTGGTCTCGTTCAGTGGTCAGGTTCGTTATGTTGTGGCATGTATGGGTCACTGGATTCTTGGAGTATGAGATAAAGGGATGAGTCATACAAGGGTGGCCCTGGCCACACAGACCTTACACATCAGACATTTAATAATACAGCTATTAGACATTTGAACCCAGTTTTATGAGAAGTAATACATCAGTGACAGGCTGGTTCCCTGTTGTCTCAGTGAATTATGATGTTTACTGTCAACTTTTCCACCATCTTCTTCTTTTCCATGCCCCCCTCTCACTCCATCATTGAACTATCTATGGTTTTATCACCTAGTGGTGTGTGTGGAATGTTGAACCTTCCCTGGACAATCTATGGCATGCCGGAGAGGACCTGAGATCCTGCAGCAAAACATAATACAGACAACTATGTAGTGGTACTGCAGGTCAACAGCAGGGCGGCACCAAGCAGCTGACAACACAGGAGGCAGTGACATGGTTGGGTGCTGCAGCAATCCAGAAAAAGTATTAAGAATTACCAGACAAGGAAAGGCAGTGGACATCATGCTTGCACCACTCCTTATGTGTTCATTACTCTCATATGCAGTGGCTGATTTGTTGAAAATCAAGTTAAAAAGGCAGTTGATGAACTGTATTAATCTCATTCTTTATTGCAGAAACATCACACACAGTGCATGGCACAGTACCAAACACATAAACCAAGCAGCACATACACATGCAACCGTCCATTTTTACACTATGCAGGCAGGTCAGGCACAAATCCACAATGATCCTCCCACAATTTCTTTGCTCAGGGAGCAAATGACTGTTTGAAGTTCTTTCGACATTTTTTGGGATGAATAAACCTGAAAGAGCTTCTGTGCTGAGTCAGAATGTGAAAAGGGTGATTTGTGTTTTCCAGACTGCTCTGAAAATTAGACAAGGTTCTCCTCTTGTACAGTACATTTTTTTAAAGATTATTTTTGGGACATTTTCACTGTAAAGGATTGTCACAGCAGATAGAGACAGAAAAGAGAGGGAATGATTTGCAACAAAGGAACAGGTTTTGAATTCAGCCTGGGCTGCTATGACAATGACTTTGTAGTACTTGCTCTACTGGTTGAGCCACTGGGGTGTCCAATTGTTGTACAATATATGTGATGTTTCACAATTACATAGTCTGTCTTTATTTATGATCTTTCCCTGTCTGTAATGAGTTCTTCTTCCCCTATAGAATATTGTTCAGCATAATATCTAAGTAGTTATGGTTGTCTTTTAATCCCATGTGATAACTGGGTTGAAGGCTTCAGCCTTTTTCTAGAAATTAACCACAACTGAAATAGTAACTTTGCAAGCCAAATGAGTCTTGAGAGGCAATCACACTTTGATAAACTTGTAAGACTTGTCTGCCTTTTTTTCAGGCTGAAGGACTAATGGAAATTGAGTAGATATTTTCCCAAAATATGAGTATAATTTGTTTAATTTGTGCTAACATGGGAGATGCCATCATTTTTCATTGCCCTTCACATTAATCCCTACTTCACAGTCCCTAGTTACACACTCACTATGTTGGCTACTGAATATAAATTACAGGAGTTAGGCCGGCACTAACAACCAGGTTGATCCCAAAGTAAACATGGGATAAACAAGACAAGACAAGACAAGTAGGGAGAGTGGCAAATAATACATGCAGCCAAGCTCAACTTAATAGTTTTGTTGACTGGATGGCCTGTTACGCAGTTGGGTGCCTCCGCATTGTTTGTGGTACATGGGTGAGAGATAAGTAGCAGATAGGTGTTACGTGCGATTTTCCATGTGTTTTTCCTGTCATGGAGTGTCATGGAGGGGGTGTATTTTCAGGGAGCGTGCAACACAGCCGGGTGCTAAGGGAGCTAGGGACACGGTTTGTTTTGTAAATCCTGCACATTGTCTTATGAAGCTGCCCACAAATCCAATTTCAAGTTTGTCATTACATTTTCCTAGTAGTCATACAGAGTGAAATGCAAAGCACAGATCATCTCAGATCAGGGCCTGAAGGAAGACCCTGCACAGAGCTTGTTATTGTGTGCTTGGGTGGAGGTGAATGTGATAACAGACTAATGATCTCTCTGTCATACCATCGCTTCACCAATCATTCTCTGACAGCGGTGCTGCTTCAGCCCAGCATTTTTGTGATGTGAGAAACAGGGTGCCAAGTACCCACTGAAGAAAAACAAACATCAACAGAAAAACACTATAGGTGGACTATGCTTTGGAAAGTTTTATGCAGGTTGGTAGGCGTTCAAAATATGGCAGTGCACAATCAAGGCTTTTCTGCGTGAAATTTGCATGTTAATCCTGTGTTCATGTGGGTGTCCTCTGGGTGCGGTGGACGCCGCCTCCATTCCAGACGCACAACTCAGGTGAATTATGGGCTCCAAATTTTCCATGAACATAAATATGAATGATTATGTATCTGCGTTACCTGTGATGGACAGATATCCAAGGTGTTTCCCTGGATGTTAGGAAAGCCTTCAGGCCCTGATCACCCTCTAAGGGAATGACTAGGTAAATAAACAAACAAACTCATTAATCAGGTGTGAATCAGATGTGAGTTTTGGAAAATTTTGGAACGTCGGTGCTTTTTCATACAAATTTCTACACAGGTGATGTTGCTGCTGGCGTCAGTCTATTGATGGAAACAGCAGCGGAGGGGGAAAACCGGAGAAATATTTGGGTTATTCTGGCGCTGAGAGGCAGGAGCGTGGAAGCAGGCGGAGAAGACCGTCTATTGTTGTGCAGAGAATGAAAGCTCTCACACAGCTAGATTCCATCCTACCAGTGCAGTCATGGTGGCTGCGGTCTGATAAGAGTCAAAGAGTCTGTTGTCCTGTTCTGTTGGATTCAAATAATTTCCCCTTTAGAGTACTTCAATGACTTTCTTTCTTAGCGAACAGTTTACAGAGGTGATGGCATCTCAGTATGTCAGGTTTTGAATATGTGGGTGCATTGACGCTGACGTGATCTGATAACGCGTTGATGTTGACAGGTCACCTGTGGGCAGAAAGGGAAGTGCCATTGTTCTACATAAACTCTCAAGAGCAGGTGTGACTTGTCACTGCTTTTCACTATAATGACACCTGACTGCACACTTATGCTTAGCTAACATCATATCCTCTCAATTTGCGTCACTTACTGCGGTTACTGCTTGCTGGGTGTCCTCATTTCCCCACCCACAGCATCCATTCCACAGTATCAGTGCATTTGGACATAAAGCGGAGTTTGAACGGAAACCATGGCAATGACTTGTTACCACAGCAATGACTCGTCACCACACCACAGCACTGGGCAAAGCCTCTGTAGAGAGCGGTGGGACCGCAGCATTTTCCCCCACTGGTCTCTAAAGACATGCCTCACTCTGGTTTCTTAAAATGTTTGATTCTGGGATTTTTAAGCCAAAGTCTTTGCATCAATAACTAATGGTTTTTTTAAACTCTTTTTCCCGATGAGATTTACCCTGAGGCCTTTCTAAACAACAGTTGAGAATTGAATCTGGAAGTATTTATTTTGGAGATATATTTAGCTTCTGACCACCAGCCTGGGCAATGCCAACCATGCTAACTAGCTGGGGCAGGGCTATATTTACAGAGGGCTGGGCATCCATCATCACAGCGCAAAAGCACAGACAGCCAGAGAGCGAGGAAGGGAAAGTGTGGCCCATCAGTCACCAAGGGCCAATCCCAGGACTCGCCTATTTAAAACGCCTCACGACTTGACCACAACAGTGCCATGGGTCATGCTGCACCAGTGCTCCTACAGTGCAGCATTAAACATCCTTGTCCTTACACCATACCGACTAACATGCATTTGCACAATATGCATACCATCATTTATGCACATACTGCATATTCGTTTTAGTGTGTAGATGTGCATGTGTGCCCAATCCTTTTGCATGTGCAGGTGTGTGAGAGAGTGTGTGCCAGTGTGTCTGTGCATCGGTGCACATGTTTACGTGTGTGCATGTGTGTGGCCTGTTTAAGCCCAGACTGTAAAGTGTCAGATGACAGAAGAAAGGGAAGAGTGAAAAAAAAAGCCGATGGTGACACCTGGGCCTTCAGCGCTGGCACACTGCACCTGAATGACATCACTCGGACACACAGACAGAATAACACATCAACTGTCAAAAACAAACTGGAGAGACTGTCTGATGCTGCAAATAGATGACCAGACAGATCGGCAGGCTCACAGCCTGAAAGGACAGAGAGTGTTAAAACAGACAGACATACATACAAGGTCAGAGAATAGGAATTAGACATGCAGAGTCATCTTGAGGCAGTGGTACTGAGACCAGGCTTACTGCATCCATGGTAAAACAATGACACATACAATATGTGATCTACCCATAGTTTCATCCCTTTAACTCTGCAAGTGTGGAAAGTTCCCAAACATGCATGACTATTCCACCCTTCAGAAAATAATGTAGCATGTGTGGTTTTGCATACAGACAATGCAAATGTAGTTTTTATGCTTATGTAGTTGTTTACCCTTTATTTAGCCAGGGACATGTGACTAAGCATGCATCCCTTTTTCCTGAAACACCCAGCTTTGCACTCATTGAGTTGAACCACAGTCCTCCGTTGTGGGCCACTGAAAAGCCCCACTGGAGCAGTAGGGGCTTGGGAATTGTGTTCAAGGTCAGGACATGAGCTGTTGTTGACTCCAAATCCTCCCAGATTTTCCCAAATAAGTTTGCAAAGTTTGCAAATCAGCATCCCTCTAACCACTAGTTCTCTTCTCTAACTTTTAAACTACTGCTGGCCCATGTGTGTGCATGCATGCAGCAAGTGTGTGCATGTGTGTGTGTGTGTTTGTGCACATGTGCTTGCTCACACAGCAGATTGTATATAGGGCACAGCGATGCAGCACAGAGTGGGGTCTGATGGATTGGCATCTTCTATGGGGGGAGAAGTCGTTAGCACATTGGGGCAGAGAAGAAACCCGCCATGTAGGGACATTTGTCTGTGAGCTCAGAAGCACTGAAACCCAAGAAGCCTCTCAAATCCCCCCAACTGACTGCCTCTGGGGTATTAATACCACACACACACACACACATATACACACACTCCCATCCAGCCCACTGATAAACAATGACCCGGGTGAGGTGGCTTATTCTGACAAGTGCTGAAAAAAGATGTCATCGCACATTGACTCCTCAGACTGTGAAAGTCACACAAACAGACGAGCACATGCACATGCACAATGTCTTCTTCCTGCTACCAAGATAATGCAAGAGACCTGCTTTGAACACAGAGGGGAGCTTAATTTTGAGGTCAAGTCTGGGCTGTGATAAGGGTGTGTAGTTTAATGACATCATGTAAGCTTGTAAATTAAAACCCCAGGCTGCCCCCTGTCCCCCAACCACGTGAATGCACGAGCCTCCTGGATGATGAGGTCATGATCGTCTGTAGACCCTTGTCATGGAGGGGGGTCTTCTAAATACAGAGTAAGGGTGGGGGGAATGCTGGCTATGTACACCCACTGTGTACTATGTATGGATCCCCCCCCCCACCCTCACCTTCTTATTTGCTGCCTGAAACCACATATAATGCTGACTGCATGTGCATTATTCTGCAATTTTTGTTTCACGCTATTCTTAGATCCTTTATTTATTTGCATCAGCGTAATAAATTGTGAATGTGTTGTTATTATAATCAAAGCCTAGTGGTGTTGGCAATACACTTCAGTCAGTGCTGCTCTCGTTGTGGGGCACAGCGTTTTATGACCTCTGAGCTATGAACAGGCGCAGACACTGTATGCATACAGTGGCTCAGGGGCTATAAATTGTGTATGTGTTGATGGCTGTTATCTATGGTCAGTGGTGGTGATGGCTGGTGGGACAGATGTCAGGGTCTCAGCAAGCAACATGGCTGGAATATCTGCTCGCCCGATCAACAGAATCGTACATGAGTGGGAAAGGGAACTAAATGTGCAGCACTCAAGGTAGTAAAAAAGCTATCTGTCTGATGCAGTGATCTTTGTTTTTCCAGTGTAACATCGAAGAGCAGGCAATCCTCCCGAAGCAGAGGGAAGCCTGCGCTGCATTCCTGAGTTGTGAGAGAGGTAATCAGTCAGCGTGATGTCATGACAGGTTCAGAGGTTCTGCTCACACACATGTCCAGGCAGAGCACCGCTGTCGACACTCTGCCACACACCTTCACTGATACAGAACATTTGATTTCCTCTACTGTGTGCCTCCATCGATCCATTGTGGTATTTTTATTGCCGCCATCATCTGATAAGGACATTGTTTTGTGTAGATAAATGACCGAGGATAAATTACTAAAGTTCAACTACATTAAATAAAATTTACTTCAGTGAGTCCGATAAAGCCTATGACTTTTTGATTGTAGCCACAATTTGGCATCATGTCTAGTTCTCATAATTGGCCTGAATCCATGCTGCACAGCAAATTTTCCAGAGTTGATTTTGCAGTTAATATTTGGCGTTAACAAGTGTTGACTGGAGAGTTTGGCTGAGCTGAAATACCTCTGAGGCAGCTGTTTAAAACTATCAAAAGTGCTAAATAAATTCAGATGGGTGTGGACTTATAAATAGAGGCACTGTGTTGATTTTTACACTCAGACTGGTGATTTTTCTGTCTAATATAATTAAGTTGCCTGACCTAAAAACAAATCTGAAATGTCAAAACACAATAAAATGTCCAGAGCTATATCTGGACAAGCATATGTCCTCATATCATCTTTGAGGCAGGTGAATTCTCCTTTCCTTGTTCATCACAAGGGTCAGACCCACTGTGTCGGCCTGGAGTCGGTTTATTTTGAGGGAAGGATCATTCACGTCAAACAGATCATGTCTGTCTCCCCCACATCCTCTCCATATTTCACATAATCCATGAGGCGCAGCTGAGACCGACAGCATATTCCCTCCCCGTGGGATGTCAGTGTGGTTCATGATAGAAAAATAAACAGGGTTTTCATCATGGGAGGCGTCAGTCACTCAAGGAAACCCTGACAGTCTTTAAGACTTGCCATCTTAGTGACAAATGGTTTTTCTCTAGCTTCACTCCAACTCAAGACATCATGTTCCCTATATCCATTTCACTCTGGCTTGTGACACAGTAAAAAGAATCCACATTGTCTAAGAAAGGGCCTGCTAAGCTTAGAAAGAAGGGGCTGTGTGTTTATGTTGGCAACACGCAACATTTAATTTCTTGGCTTGTAAAAGTAAAAAAAAAAAGAAAATTTGGCTCAGGGATTCCCCTGCCATACTGAACACACACAGACACACACACAGACACACACACACACACACACACACACACACACACACACACACACACACACCAACTGCCAGGCCTGTGCACGGAGACATTTAGGCTTTCAAAAGCAGCATTGTGTGAAGGTCAGGAGAGTCTGTGGAATGGAGATCTATCGTTGTGACATTCTCCATTCTGTGAGAAAGGCTGGACAGCCAGCTCCTGTTACATAGGCACCAGTGGAGAGCTGGATAATAGGAGGGGAGTGTATCAGTGTGAATGTGTGTGTGTGGCCTGTGTGTGTGTGTGTGTGTGTGCGAGTGTGTGCCTGTGTGTTCATGCTGGAGCCTGAGAGCATTAGAAAGACAAGTGATTACTGTGATTCTGATCTTATTATGACTGTCTGCAGTTCAGGAAGATCAGACAAAGAATGAGTAAGATCGAGCCAGACAGGCGTATCAGTGACTTTTTACCTTCTAAGGATATCTTCACCAAGCCCATCACAGGTCCCACAAACAAATGCTAATTGTCATTCTTGTAACCCTATGGGGTATTTGATGAAGGTGATGCAAGTCACAGTTTCCCAAAGCAGAAGCTGTGGTTTGAGCTAATCTTGATGATGCCATCAGTTCTGTGAATTTATACAACACAACATCAAAGCTGGTGCAAGGTCCCAAGTCCAAGAGGTGCCACAATGCTGAACGTCAGAGTCACTCAGCGTTGTCAGAGGGTGAATTAGGTCATGGTTCAAGGTGTTGTTTTCCTGTCATGGTTACTGTGTTAAGGTGAGTGGACTTTGAGCGGCAGAAGTAAAAACGTTTAACCAGTACTAGATACTAGTGATAGAGGGTGTGTATCCTTTTAAACATGACCCAAATGCCTGCTTGGAATGAGGAAACATCCTTCATGGGAAGTGAAACCACAGGATGAGTGATGAAAGACTCCTGTGCTGATTTGTAATACAACAAAATGAAAAGTACCCTGGTTGAAGTTGCTATCTGTACTTTTGACCCCTGTCCATTCCTTTATCTTAACCCTTTTTTGAAAATGTTCTCTTTGCCCTCATCTCTACTCCTTGTGCACTCTCTTTTTCAAAACTCTCAAAACTCTGAGTTAATCAGTCAGTCACAGTTTGACAGCAGGAAGTGCAAATATTTAACTAGGACTGCCTCGGGCAGCAGTTACAAGAGTGGAATGAGCAACTGAGGCTGACAGTATCGATATCTGTCACCACCTACATTCCGATGAACACATGAATAAATTAAACAATTACACATACATTAATGAGCCTATTAATCTATCTATCTATCTATCTATCTATCTATCTAAATATATATATAAACTTATTGATTTAATTAAAGAAGTAATGAAACTTGACTTTTCAATGTGCTTTTGAGAGAGAAAATTGTAACAATCAAAAGAATTGTTCATTATTTTACATTGTTTGTTGTCCTTTTTTGTATTTATATATGGAAAACGTACACATATATATTATATATATATTTTTTTTGTTGTATACTTGTTTGAAAATAAAATTCTTCATTCATTCATTCATTCATTCATTGTCTGTATGCGTATCATGGCTGGACTGTATCCAGACTGTGCAGAATTCAGATCACAATCCATGTCTGACCACGTCCATATAACTTGAACTGACACTGAGACTCTGATAGCCATGTGAGCAACATTGTTCCACACCTGCACATGAGTCCCAGCGTGATCGGATGACGAGAGTCATATTGAAAGCACAAGTGTGACTACAGCCATGCTGGCTCTGGAGTACTACCATCCAAGACTGTATGTGGCATGCTAACAATGTTTAGCCAGATTTCCTTGTGCATGAGTGTGAAAGTGGTCATTGCAACATGGCAGAGGTGCTGCAGCTTCCTGTAGGCATGTCTGGACACATTCAGTTTACCTGAATCAGTGGGTCATCCAGCCCCGCCCAACCCTTTGCTGTACTGATAGGGCCTGAGCCTCGGGTGTCCATGAGTCAAGGTATAATATCCCTGTCTCCTGTTTTCACTCCCTGATCTTTGTTCCCTGCTCTCTCTCTCTCTCTCTCTTTATATATCTTTGTATATCTGTCTGTCTCTCTGATCTCTGTGCTTGTACATGATGCAATGGCAGGTCACCAGCTATTTGTCTGTACCGCCAGGCAACCGCGTTCTAAGCCGTATCAGGTATCCCATGACATTTGACGTGTTGTGGTTGCAACAAAGATATAATGTACCCGAGGTGAGTTTGCAAGTCTTGAGACAAACGCTGTGTGTTATGGAAACAATTTAGATAATCCATGTCTTCTTCCCCTGAGCGTCTGTCTAAAAGAATGCTGGGCAACCTCAAAAATATTCCACTCCTCTCATAACACATACACATACAATGTTATGCTCTCTGTTATGGTAAATGCATGCCTGAGTGCCTTGTCTGCAGCATTGTCACTGCATTATTCACCTTCTTTCCCTCTTTGCTCCCCAGGTGCTTCAGCATAAGATCAAACACGAATCTAGGCTTACACGACCGCAGCGGGCTCTTCACCTGGTCTCCGCCACCTTGGCAAGTCACATCACAAAGATGCGTGTTAACACAGCAATCAAAGGATTCAGCGTGATGTCTCTCTTTCATGTTGAACAAAAGCAGTTAAGCGTGGCCACTGACCAAAAACTCCTGCCAGCGTATTATGTCCAGCAGTGGAACATTCCCGAGCAGAAATGTGATATGTTTGTTGGAAAAGGAGCTTTGAAGTTACCTGAGTCATCACACACTTTCTCAGGTTACTACGGCCTGTGCTGCTGGGGATGCTTAGGGTATTCAGCCTGTGTTTATGTGTGTGTGTGTGTGTGTAGGTCAGAGAAACAGCGAAGAAGAGAGAGAAATAAGACAGTATAAAGACAATATAAACCAATGAAAAAGCTCTGTGAGTCAGGACTATTGGGTGTAAATCATGCCTCAGTCATCATGTCTTACTTGAGGTGTAAGAAGGTCGCCCGAGGCTACGCTTAGCACACTTCCCCTTCTGTCCCTCCACTCCTCATTTATCACATTCCAGTGTTTTCCTGTCAGAACCTGCATTTACACCGAAGCAGTGTGTGTAAGAGTGTGTGTGTGCATGTGTGTGTCACGGAGTGTGAGCTAACATCCACAGTGCTGTATCTTTCCACTGCCATGGCCACAGATAAATCTTACCAGTAGCTTTTGGACTCTTACAAAACAAACATCACTGATGATGTCTAATTGGCACCACTTAAACTTGTCCATTAGGCAATCTTCCAAATAATTGTGCCTCAGCCAGTTCCACAACATTTCCCACTGTATTAGATATTCAGGTTTAAAAGCTCTGGTGCCTGGCTGTCTCTGAGCACAACATTGTTACATAGAGAAAGCTGCCCTGCCTGGTTTGATAGCAGTGAGCTGGCTAATGTAGGAACATATTTTAGAAAATAGTAAGCCCCTCACAGTACTTTACACACATTCCACACAGACAATGCACAAAGCTCATAAAGCAAACTAAAGCTGGGACGCTCTTAAAAAAAAAAGCTGGAAGTCCTTTCAGACTAGGAAAGCTTTTGCTTTGGAGTCTAAGAATGCCAAAAACAACCAGCAAGGACGGCTATGTGTAAAAATACTGACATAAAACCGAAATAGTAACTTCCCATTGGTTGTGCCCATACGCAAGGGAATTGTGGGAAAGTGCTTCCATCATGCCAGAGCGTCCCGTGCGTGTGTGTGCGTTTGTGTGTGCGTTTGTGTGTGCCATTGTGTTGGCTTTCAAATGCCCGGGCCAGGCAGTGCTTCTTTTTTTTTTTTTTTTTCCCCCTTTATTCATTTGAAGGTCAAGAGTTCTGCAGTAAAACACACAAAGACTTCTTGGGTTAGGCTCGCAGACAAAAGTAGGCTCGAAACCCCCTCGCTCTGCCCCGCTTTCATCCTCGCAACAATCACCTCAGCCACGCTTCCTCTCTCCAAAGACTTGTGTGTTGTTTCAGCTTCTCCGTGTTTATGGAGGCTACATGGAAGATCCACTGTTACATGGGGAACTTTGAGGCTGTATCCTCCTTAGCTGCACTCTGCTATTAGCTCAAACAGGCTATAAACACCGGCCATCGTGTGTTTATAAGATTCAAGCACAAAATTATCACTTAGGCCACCAGCATTTCCATGGCATCATAAGAGCAGTGATCTCACTGGGCCACCCTCTCTTGACGTCTGTGCTCTGTTTCTCATCCTTGCCAGTTTCTGCCCTCCGCTCTGCCTCTTCCCTCTATTCCTCCTCTCTTGTCTGTTTTAAGACTTACACAGGAACTGGTCAGGGAGGAATGTGGCAGCACAACAGCATGACACAGACAGAGCACCCACTGACACAACACACTTGGAAAGAGAAAGAGAGAAAGAGAATGAAAGAGGCAGTGTGGAGGGGGAGAGAGAGACAGAGAGAGAGAGAGAGATACGTGTCAATGAGGGGTTTATAGTTTCTGAGCGAGGCAATGAAGTGTGCAACAGGAAAACCCACATATCAGCGAGCAGAGTCATGGTGTTAGGGAAGTCAGGCCTAATAGACATTAATATAACCACAGAGGTTAAAAAAAAGCGAGGAAGTGGCTTTTTTTTGTGTGTGGCCTTCTACGAATTCCTGACTGTAATTTTCTGTAGAAGTGCAAGGCGCCTTGTGACACTTTGATGCCAATGAACTCTGTGTATGTGTGTGTGTGTGTGTGTGTGTGTGTGTGATTTCTCTTGTTTTTTATCTTCATGGTGACCTAAGATTGACAACGTAGGAGGAACCATGTCAGTGGACTCCTCTGATGTGCCCAGTGGCTCAAGTTCACACTGCCTACAAGAATAGAAAAAAAAAAAAAAACTGTTCTGAAGGACATGAAAGTACGCTTTGATTTTGCTCTTGGACGTCTCCGATGGATTCAAAATGGCATTGCAGAATATGCTTAAGCGGGGTTAAGCTAATGTGTGAACAAGTGACAAACTGGCTCGTCTGTCATGTGGTCAGACTGCTGTGGCCACACCACCTGTCTCTACAATTTATCATCTGATCACAGCATAAACTGGGCAGGTTTAAATGTTCCTGAAGTGGATTTTGCTTGTATTGTGATCTGATTGGTCAGTAGGCGACCAAGGAAGATCGCTGGCAAGACTGAGAGCTCCCGACCCCACCGAAATTCAAAATAAACTAGTGCTGAAGTGTTAACAAACTACAGTAAGAGTGTGAGTTGCAAAGAACAGAAGGATACAAGAAAATCAGCAAAAAGAAAGACTGAGCCAAAGAGACACAAACGAAGACAAAACGAAAGAAAATGGTGCAGACGGGACAACAGAGGCCCTTCCGATGGGAGTTGACAACTCAGCAACCTGAGAACAGAATTGAAAGCAGACTTTGCATCATTCAAAGCGGAATTCAAGTGGGATATGAAAGAAGAGTTGGCTGAATTTAAACAAGAAATGAAACAGCTGACGTCGAACACACAAGCAATCCAAGGCCAAGGCCTATATACCACACACTCCAGCAAACACTGAAAGAATGGAAAACACTTGTTGGAGTCCAGATCCAGAAAATCTGTGAATATACAGTGTGCCGGAGGGTGTGGAAGGCAGCTCGGTACCAAAGTTTGGACATATTGTGAGTATAATTGATCCAATAACAACATAAATTGGAAAAAAAGGACAAAGAGCGTAAAAATGGATAGCTTCCGACAGTGATTTTAAACCAGGGATGTATGATTCAACATTTAAAGAGTGCATGAGTAAAGCAATGACTGTATTTTGTACGCCTACTGTTTCTGAAAATGGAGACCTGTGATGAAATTTGAAGGACAGATTTGCACGTAGAAATCAAGACTTATTTAGACATTTTCAATTGAGAGAATATTACAAGAAAAAAGTAAAAAAGGAGTTGCCAGAAGAAAAGAAGTAGTAAATGCATATAATCAAAAACACTGAAGATTATTAGCATGATAGCACGATTTCAGAAGGAGAATGGCGTCATCTGTCTATAACACTACAGACATCCACAAATTCACATAAACAGAGAGAGTTTAATTTGCTTCTTTATTATACTTAATATAAAAAGCAGACACCTTCTAAGGCCATGCAGATGCAGATCAAGCACAAATCTCCCTGGAGTTGCCCAGAAGTAGAGCCATAGAGGGAATTCAGTATTGAATGAGGAATTAGGACATATAATTTCCAATAAATGTTCCAGTTTATACTCACAGCTGGCAGGAAGGCCATTACAAGAAACTGGTTTGAAATGGACTGACCCAGACACAGACACTGGTTAGATAATTAGATAGTACAAGAAATATTTTTGATGGAATAAATGACAGAAAATGGGGGAAAATGGATTAAGTTTAGAAATAAAGACATCGGCACTGTATAATTTTATTGACTATAATGTAAATGACTATAAACTGCAATTTTATATTTTTGTTGTACTTGTACAAGGCAATAAAGACTAGGGTGATAAAAAAAAAAAAAGTTTATAGCGTAATTCTGCTCTTTCTGTGAACCAGAAAAATGGCTGCAATACAACAAGCCAAGGGCTTTTGGGCCACCACTAACAACCAATTAACCAGTAGCTGGCCTGTTAACCTCAGGTCAGCAGTAACTACTCTTTCCACCACAACTCCTGACCTTTACTAACTGTGGCAGCAGTGGTGTGGCACCCAGTGAGTAACTGGACTGGCAACACTGTATTCTCATATTGTCCGACCACAGTAACACCTGGTCCACATTAAACCCTTTCTATAAGCAGCAATACTATATTTAATGATGCCATGGAGCTTCAAAAGTGCATGATTTTAACCTTATAAAAATAATACTAATAATAATTTCAAAGGTCAGGGTATTGCCTTAATCACGTTTGAAGTTTGAATATTATTTCATTACTTCACAGCTAAGTTGACCAAAAGGCTATTCTCCTATTAGCTTCGTGTACTGCTCTCAGAGCTGACCACACTAACAGACTAGCAGCAACGCTATGCCATAAAGTTTTGAACATGCTTTGGAATAATACACTGCCTTTATGATTTTACACCTTTTCAGAGAACGTACCCAAATCAGACGTGATCAACTGCAAACAGTTTTGTACATTTCATGTTACAATACCTTGGTCACGAGTGAACCGACAATGCAAGCTCAACTTGTTTGCAGCATTTAGTCAGTACAAAGCACACTCTGTGTATGTGTGTAAGCAGGTATGACTGTGCGTGAGGGCGCATGTTTGCATGCATGCGTGCGTGTGTCTGTGTGTGTGTGTGAGGAGGTGACAGCTGTGACACTGAGCACAAACACAACCTCAGTTTCAGACAGAGGATGCATCCGTCCACGTCTTCCTCTTCTCGCAGTTTCCTCTTTTTTTTTTTTTTTTTGTTTATATTTAGGTTACTTCAGAATTCATTCATGTATTTTTAGTGTATTCACCATTACTTTAAGCTAATAACACCCACTCCTAAAGAAAGCATCTCAAAATAGCACCACTGACAGACGGATGGAAGAAAATCCAACCATGTTGGTAAAGGTTGGAAAAAAAGCAAAACAAAGAACAATCTTTGTGTTTATGCAAGAAGGGCTTTTTCTTGGGTGTGTAGTGTCAGAAGTGTGTCGTCAGTGTGTGTGTGTAATTGTGTGTGTGTGTGTCTAAGTGTGGGAGTGTGTGTGTGGTGTATGTCTGCCTGGGGGCCTGTGTGTGTTTCCGTTTGTGGTGCCTATGACTATGGAGTAATCAGCCAGGAGGAAGAGCCTGTCCAAGTGCAGACAGCGTATCTCCCCCAGCCAGGGAATCCACCCATTTTTTCACATAACACACACACACACACACATATACACAAACCCTCATGCAAACCCCCATATGATAGATATTACGCAATAAGGTTTGGGGCACACTAAGACAGAACGAAAAATAAAAAACAAAAATAGAAACAGAAATAGCACAAAATAGAAAAAGACACATGAAATATGAAGCAGTTAAAACCATCAATCTACAGCATTTATGTGTATGAGAAAACAGTAAAGCACTGTGTACAATGGCATAGACACAATGGTCTTGACAGAAGTGCTATTTTTACCTACTGCGAAGCAAAAACTTGATATCCGCAGAGATAAGAGATAGCAGGATGGAAAATTGTGCCACAAAGGACAAAACAAAGCAATGTGCAGTGTGAGTGGTAGGGAGGGGTGAGCTAAATGTCAACAAAACTTAAAAAAAAAAAAAAAAAAATCCCAACTCATGCTAAGGCTGGACATGACAGCAAGTTACCTTTTAGGGATTTATAAATAGAAAATGATAAAAGCTAGATAATAAGAAATGGGTGGGGAGTTTTCTTCTTTTGTCTATCTAGCTGAAGATGACTGACTAACCCTGACCAGGAAAACTCTGATCTCATCTTCGCTGCTCCTACTGTAAGCATAAAGTGACACACAAGCACACAAAATGCTTCTTTGAATCCCAGAAAGCCAGAAACATCTGCGTTTAATTACCTCCACCCGCCCTGCAACACTGCTATAGAGCCCAGTAATGGCTGGTAAAACTCAAGTGCAATTTTCTTTTATGATGTTGTTTTGTTAGCATTCCCTATAGTAACTATAGAGATTGATGGTAAAGTAAAGGAGACAAGTGGCTTCTCTTACTAGGGGAAAAGAATCTGACATCACTGGTAAGCACATTGGACTTAGTGACACCGTTTTACTCTGCCCATTATCTCTATATAAGGTGCTACAATGAAGCCCTATACACACACACACACACACACACACACACACAGCAACAGGAATTCCATCCCTGGATAGCTGCCAGTGCCAAATCACTGTGCAACAACCCAGGGCCCAGCAGGCTTTGAAGTGAGCCCACGGTGAGCCGAGCCTCTCAGACAAAGACTTGTGATGTGGTGATGTCACTTCCTGCCAGGCCGTAAGACTATTTGATGTGGGGGTCTTTGTTGGTCAGCAGGGGGGTGCGACACCCCGCAAGGATGGACGGAGGTCGGAAGGGACCGGAGAGGAAAAGAGGGCTGTTAATGAGCAGAGGAGAGGGAGGATGTTGTGGTCAGTCAGAGAGCAGCCGCTGAGTTTACCAGGCTCATTTCCCTGTCATGCTTTTACAACGCTGAGGTGCAGTTTCTCAGCAGCTCCTGACCTGACCCCGTGAATGTTAGGACCCTAAAGAAAACCACAGAGATAAAGAGAAAGGGAGCGGTGGACTGAGGGCCGGAGGGAGTACTGGAGGAGGGATGGAATTCAGTGACAATAAAGAAGTCAGAGAGAAGTCTGTAATTATTGTGAGGGAACTCCCAGAGACGCAAACACACCTGCAGGCTTAAACAATCACACTACTGTATTAGGAAAGAGCACTGAGGTCTCACGGACAGTGTGTGTTTGTGAAAGAGACAGGAAGGGAGAGAGATAGAAAATAGGTATAAAGGACGGGTGAATGAATTCAAAAGGTGAATGTTCTGATGGTTAGATACAATTATACAACACTCACACTGGGGAAAATCACCCACACTCATAGACTAGTGCTAACTGCATGGTCCAGTGCTCTGGTCTGGTGTGAGTCAGGCTAACAAATGCATTTCAGTCTCTTGAATGCCCAGAGTTATGTCAATGTGGAATAAAGTTATCTTAGTGAACTAACCACATCCATGAGACAATCAACATTTACATTTGCTGTCCAGGTGAGTAACATTTGCTATGTCTAGCTCCCCATAGCGATACCCAGACATTACCCAGATATTAGTTAGAGTTATAAAAAGAGATGGCACACTCTGCACTATCTTTGAAACTCCCCCGGGCAGGAGAATCAGACCAACAACATCTGAGCCCTATCTCTTTGAATGAGGTGTTATCTATATCCACCTACATTCTGGCATATGTATTGTTATTTGGTTTCCATTATTAGGGACACTCTTGAATTGTAAACAACACTTAGACATATATTGTTTTCTGAATGATTTTATTGCCACAGAAAAAGAATATATTCATTCATATGAGGCTATCCAAACAGCAGTATTATGTCATTCTACTTCACAGCAGCCTGTGTCGTTGCCATATTAGCTGTAAACAGTCATATCCAGCATGTAGTCGTGCTGTAGAGATTGTTTACCAAGGCCTGCAGCTACATTTTTACTTGCTATAATTTCATGGTGTCAAGCCATCTGGGCTAGGCATGTTTGGGCTTTTCTGGGCTTGCAGCATTGTACGTTTAATCTGTCGTGAAATGCATCAAAGTGGTACGGCTGCATAAACTCTGAAAGTTTGACTGGCTGTTAAGTTAAGTTGACTTGTTGCCAATTTTTAGCGTTTCAAAATTTTTCGATGTAAACTAACAAAGTGTGCCATCTCCTTACATAATCCTAAGAGTATTTCTGCTATACTGTTAGTCAAACACTGCTAACGTTACTGCTTTCTCCTTCACTCTCACCCGTGTAGCTGCTAACAGCAGAGCTTTACAAAAATACATAAAATATGTTTTATGTAAATATGCCTTGTTTCTCTAGCTGTCTGACTCTAGCTTGACCTATTTCTTCTCATAGTTTCTTTAAACCCTTTTCATCTTAGTCATAAGCCTAACTTCTATTATGGTGTAAAAAATATTGCTGCTATGATTCATGGAATAATATATAACTCCCGACTGTGTGAGTCTGCATACGCAAAGGGCACAGCGATAGCCACTAGATGGTGCTAATGCATCATTAGATAAGAAAATTTACCTTTAAAGTTGAGAAAAAAGAAAAAAATTGAAAACTCTAATTTTAAAAATACGGTATATTCATAGTTTTTGCTTAGAATAATAAGAAAATGTATAACAACTGTTTCGAGAACATGATTATTTCTTTTTTGTCTATTTTTTTTCCCCTAAGAAGGTTTGGTAAATCCGGTCACTGGTCCCTTCGCTGGTGTAACTCAGACTTACAGGTGTCTGTATATTCAATAGCCTTTGTAAAAGAAGTAAGAAAAGTTACACTGTTTGCTGAGCAGGCCCCTACACCTTGTTTAGAGGGTGACGTGCTGTCTTCATCCCAGATAAAAATGAGGTTTTGAGGGTTAAATTTGTCTTCTATTTGTCACACCCGCATCAGTGAAAGTGCTGACTCCAGTGTAGCTGTTGGTGTTTCACTGACACTGAGACTGTGACTGGGTGGGTTGGGTTGTGAGGGTGACTAGTTAATCCAGCTCACAGGGGGGTCAGGGGATGTTTAAAAACAACAACTGCTCCCACAGGGATGTGTCATATTTAGATCAGGCCCCATTGTCCCCCAGCCAAAGCTTTGGTGCTGTGTCTGATTCCCGAAATCCATGCTGAGGAAGGGGGAGAGAGATTTTTCACACCAAGGTACAAAGCGCCGGTCTCCGTGACTCACACGTGGGGAGGAAAAGGGGCTGAGTAATCACTATTATAACCACCATTATCCTGCCGTCTCGACAGTTACAACTACCCGAAACTTAGCCAAAGTCGACAGTAATACTATATCAGATCATTTCTCAATAACATATTGTTGTTGAATCAGCTGTGTCACTGTGTATGTGTGTGCACTGAACACACAAAATGTAGTGTATTCAGCACTACTAATCACTTCCATCTCTCAGCTAGCAGCGGGGCAGATTTTAGCAGGGCTTACCACATGGCTGAGGCCACTAAGTGTCCCTCTGGGGCTTGACTTTACTGCCTTGTGCAAAGCTAGCTGTGGCGTGTGGTGTGCTGATAAAGACAGAGCAATCTGGCTTGTGAGATTAGCTGTGGTGTAATGGGCTGAGATGAAAACTAGATGTCATCTCTCTGCCAACCAAGTGCTTCCATGGGATCAGCCCATTCTGTGTGTGTGTGTGCGTGTGTGTGTGTGTGTGTGTGTGTGTGTGTGTGTGTGTGTGTGTGTGCTGGCAGAGGGAGGTCAGGGGTGCGTCTGCCACGAGCTCAGCCCTTGTGCTGAGAGAAGCCATCATCCATGATCTCATCTAAGGAAAAATCCCCCTCTCCTGCCTTCTTCTCCTCCCTCTTCTCTCCTCCAGCAGCTGAGCTCTGAGCTCTCCCTCTGCATTCCTTCTCTCTGAACTGCTCCCACACTGTCTCAGACTGCAGCAGGAGAGAGGGAGCACAGAGACTGGAGGGTGGGAGGAGGGATAGAGGGAGAAGAGAACAGGGAAAAGTCTTCTGGAGGTCACAGACCTCACTAATAGCCTGTGGGCTGTTTAGGCGGCCTCACAGGGAGAGAAATGCAGATATGTCAGCGAGGAAAAGTCAGAGAAAAGGATGAAAGGAGGGGAAAGGAGGGAAGGAATTTCACTTTATTCACTTCACATTGTTCAGGGTCACAGGCATCCCAGCACATGTTTGATGGAAGGCAATGAAAAACTCTGGACAGGTTGCCCATCCATTATAGCCTTAATTCGACAGAGAATCAAACTCTCACTGCTGTGGGAAGTTTAGAGGGTCCATTCCACCTGACTTGCATGTCTTTGAACTCTATGAGGAAAACCCAAACCCCAGGGAGCTGGAGTTGAACCTCAGGCTTTCATGCTGTGAGGTGACAGTAGCTATTTTGTACATATTTATATATTTTTTAAATATATTTTCAACAACACAGCAGAAGAAAATAAAAAAAAAATCAATACAATCAATCAGTCAATCAATCAATCAATCAATCTGTTTCATTCCAAATTTTGTGCATATTTTAAGCACATTTTCAACAACTCTGCAGATGAAAATAACAATAACATTTCCATCGAAATGTGTTTCGAAAAGTGTGTGACTGTAGGCTATTACATAATCAAAGTTGGGCAACCAAACAGTTCAGGAAATAGTGAAATTTGATGACCTCCTCACTTTCAGAAGGCTAATAGCAACTCTCACTTAGCTGTACATGGATCTTCCCCCCTATATCTATCCACATTTAACATGTAGGCCCACTTTTGTCCACCGCCATGTGTACTCTCATTAAAAAGGGTGGAGGCACATGACAAAAGTCCCAGCCACATCATCGTTTGTTCAAATAAACATTTTCCATTAGGCTTTATTGTGTTTTCTCTTTGCTGATAGACCAACTTGTGCAAAAATGAGGAATCTTTGCAAAATTCTAGTGTTTCCATTCAGGTTATCTGATGTACAAATTCAAAATTCAAATAAAAATAGGTGAATGGAAAGATCACTGGTGCTGACCACTGCGGCACCATGTCCCAGAGAAAATGTCTGTTTACTGCATTCCAGCATTCCCAGATTTGTCTGTAGAACTGCCTGTCCTTGGTTGCACTCAGGAACGGTTAGGTCAGTATTCAATAGTCATTTGTGACAAAGCACATGAGGGAAAGGGAAGACCGGGCTCACCAGTCAGCCCCTCCTGATTTTAGTTGCTCTGCGGGAAGACAGGAAGAGCAAGAGACTCATTGGAGTTTACTTCCCCTGCCCCATATATGAACATATTGAAGATATAGAGAGGTGTATTTCCATAAGAGAAAACCCCTTGCTGCTGCATCATGGCGGTCCATTCACAGTCACACAGATTTATGAGAAGGAACAGCAATGATTGTATAAGTTGTTTGCCTCGGGGGCTTGTTCATTCAGTTTCAACTGCAGCTAACCACAAAGGAAACAAAGTTAAGAAGAATGCTTGGTGCCCACTCCTTGCGGTAACCAGAGCCTGCTGCCGTCTGCTCCGACATCCGTCTGCCTCTCCTTTGTCATGAGCTGTGGTGTCACCCTGCACAACTGGCCAGCACGCGCTGGGCTGCTTCCCTAAAACCACATAAGGTGCCTGCTTCCGTGTGTGTGCATGCACGAGAAGGCACGCATGCACAGACACACACATACTAACTGGCGTGCGTGCACACACTGGGCGGATATGGGAGGATTTTCTGGAGAACCACAGGCTATACTGTGAGGGGCAGAGAAAACAAATGAGTCAAACATGCAGTCATCCACTCATCCTGTCTACTATGTTTGTCGGCATGCTGTTGGAGTAAAGAGCTCACAGATGTTTGTGTGAAAAATTATGCTGTGTTTTTTTGTTTGTATTTGTGTTTCTGCTCCAACTCTGCATGCTCAGACATGTTACTTCTTATTCCTCTTCTCTCCAACATCGCCCTCACTTTTTTCCCTCCCTCTCCTCTCCTCTCCTCTCCTCTCCTCTCTACTTTCCTCATCCCTTGTACAACCCCCCATCTCTCCCTCTCTCTCTCTGCTTCCCTCTTCTCCTCTTACCTAGTATGTAATGTGATGCTGCCATCAGCCTGCTTGGGGCCTAAATAGACTTCAGTGAGAATTTAATAGTGTGAGCATGATACATAACAAGTGTCTGTCCAAGCAGGGTGACATCAGCAGAGGGGAATCTGCTGGTATCCCTGCCCAGCTCCTGGCAGCATGAGTAGCAGGGTGGGGGGCAAGTGGAGGGTGGCAGGACTGAGCTCGGTGCTGTGTTTCGACGCTATTTATGCTCAAAGGCATCCACATCTATCTTTCAGAAACATGGAAAGCAAAAGGACTGAACACCCATGATAGTTCTAAGGGAAAAGGAAAAGGAAGAAAAGGGAGGAGGGGACAAGGATGTATGTAGGAAAGGAGGGGAGATGAATGGAGGAAAAATGAGGTTAAAAGGAACGGAAGGGTAAATCAAAGTAAAAGCCAGAGAGGGCAGAGGGAGCTGAGGCAACCAGCGACCTCTCCTCTAACTCATTAATCTGTCTTATCCACAGGCACCTGAAGACAAGTCAGCACCTGCCTAATTGGTCGTACTCACCTTGGCCCACTCTCCACCCTTCTTTCTCCTCTCATTCAGCCTTTATTTAGAACCCGAAAATCAGCTGAGGATCACTCCTCATCTATAATGACGCCAAGTGAACAACACAAATAAAAACAGTAGCTTACCAGTCTGAAAAAAATTACATAGATGTGTATTTATAGTAATTACATATACATGTATACACATATATTTATACACACTTGGATACATACATAAAAATACATAGTAGATTTAAAAAAAAAAAATACAAATGCAGACTATTTGAAACAATTACAAGTAGAAGAGAGATTTTTTTTTTTATCATAGACTACCGAAATGAAACTAAACTTTCTTGCTCCTTCCTCTCATGTTACCGTGTTAACCTTATCCCTCTTGCTGCTTTGCTCCATCCCTCTTGCCCCCCCAACCCCAACCGCCAGGCTATCCTCCCCCATGTAAGCAGTGATACCGATTGTGTATAGCACTCTGATCTGTCACAGCCTCTGTCTGTCATGCTACAATGGCCATGTCACTGTCACCACCTCATCCATCAGGCCTGAGTGGCACACAGAGGCTGGGCTGCCTCTTCACTTATACAGGAGCAGCTGACTGTCACTTTGCCCCAAAGAAAGTCACACATACACACACACACACACACACACACACACACACACACACACACAATTTTCTTGTTCTTCACATGCAAACAAATGATAAATGCAGACCCACACACACTCATTAATCTCAGATAATAATTTCCTGTTGATAATATCCGGTAAGGGAGTGATTATATTTCCAACTGCTGGTGTGCGCACTTCCATATCAGTGTGGAAACTACCCATTGTTGCTCCTTAGCGGGACAGGAAGCACCTTTCACAACAAACTCAGCCTCCTAACACTGATTCAACCCCATGCAGCCACGTGAGCACCATATTACTCAAATCAACCGGGCCATATATCAGGTATGCAGGCCCGTGGTGATTTTCCTCACAGCACTGTCTAATTTCAAATAAAATCAAAAAACAGTTCTAGTGCCACCATGCAACAGTATGACTGGGTATACCCTTGCCCTGCAATCATCGTTTAACAAAGACAATGGCGACGGTGGTACAAAAGCAATGCCCAAGAGGTTGTGGCACACAATGAAAGCTGGTGCTTCCGATGCCTTTTGCCAGACCTGTGAGGAAATGCCTTCTGAGTTGTGGGAATATCCTCTTGGTCTCTCTAGGAACATTCAAGAGAACTCAGATGACAAGGACAAGGGATGCATTAAGATACCCTGAGGCCGTTCCTCCTGTCCACCGTCTAAGACCCTAAAAGGTAAATTCAGGGGTCGTGTGGTGCTGGTCTGATGATGGGCCGCCATACTGGCTGTGAGCCACCGGGCCACCGAGAAACAGCACACAGTGAACTCCTTTCTCTCGCAGCATTCTGGCCCTCCAGTGTCTGTCAGCCCCGGGAATAGCAGCTATGTGACCATGACTACACAGCACTATTTCTGTGTGCTCTGCTACTTGACATTGAGAGGCTAGGATTATGTGGCTCCACTACTGTAAATGACAACTCTCTGACACACACACACACACACAAACACACACGCACGCCTGCACACACACAAACACACACACACACACATATATGAAAATATGTATAGACACATGCACGAATACATAGCTCCACTGCTGCATATAAAATTCTGTGATAAACACACCGGGTAGGAAATTCTCCACATTCAGTCGTTACTGAGGAACTTGAGATGTTGCTCTAAAGGCGGCACATACTCCCTGTAAAATACACTACTGACATACACAGGAAAGTTCATGACTTTCCTCTTTAACATGCTAGCAAAAGTGCAAATTAAGCAATTCACTATGTGTGCATGTTGGCAAGGCTTGCATATTCCCAGGGGTAAAAAAAAAAAAAAAAAAAAAAAAAGGCTTAATACTGAACTCGTGTTTTTTCACTTGCTCAAGAAATGGTATGAGGAGCACTGAATCAGGTTTCGCTGCCACACCCTTATGGTTCAGCTGAACATCTGTCTTTAACTGCCTTTCCCCAATGTGAATATCTGTGTCCTATTTTGTTTATTCAGTATATATAGAATGTATGAAAATCGAACCCACAAACACTGTTGAAGATGGTCCAACAGCAAACATGTAAACACTCTGTTGTGCTGTGGATTTTGGTTGTCGTGGTGTGGTTAATACACCAACAGAGCACCAAGGCATTACTCCACCACATACCAACTCTCTCTCTCTCACACACACACACACTCACACACACACGCACACACACAAGCTGTCAGTATAATAACATCCGTGTAGGAGGTGACTTCAAGGGGTGACTAACATTTGGCTGGGCCTCAGCCTCCCTTTGAGTCCAGCTGGGCCTTTTGACCATCCCTGCCCGGTTAAACCTGTGTGCGGTATACATGACAGCATTGTTGAGCCCTGCTAGCTCTGTTTGCTGTATGTGGTCTCTGTGAATGCCACGGCATTCAGGAGTGGTTGAGGTCTCAGATGTTACAGTGGAGCGTCTTTGAACATGACATCTGTTGACTGTGTGAGTAATGTTGTGGTGCTGTGGCATGATGTGTTGTGGCTGAAGATCAGGTGTCCCCTGGCCTACGCTGCACATCTGTTTCCCATGGCTGCGTACACACACAGCAGTAAATAAGTGAGTCTCAACCACCACCCAAGCATGCTGTAACCTATGATTGATCTGTCAGTCAGACTAATGATGTGGTTGTCACCAGGGCAAACTAATAATTTCTTAAATTTACAGTTGGGCTAATGAGGAGGGCTCTGGGAAATATGTTGATTTAACAGCCAAATTTATACTTAGCTCACAACCAGTGACAGTGATTTGTTACACTGTCAAAGCATGAGCCAGCAACATTATTCACCAGCATCTGTACTGCATTAATTTGCCAGCAATTAGTTTTATGCAATTTAAATTGCTTAAGAGGGCTTTCTGCCTCCATGTCTATGCAGCACTTAACTCTACTGCCTAAAAATACAGACCATTAGAGCACTACAGATTGTATCACTAATGGCCAGGATACAGGTGCTTTAGTTGAAAGGAGCTGCTAACACGTCAGAGGCCGGGGGAAATAAAAATATTATGTTTACTATAATTAAAGCCTCTGAATGGGCCAAAAAGAGACACTGTTGTTGTCATATCCAGATTGTCCCTATTGAAATATCACATTAACATGAGCCTGGACTCGGGAAGTGCGCCAGATAACTTAAATAAACATGACCTTATGCTACTTATTAGACAATAACATTATGAAACTCATATTAATAAAGCAAACAGTGTATGGTGATCAGTGTCTGATTTGTAAAATGAGAAGAGAGTAAAAGCAGAGAGCACTTAGTCAAAAGTTCTGAGAAAAAAAAAAGTTTTATTTCTTTCTGAGAAAAAAAACAAAAAACAAAACACTTATAAATAAAAATCACTTCAAAACTGCAGGGCAGGTTGTTTTGAAAAGGCGGAACACTTGAATTCACATTTTTATTTTCAGCTTAACATGGATCTCGGTGTGTAATCACTGAGCGTTAACTCTTTCTCCTTTAACCATGGTAAGACAACACAACTATACAACCAGTCTCTACCCAATTCTTGCTACAGCGCCTTGGCAACAAAAAGCCCCATGTATGATATTTGACTCCTTTTTTAATTGTTCTTAGCAATGAAGACACATAGAAGCTGAGTGCATGATTTTGTTGGTTATTAATCGGTACATCGCCAGGCAAAAAGACCAATGCACTGTATCATGGCAAACAGAGACCTGTCAGTATAACGTTGGAGTAGAACACTAAGGTTGCGTCTAATTAAAGAACTGATCAATGTATTAATCACAGTGCTATTCACCATCTACTGAGCGCCAAAATCAAAGCCAGAAATCAGATATCCATGGACGACTCTTATTTTGAAATACTTATGTCTCCAGGAGCTTCAGCAACAATTGGCGTGTTTATATTTCATCAATAAATATCGTCTAATATCAAATATAAAAACACCAACTGTAACATTGTTTTTTTTTTTTTTACAAACTGACAGTGCATTTTGAATGGATGAAAGCAGTTAAAAATCTGCATAAATACAGCAAAACATAAATAAATAAATTAGAAGAAGAATTGTATAAATAAAAGGTTTACAGTACACTAAAAAATGATGAACATGTGCAGGGAAATATAAAATGCTGTCTGTTGAGAGGAAACAAACAAACAAACAAACAAACAAACAAACAAAAACTCCAGGTTGAGATCTCATTGTTGTGGGGGGTGGGGGAGGGTTGGCAAAAATGTTTTTTTGTTTTCCGTTAAGTCTGAAACTCCTGGTAGTTTTGAACACAGCCAAGAAGCAGCACTGAGTCTAAACGCATCCTTCGTCCTCGTTCCCTCCTGCTCATCGTCCAGGTACTCGTCACGTCTCCGCTCCACCCTCTGGGCCAATCAGTATTCCAGTTTCAGGCTCAATGCTCTTTCCTCATGGGGTCACGAGGCCTTCTGGAGAATCCTGAGTCTGATCAGTCCATCTCTTGTCCAGCAGCGGGTTAACAGTGCCAGGCTATAGGGCACACCCACTCTGTTCCCTTCTTCATGTACGTTCCTTGTTCCTCCCGCTCCTCCTTTCGTCGTTCACTTCTCCTTTCTATTTTGAGGTAGAATTTCCACATCCTTGCCTGAAACAAAAACGACACGGAATGAGCAAACCTCGTTTCATTCAGATCACGAAAAAGGTAAAACAGAAATTTTCCGTTGCATGCTGTGACGTTCTATCCTCGGATGCAACAAAAGGTTTTTTCATGTGTCCCTGGTCCTCACTACTCACCCCTCTCTGTCTCTTCAGTGGTTGGGCGCTAACCCTAGTTTGACCTTCTCTTCATTCTCTACATCATACGCTCCCCGCTTGTGAAACCTGTGAGCAAATTGCAAACAAAGAAGGACCTAGTTTAGACCATTATTTGCCTCAGCCCCTTACAAGTCTCATTTAAGCCTCTAGAGGAGCCGGTAATCTGCTTGTCTTGTGTGTGAGTTTGAGTGGCTGTGTGGGTGTTTTTCTACTGACCTGAGTGCTAATAAAAGGCCTATGATTGTGAGACACAGAGATGACAGCACCACCGCCACCACAGCCAGAGCTGTAGTCCTGCTGTTGCCCTCCTGGGACTTGCCCACAGGCAGCGTGAAAAACTCGCACCTCTCCCCAGAGTAACTCGGAAGACATCTGCAGACAATGAAGAGAAGAGGAAGCGGGAGAAGAAGAAATAATCAATTGAGCTGCTTGGCGTCAAATGGGCATGTATAATGAATGACAGAGAAGACAATTCAAAGAGTGGCTGAATGGACAGATGGAAGTGGAGGCAGCACTTACACACAGGACGGGGCACGGATGTCCCTCAGGTAGTGGCAGGTGCCGTGAATGCAGAAATCCTTAAACTTCTTCAGGCATGGATTTCTCTTCTTTCCCTTGCCTTTCCCCTTCTTTCTCCCCTTTCCTCTCCTTCTCTTCCCTTCACTCCTTTCAGCCTCCAGAATGGCAGATGGGTCCTTGGGTTTGCTTGACATGGCAACTGAAACAAACAAACACAAAAAGCATAAGACGGACTTAGATTCTCTTGACTTTATGTGGCACAAAAGCTAAATTATAATTGTCTCCCTATTATGAAAACTCTATTACGAGCTTGTAACAAAGGTTTTGCAGATGAGATGATAATTGTGAGGATATTTGACTTACCTCGGGGTAATTCAACTTCATAGTCTCCAGACATGGCATCCTCATCTTCATCGTAGTAGTCCTCATCATACTCTTCCTCGTAGTCTCCCTCATCATATGCCACTGTTGTGCTGTCCACACCTCGGCTGTCCTGCTCTGTCCTCCTGTCGTCCCTCGTGTCCAGCAGGTTGATGACAGCCGTGTGCTGCCTGTTGCTCTCATACCTGTCGACTGCAGCACCACTGGCCAGCCTGGACACCACTGTGGGGAGGAAGGCGTTAAATATTAATCCCACATACAAGATAACAGCATAAACAAACATAAAAAACACAGGAAACAGCAAAAGCCCTCTCCTTGCAGTACTCAGTGTGGACAAGGGCAAGTTGAAACATGTTGGGAATGTTACACAAGGAAGCACTGGACTGGATTTTTGGCTTTCAGAGTGCAATAATAATTATAATGTGATGCTGATCCCAGTTAGGAAACTGACTAAGAGAGAAATGCCCCTCGGGATGGCAGGGAGTCAGTGCCTTGCTCAAGGACACTTCAGCAGGGCGGATGTTTGCCAGCTAGGGGTCTTGAACCCTGAACCCAGGTCCTCAGCGATGAGGCCAGTCCAGCTTTTGGCTCCAGACAGGCAAGGACTTGTAGAGTTTGGAAGTGAAATGTAGCTGGAACATATGCTCTCACAGAAAAAAAAGAAAAAAAAAAAGAAAAGAAAAAAGAAATCGCATGGATAGACACTTAGCTAATGTCACGCAAGAATTCGAGTTAAAAATAAATGTATCCAGTTACATAAAGCATGCTCTAAAATAGAGAGATGACCCCATTAGCTCCCGAATAGCCTTTGCATCATGAAAATTGTTGCCATAAGGTTATAAAGTTTACACCGCATGTTCGCAAGGTCACGCTTAAGAAGTTCACTTTAATTAACAAGCCTGGCACAGGTAAAATGAAATAAGCAAGCGCAGCACAGAATGGCACAGAAATCACATAGGCAGCTTGCAAAGTCCTACTCAATAAAGAAGCAAAATACTGGTGATGATCTATGGGGCTCAGATGAAACTCGAAACATACCGAAGGCGTGAACGAGCAGGAGCGCAACTCTCAAGATCCTCATGGCTTCAAAAAACCTCAGTGACTTCTGTGAGAGATGGAAAAAAGTAGGGCTGGTTGCTGTATTCCTTTGACTTGTTCCGGTTCTAAATATTCCTTCTTTTGCGGCGTGTTATTGTCAAGTTATTCCGCCTGTTTCCGATCTTACTTCAGATGCCCGTCGCGCCGCTGGTTGCCTGTGCGGACCGGAGTGAAGGAGCGTCAGAAGACAGGGACGGCGGTATTTATAGCCTAACCTTTACCACGCCTCCACTGGCCTACACACTACATCGCTGTTGTGTGAAATGCTGCTGCTGCCTGATGCTGTCATTAGGATGACTTTTATCTGAAAACGTGCCCTGGCAGACAGACTTATAGACTGACCGATGAACTGACGAGGTGATTGACCATGAGGCTACCGGGCACTTGTCTCAATGCTTGGACCAAAAAGGCGCTTAAGAAAATCCCAGTTAAAAGTCTCTATAATACTCCCATAGTGAATTATAATATACCTGTGTTACACCATAGTGAGGATTACAGGGATTATTTTACGCTACTTAATGATATTTTTTCAATCTTTCATGGTAATGGTAACACAAGGCTATAACTTTTCAAAACCTTGGTATAGGTCAAGATGTTTATTTTATTTTATTTTATTTTTATTCTTTAATAGAATTATATGAATAAGGGAATGACAAAAGTATCCTAATAGACTAAGTTAATATAGTAATTTCTCAACCCCACCTTCCACCTCAACCATACCATTTTGCTCTGATATCTTTTTTTTTTTTTTAAGGATCTAATTTTCTATCGCCTGTGTCCTGTTCTTGTCAGACTGCTAACCTCACTGAAGACCTGAGTATTTCAGGGTCATAGAGATACTGAAGAATATTTAATGATCAGGGATTTTTTTTTTTTTTTTTTTTTTTTTTAACTTTCTTGGCCCAAGTCCTGGCCCTGGTCCTCTTGGTGATAATGGAAGCTGAGCTCATTTCATCAGCATTTATTGCCCCTTTAATGGATAAACTGTGCACATGAGCAAAACTTACACAGATTATTTGTAACATATCCTATACCTTATAATTGTAATATAATAATAATAATAATAATAATAATAATAATAATAATAATAATAATAATAATAATGCTATTATTATCCTCAATCCCCATTATCTAAAAAAAAGCAGTAGTCAGCTAATATTCCACTGGGGAAAAAATAACCAATGACACCATAATAAATTAACACAGTAATAATTACCACGACTAAGTCTAATACCAGGTCTACAGCTGCTAAGAATACCTGTAAAGAAGTTAGAGAGGCAAGTGACCAATAGACACATTGAGTGCACTGGCGCCATCAAGTGGTTAAAGTAGGAACTGGATCCAGTTACGTATTAATTTCGCCCATGGCTAATTAAGGGATTATTTTCCTTTGACTTTATCATAAATGAGGGCATATCAAATATAAAACGCACTGGTAGAGCCAGATTAATAAACATTAAGGATTCTTTTGATCTTTGGCTTCTGGGCTTGATGCGTCAGGGCTGATCGGCTCCAACGACGCATGCGATTGCTCTGGTCTGGACATGTGACCAGTCGGAGAGGAAAAAATGGCCGACGAGGCAGGGGAAACAAACACAGCTGTTGAGGATGGTGAAGCCAAACAGGCAGAAGAGCCCGAAGTTTTGGGAGATGCGACAGACAGCGAGGCCAGCGGCGACGGACGGGGGCAGAAAGAGAAGCCGGTAGCAGAGAGCAGCTGGTCGGCCCCCATCCTGTCTCTGGCTCGGAAGGCCACGGAGACGATAAGCAGCGGGGTGAGTTACGGTGCTGCTCTTAGACACCCCTCAACCGGATCCACTGCCAGCTCCCCGACGGAGAAAGAGCCCGAAAATGACTCCAGCAGCAACAGCAGCGCTAGTAAAATACTTCCAGGTAGGCTGCGACTATTGTTTCAATCTGTCGGTAGTCAGCTTAGCGATTTCCATTTACCCTCAGTTGTATGTATGTGTGGATGATTTTGCAGACTTAGTCCATTTCACCACTTCCTCTATTAGCTATCAGTCATTTGTCAGCTGTCTGAACACATGACTTCATGGATAAAACTAGGACTTTGCGGTATGGTACCACGCACATCACCAGACGATGTTTTTCAGTATGAGTCCGCCCCATGGTGTGTTTAAGTGCATGGTAAATCTGCCAAAACTGACTGACACACTCACTGTTACCTTTCCATGTTTTATTTATGTATTTATTTTTTCATCTCTGCCTTGCATCCTTTGCAGTTCTGCCAGCCAAAGACTCCATGTCGATAGAGAGGTCCAACCTCCTCAGCATGATGAAGCTGAGCATTAAAGTGTTAATCCAGTCCTCCCTGAGTCTTGGCAGGACGCTGGACTCTGATTACCCACCACTGCAGCAGTTCTTTGTGGTGCTGGAGCACTGCCTCAAACATGGCCTGAAAGGTGAGGCTGTCCATGACGTTAGAGCTGGACCATATAGCCTGTAAATAATATCACAATATGTTTAGGATATATCTTGATACACAATAAATCTTGATATTTCAAAGTCTTCTCTAAAGCGCTTCGTAAATGCTTGATGTAACCCTTTAATGCATACAATCACATCAGTATGATGATTCTAGTAGGGCTTGGTGATATGGCCAAAATCAAACATCATGATATTTTTAACAAAAAAATAATGATGTCGGTATAATACTGTAGGGACTGACTATTGCTGCCTTCACAAAATATTTATGCAATGAGATTTTTGATAATTAGAACAGTAAGAGCAGTCTGGTGAATTCAAAAAATATATCTCTTTACTGTAATGCAGCCTTTAAAACCAGGAAAAGGAAACATTTATGCCATGTCACAATATTATGATATCCAAAATCCCAGGCAATATATAGTCTCACATTGCAATATCAGTGCATCCTACCTCACATAGACCTACACTGTAGAGTTAATGTTAAGTTAGATTGCATAATTTACACAAACCTCCTTTCTTCTTCTGTCTGTCCAGCCAAGAAAACCTTCATCGGCCAGAATAAGTCCATATGGGGACCTCTGGAGCTGGTGGAGAAGTTGTGTCCAGAGTCCTCTGATATTGCCACAAGTGCCCGAGATCTGCCTGGCCTTAAGTAAGCTCACAAGCACCATTCTCACATTAAATCTACCATGAAAGATAGACCGGTCTGTGCTTGATTCTGTAGTGTAAACTGGTATTTTTTTTTTTTTCAGGACGGGTTTGGGCCGAGCAAGGGCCTGGCTGCATTTAGCTCTCATGCAGAAGAAAGTAGCCGACTATATGAAAGTCCTGCTGGACCACAAGGATCTCCTGAGGTGAGTTACTATGGTTGATGGCATAAATTTATACTATAGTTAACAGGCTTACATACACTTTCTGGTTTTTACATTTCTTCTTTTTCTTCCTTCTTCACTCTGCTTCATGCCTCTCCAGTGAGTTCTACGACCCTGGAGCGTTGATGATGGAGGAGGAGGGAACAGTGATTGTGGGGATGCTAGTGGGCCTCAATGTCATTGATGCCAACCTCTGCATTAAAGGGGAGGACCTGGACTCCCAGGTGAGAGATGGATAGGCATGCTAGAAACATCCCTGCAGTCACTCTTCACCTTTCTTTTAAGAAACAGGTTTGCCAGGATGTAAAGTGCTAATTTCTTGCCTTTCTTGTTTAGGTGGCGGTCATTGACTTCTCCCTTTACCTGAAAGACCCTGCCAGCAGTGAAACTCCAAAGGAGTAAGTGCCTGCATTCACATGAATTCAACAGTTCACCTAAACTCCTCTCCTTTACATTTTAAACCGCTCTATTTTAGACCACTCATTATTTTCTACACTACACTGGAGCCTCTGCTGTGCTAATAATTAAAATCTAAATAATAAATTGGAGGCACATTCCTCTTCTTCTTTCCCTGCTAATGTTATTCTAACATTGCCTCCTTTTTCCTCTTAGTGACGCTAAGATGACAGCCATATTAGATCAGAAGCACTACATTGAGGAGCTAAATCGTCACCTAAGTGGCACCGTCACAGACCTTCAGGCTAAGATGGACTCTCTTGAGAAGACCAACAGCAAACTTGTAGAGGAGGTACGAAGATCTGTGTATGAGCACTATCAAGCCCACTGTAGGTGAGAAATGTAGTGTGTACTTGGTGTGTTTTACCCAAGTGACCATTGTGTGCTGCTTTTCCTCAGCTGACAGCAGCTACAGACAGAATCAACTCTCTGCGTGATGAACAGGAACAGCTGAAAAAGGAGAATGAGTCTATCTTGCAGTCCAGCCAGAAGAAGGAAGAGGTCAGAGGATCAATATGCATGTGCAGACACATTCACTTTGTTGTCTGTCTGAATCCCCCTATTAGAAAGATTTACATGTTTTTACAGTTACGGGTATCATTCTAGATGTGAATGATTTTAAAATACTTGGTGTGCTTATATTCCAGGCAACTCTACTGGACAGCCAGGTGGAGCTGGAGACATACAAACAGACACGGCAGGGCCTGGATGAGATGTACAACGTGGTGTGGAAGCAGTACAAAGAGGAGAAGCGCATTCGCCAGGTCAGACATGGAAAAAGAAAACCTGTGATGGACATGATAACATTAATTATCTCCATGGGGACATTGAGATGTTGCAGCATTAGTGACATGGTGAAGTAAGAATCTAAATATGCAAAATATGAAGTAATTATCACTACTGACAGTTACAACATTAGAAGTTGTAAAGTAGAAATGCTTGAATTGAATTGAGAAAAACGTGATACCACAGCATAATGAGAGGGTTTGGTGTGGAGACATTACGTAGGCTGACTGTTGGCACCGGATTGCCTAAAGCACTTTGTGATGCAGAGTGCTTTAGAGTGCTTGGGCGTATAATGTGGAGGCAGAAGGTGCTCTGTCACTGTATCAGCTCACAATGAGGGGGGTGTTTCCTGGGATGGAGTTCAGATTAGTCCTCATTGTCTACCATAAGGATGGGGGAGACGAGCAGCAGGAGTGTAATCTGAGTGGGTGTTGGTCAGTGGGGTCCTGTTAGACCAGGGTGCCATGCTGTGTGATGGGGGGGGCAGGCCTGAGGTCCCCATGTCAAACCTGTTGAAAAGCCTGTTTGCAACACTTGTTAAATTGAGAGCATAATGCAAAATGCATTTGTAGAATATTTATGTATTACATATGATTTTTTTTTTTTTTTATCATTCTACTAAAATACATGGGGGCTAGAACATGCATACCTTAGTTGAATGATGTTCTCTCTAGCCAATAAGACTAATGATTAGACTCTAGAGATGAATTTGACTGATTCCTGTGTGTGTCTCCATACTGTTAGGAGCTGGAGCGCGAGCTGGAGCTGCAGGTGGGGTTGAAGCAAGAGATGGAAGTGGCTATGAGGCTGCTGGAGAAAGACACCCACGAGAAGCAGGACACGCTGGCAGCCCTGCGCCTTCAACTTGACCAAGTCAAGACCCTTAACCTGCAGATGTTCCACAAAGCACAGGTATACATACATTCATAAACCGTTTCTTTCTGTCTTTCTCTGCCATGCATAGTCACAGTCGTGCCCATGCACTGAATTTGTTTGTCTCACAGGACTCGGAGCGAGAAGCGGAAAAAAAGCAGGAAGAAGCAGTGCAGCTGGAGCAGAAGATGAGTGAAATGGAGAAAGCAATGAGGGACCTAGAGCAGAGGTATATATGTGTCTGAGTGTGTGCGGATCTGTGTTAAATTGTATGAATATTAATTGTCAGTATTCCTCAAAATTAATGCTTTTGCTCTTTTTGTCACAGGCTACAGAACTCAGAGCAGGAACGCAGACAGAGTGACCAGTCGGACAAAGACATGAGGTCCGAGCTGGAAGGCAAAGTGGAGGCTCTGCAGAAACAGCTGGCTGACCTGGATACACTGAGGTGAAGAAGATGCACACAATTACTTGCACTAGGCAGCAAATGGTTTCCTGTTAAATGTTTTTGATGGGATAAAGAAATTTGCCATCACCTTAAAAATGAAGCCCTACGCAGATACAAACACTCACACATGCAGAGGCTTAAATTAAGACTAGCAGTCACCATTTCTCTCCTGTGTGTCCAGGCTGGGTTTGGAGAATGAGCTGCGCACTGAGAAGGAACAGAGACAAAGCATGCAGAAAGCTCTCCAGAGGGAACAAGACAACAGCGTCGAGCTCCGCACACAGCTGCAACAACTTCAGGGGCTCCATGCAGTCAGTATCAAACACTGGGCTTGAAGGCAGTTCCCTTTCAGTTCAGTAAATTTAGGAACTGTATTGGCCTATATGTATAGGAACCTTCCCTATACATATAGGCTTCATCATGTGTGCTGCAGTTTTATGTTACAAAAATGAACAGTGAGAACAGAGTGAATTTAGAATGACAATTTAGCATTGAACTCTGGCACAGACACAAATTAACCACTTCCGTTAGAGGCAGTTTTTTTGTTTTCATGGGGTTAATTTTGATTCTGAGGTTTACACTTGAGCCCGTTCAAGCATGATAAGTTTCACTAGGTGTGGCAGTTCAAGAATGGTTCCTGTTTCAGTATTTACATGAAATATAGATAATTATCATTGTCTATTATGACTGTAATTTTTGGGAGCAGGGTAGTCTGAGCCATAAGAGCGGATGATCAGTCTTTGATTAAATGTGTCTAGCTATGTCGGCCACTGCAGCTAAATGAATGCGGATGCAACGCAGTACACAGTGCAGGTGTATGATCAACATGTTTTGTCCTGTGGCTTGGTGTTGTAGGAGCTGCAGGATCTGAAGCAGGAGAAGCAGCAGCTGCAGCAGATGTGTGAGCAACAGGAACAGGCTCTGCAGGAGATGGGCTTGCATCTCAGCCAGTCAGTCCCGCTGATCTTCACACTTGCTCTCCTCACTCTGTTGTCTTTTTGGCATTTAGTCAGTACCAGTTCCCCTGATCAGTTATTTTGTGTTGCATTTGTGTCTATCAAAGGTCTAAACTCAAGATGGAGGACTTCAAGGAGGTCAATAAAGCCCTGAAGGTAATGTCTAAAGGAGTTAGTGTTTACATGTAATGCTAGAGTATCTGCAGAACAGCCTGTCTGAAAGATTTATGCGTGTTTCTCCTGTCAGGGCCATGCCTGGCTGAAAGATGATGAGGCCACTCACTGCAAGCAGTGCCAGAAGGAGTTCTCCATCTCTCGCAGAAAGGTAAACTAAATTCATAATTTTCTTTATTGCATCTTTTATATACTGGACACGTAGTTGAGTAATATGTATTTTCATGCATTGTTAATTCATCGTAAGCCGTTTGTGTGGTTGCAGCACCACTGCCGAAACTGTGGAGACATCTACTGTAACAGCTGCTCCAGTAACGAGCTGGCGTTACCCTCCTACCCTCGGCCCGTTCGGGTGTGTGACGTCTGCCACTCACTCCTGCTGCAGAGAAGCTCCTCCACAGGCTCCTGACACAACACACACCAAACTCTCACGCTCTCAAACATAACCATTCTAACACTGCACATTTACTCACCTTCACTCTAAAATTCAACTACTTGTTTTTTTTTTTTTTTTTAAATGAAATCTTGTTAGGGAAAGTGATTTTGGAGCATTGAATTTGCGCTCTTACCTTAAATTCAGGAATACTAGATTATCTGTGTACATCTCTGATTAAGGGGCCACCTTTTTGTGATTCTCACCACTGAGGGGATGAGCGTACATGGTTTCTGTAGACTAAGTTCAGATAACTTGCCTTTGCTTAGAATTTGAAAAGGTGCACAGTATTCATATGATTTGTCTCTTCATCAGACAGTTATGTTGAACAGGACTGGAATAAGAATTTGGAGAACAGTTGACACTAAAACTGATTAATTTAATAGGTCACTTTATAGCTTATGTTGAGTTCCCTTTAAAATTCTCTGTAGATTAAGTTTTACGTCTATGGAGAGCTATTTGCATAGTTGGTTTATGGAAAGAAGGTGTAAAATTAATTCATATTGTTCAACTTGTCCACAGTTATTAGGCCTTTTCTTCATGACTCCACAAGAAGAGTGTACAGACGATGCATCGCTTAACATGACATGCAAAATACTTAAAACATGAAAAACTGTAGAATGTTGACATTAATGAAGAAACTATTTTAGAATGTATAATGTGGTTTTGTGGATTCTGTCAAGTGCTACAAAGCCATTTTCTTAATTAATTTGGGCATATTTTGACCAAGTTTTCTACAGATATTTGATAAAGAGAAACTGAATTCAATCAAGACTCCTGTTTTTTTTTTGTTTTTTTTTTTACATTTTGAGTGGTCATTTGCCTTATTGGTTATAGCCAAGGTGTTAGGCATGAATTGGTTAAAATCAGGGAAAGGCTGCAGAGCATGAATGTAAATAAATTTAAAAATCCCCTCAATTTGCTGAGGAAAAAAGGTACATGGCATGGTTTTATCTCTGAGCTAGTACCAATAAATTTGTCTAGCCTTTTTTCCAGGTTTTTGTCTATCTCTCTCCTATTATCACTGAATGGGGGTGTATTTTCTTAAATCATCCGTTTAATCTAAATTACAGCTTAAACTTTTGTAAAATCAGGGGCATGTCTGCTTTGAGTGACAGGTGGGTCAGGTCCCTTCTGGTCCTAGTGACATTGCACATCCATGAACTTATAATCTATCCATGTAAATTAAGTGAATCTCATAGTTACACTGATATTGCTCATATGATGCAGCTATTTTGAGTCAGTAGCGTGTGATGAATTTGTAATGTGACTTTGCACAGGAGAGCCAGATGCAATCACACGTTGCCAGCATACCATGTCCTCAGGTTCTCTCAGATCTACCCCTCCCTCCTCACCAGCTCCACCCTCTTGTCCAAATAACACTAGTCCATAAACCAATGGGTGATGTCACGGTGGCTACGTCCAGTTATTAAAATATATGGCTAGTTCAGTCAGGAAGTACCAAAGCAAGCCTAGGCACACACTGGATCTGTGTAGTTTCATGCATGCCCACCCAAAATGCTCAAATCATTTAGATATTCCAGACTAGTTTATTCACTTTGTGCACAGGAAATACAAAGAATAGGATTTGAAGCAGTAGAAACCTTCATGTTGGCAAAAGCTTGGTGTAGCCCTCATCAAGAAAAACTGCCCTATCCACATTAACGCCTTTAAAAAAAAAAAAAAAAAAAAAAACTTGACCATGTGGACGCAGAAATTAACATTTCAACTGTAAATTAAAAAAAAGGCTAAACATGTAGGTTTAAGATGAAACAAGGAATAAACATTGAGTTTCCAGACGTATTTACATGTTTGTTCATGCACTCAGACATTTACTTTAAGGAAAAAAGCCATCAACACAAGATGGATTATTCTTAAGGAACTGCCAGGTGTTTGTAGAATGGTAACACAAAAACACACTTTCTGGTAATGAAAATTTGAAGCACAAACAGTTTCTCTGATGACAGCTGTGCGGAGGAATGAGGAAGACACTGGTTCTTTCTGACATACGTTGTGTGGTACCAGATGCTCTCATTTCTCCTTGAAGATCAACTTTAAAAAAAAAAAAAAAAATCCAAACCCTACCCACCTTCATTTTCAAAAAGAACCTCACCTGACCCTGCCTATTTTACTAGGTGAGATGTACATTTCCAGTCCGCCCAGAAAAATGCTTAGTTAAAAAACAACTAAAGAGGGAAAAAATTTTTACATTCCCCATCCTCCACCAAGTCCATTCATAGAGCCTCTGCTTCCTCCTCCTCCACCGCCGCCATAGTAACTGCTGTTCATTCCGCTCTGGTTACCTAACAAGAGAGAGAGAATACACACTATAGGACCGAGGAGTTCACCAAAGAGTCATATGCAGTAAGCAGACAGTGCATTTTACAACAAAAACCATGCCCAAGTTTTTGTTCATGTAAAGCATATAGATGTGCCACCTTAAAAACTATAGTACATAAATCAAGTGCTTTACAGGAGCAAAGGTTATTACTGTGGGTTCCTTACATGAACCAAAGCCCCAGTATAGTGGAGCTGACACTCACTATAGTCACTGTAGCCTCCCATGCTGCCTTGGCTGCTATATCCACCAGAGTACCCAGAGCTCAGTTGGCCACCGCTGTAGGAGGACTGGTTGCCTGTAGAGAGGAAAGGAGCACTGCGTTAGCATGTACAAATAACAATCTCAGAGGTGGTGAATGATTTGTTGTGGTAATGGGCAACATTTGTTGGCTCAAAAGGATGACATAAGACAAATGTGAGCATTTTCATCTAAACAATGGCAATGAGACCTTTCTTGCAAAACTTACCCATGCCGCCCATCATTTGATTGCCGTAGGCTCCGTTGCTGCCTCCTGCTGTCGAGTTCAGGAACAGCTCCACGTAACGGTGCTCTGAAGAGCAGAGAGACCATGAGCACCATTAAGTTGGTCTATATGGGATGTGGGGGGTGGGGAAGGGGATTATTTCAAGATACTAAAGTAGACTCACGCATGTTAGCCTTGTCCTTGGACATGGCTGCCACAGCATCCTCATGTGTGGCGAACTCTACGTCTGCTTCCCCCGTCACTCTCCCATCTGGGCCGATCTCGATATGGACCCGCACTGGATTCAATGGGGAAAAGAACTGAAAGAAATGGAGACAGAGCAAAATCAGCCCAGGGCTCCAAAGGTGGATACATGTACACAGCATAAATAATTAAGATATGAACACAGTCAGGTTTCAGGGACCTAATACCTTGTCAGTTTTTCATCAAAAGAAAAAGGTTGAAGCTGCTTCTTCTTGACTTACATTGTAAATGTCTGTCTCTGTTGCTCGGTATGGGAGGCCCCTCATGTGAACACAGTGGCCTGTTGTACTCTGGAAGGAGGAGCCACCATCGCCATAACGACCATCTGATACACCTACATATAGATAATCAAGATTAACGCAAGGTCTTAAGACTTGACGTTAATCTTATCAAGTCCTTTGTGCAGTAGCATGGGGGGGATAGTGATTATGAGATTTAAAAGTATAAATACAGCAGTTTCTACCCCCAAAGCTAGTTCAATTCCTCATCTATACATCCACCCAGTCTATTATGCACACCAACCTCCTCCATAGCCTCCACGACGCATCCTGTCATAGGATCCCCCTCGGCCCATCATGTTGTAGCCGCGACCACCTGAGGGTCGGTCATAGGGGCCGGGTCTCTGCATGCCCATGGGTTTCCTCTGGGGTTCATAGTGCGTCCGCACCTCAGCGCGGCTACTCTTGAAGATCTCAATGTACCTAAGAGCATACAGATACCACAGTGAAGACTCTGGAATTGGACTGGAGCAGGATGCATTTTCTCAATAGTGATGAAATTGGGCTATTCAGGTGCTGTCATGGTGTGGTCCATAGGTAGTAATGTTTTGAAAAGTGATGCACAACATAGATAGAAAAAAAAAATTATTGTTTAACATTGAGGGGAAAAGGGAAACTGTCCAAATTGATAAGGGTCTTATGAGTTTTACACTTTTCTTATGGTTACCTGAAGTAATTTTCAGAGCTAACTGAATATATTGTAACAGAGAGTCCTGTGTCCTTGCCATGACAGCAATTGTCCTTTTTTCTAGAGGGACAGAAAGGGCTCCCGCCCTTCTGCGACCCACTCTAAGCATTACCTGTGACAGTGGGCTCCAGATCCTTGTGTAGAGCAGCCCTTGATTTTACCACCTGGGAGAGTCCTTACCATTTATCAACCTGGACTGGTGTTTAGTGCGGAGGCATCATTTGTTCTCTAAAGAATTACCATGGACTTTAAATCAAGACTGATTGAAGTGTTGAATCAAAATGGTGCCAAAGCACTAATCTTCCCATTGAACATTGTGGATGTGTGGCATAGTTTCATCTGACATGGCAATAAGACTATGTGTTTGTTTACTGTAGTACATATTAACAATGTGTTTGAATTAGTCAATATCAATAGTGTCAGTTTTGCATTTGGTTCAGATGTTGAAGGTGCACACCATAAGAAAAGCAACTTATCCAGCCAACCAACCAACCATCCCCACCTGTGCCCTATTCTTTCCTTGTGTTTCTTTAGAGCCTTTTCAGCTATATCCTGTGAAGCAAACTGCACGAAGGCCTCCCCCGTACTCCTCCCCTGGATGTCCACCGGCAATGTTATCCCATTTGGCACGATTTCCAACCCTTCAACCCAAGGACAGATAACCCCAGCAGGGGACATATTAAATCACATGCCCAATCACAAAGAGATAACTTTCTCTAAAGAGAGATAGAAAACTTATGGAAAACTCTATACATCATCACACATACCAGTTGAGTTTTTACCAGTGACTGGCCATTTAAACTACTTACTTTTACTGTGTTTAGGGGGGAAAAAAGAGGGATGAGAGGAAAGAGGAAGAATATATGGAAAAGGTCACTGTGTGGGACATCAGGCTAGTATTGGTGTGTAGATGAACGGAGGAGAGCAAGATCCTGGTGAGTGACATGAAGTTACCATTACTGTCTTTGACCATTCACTACTGGTCTCAGGATTGGCATGATTGTAAAGATTTTTCTTTCATTTATTTTTAAACAAGGGTGTGAGGAAAATGGGAGGGGTGATACTGGGGTGAGAGACTGTCATATCTGTGACGAGTGTGCCTCATTCGATCATGAGTAAATGAACTTGGGCATAAACAACTAAATGTAACCAGACTGTACAATACTCTGAGTCTCTGACCCAATTTATTAAAACAGAAAAAGTGATGAATGCGGGCTACAGATGGTTTATGATGGGGCAAGGATGGGAAAGGGTGTTGGAATAATAGGTTCCTGCCCTTGAACAAAAAAAACACAAGCAGTCTTCCAAATAGTTCTCCATTTAAGGTTTAACTGGCTTCCTTTTCCAGTGTCCTTTCCTCACTGTCAGTAATGTAAAAATAACATTTGTTTTTTATTCAGTTACGATATGTAGTGAGTCTGCTCACTGCTTAACTGACCTTTCTTAGTAACATCGTATGTATGAATTGCTCAGTGTCCATAAAAGAAAGGAATCAAGAAAAGGAAGATGGAAAAGGTCTTTAGTCATTAATATGGCTTTAAGAGAGCTCTACAGTTAACCAAAGAGCATCACTTATTTTTACCTGAGAAGAACTGCACTATCTCCTCCTTGCTGCAGCCAAAGGGAAGGCCTCGGAGCCGGACCAACCCATCTCCTGCGGTTTCTGGACAATTTGGACCGGTGTGCTTCATGACCCAGTCCATCTCAACGTTGTTGGATTTGAAAACTGGATCACAGGAAACATGACAAAAATCACTTATTACAACTTCATGTTATGAAAACGACAATACTGAACTATCACAACAAAGGATCCCTTATGCATAATGTAATCAACTCAGTAATTATACACACCCTCTACATATCTGTGGCCCATGGTTTCTCTGTCTTTCTTCACAGCAATCTTCAAGTCTTCCTCTGTCTCCAGCTCCACAAATGCCTCTCCACTGGGACGTCCCTCTCTTGTGTAGGTAAAATGGATGCTGCTTCCATTGTTGGCAATTTTGCAATCTGCATTAAAAAAGGTTGGTTTTCTTCTGTTTACATCCACTTTTTTTTTTTAAACAAATGTGTTAAAGCATTGGTATTAAGAAAACTACATACCAGAAAAGAACCTCTGTACTTCATCCACTGAACAGGACCAAGGGAGACCCCTGATGCGTACTACATATCCCTCATCAGCCATGGTTAGTCACAATCCCTTGAAGAAAGAAGAAAAGGCCAGCCATTACATTGAAAGTTGGTCAAATCAGCATATATTACCACTTAGTAGATGATCCACAACGATAACCCTAACGAATTTCAAATTAAAAGCCTTAATAATGTACCACGGTAGCTCTCAGCCGCATGTCTGAAGCTCAAAAGAATTCAAGTTTTCACCAAAAACACTACATCGACTCTGGTTAGTTGAACAGAAAGTGTATCAAACTACGGAAATCACTTTTTGGTTGGAACTGAAACCAGTTAGATTCAGCGCAGGTCACCACAGGGTCGCAAACAGGAACAAGTTGGCTCATTTGCCCCAACTTGAATTGAGGGCAAATGATTTTTTTTTAATTAATACTCCAAATCACTTTTCGATTTAATTTTGCGATGGCGGCTTTCTATCTTAAATCCAAGTAACGTTAATAACGTATTAATTGTAGCGACATCTTGAGGCCATTTGGAAGCGTTTGAATGCTACAATTCCCTACCTTCGATGGTTAATTTCTTCATTTAAAATACTAAATGACTAACCTGTTAGTTTTAGTGGTAGAAGACAGTTTCTTTTGTCATGAACCAGTATCCACCCCACCCCCAAGCCCAGCCGCCACTTGAGCAAAACGCGCCGACTCGCACCTACGTGGAGGCTGTGTTTTACTCAATATTTCTGGTTTCCAAATGTTCCCAGCGGGTTGTTGGACTTCACCGAAACCAAATTAGACGTTAGTTAATAACAGGCCACATTTACTTGAACCTGCCCGCGTGCCCCGCCACCCTCACATTACCGCACCCAGGCACAAGAACAAAAGCGGCCTTCAGCCTGCGCCATGTTATTTGCGTTAGCTCGCCAGCTAGCTTTAGCTAACTAACGTAAAATGGACTAAAAACATACGCACCTGGCGTTAGTTGGAGACTGTAAAATCAATATGAGAATTAAAGTTGTGTTTTGGTTTGAAACTTAAACGATAAACGCATGAATCGGACTTACCTGATAATTACAAACGTAGATGTAGCACGTTCTTTATGTCAGACTTGCGTGGTGCTGCCAAGACTTTGTGCAGGGTTGCCAAATGAGTCTCCGACCATCCCCCTTTCAGGATGGCAGAAGACGAAGCGCTTAATTATCTCTTCTGCTTCAACCTGTTACACGGCTACATTATTCAGCGAGGCCCCCCAAAATGAAATAAAATAGGCGTCATTGACTTTCTTTCACCCTTTTAGTTTCAATCGCACTGAAATAAAAGGAAATTTAGTTTTGCTAAGTCTTCTAAAATATCGAAATTCGCAAGTAAGGGGGGGTTCACTGCAAACCTGGCAATCCAGTGTGCATAACCAAGCGCCTCCGAGCGGTCCACGTCCACGCCCAAATGATGACGTTGGCTGCCCTAGGCCCTGGCCTGGTGGCCTCTCCTGTGCGTTAACTCAGGTCCACAAATCCCTATGGATACTGCCTATGGGATATGTAGATACCATTCAGCTTACTGTACATAAACTGTAAATATATCTAAAGTCTTCATGCTCTTCTAATGCACGAGCCGCTTTTGACAACATGGAGAGTAGGGATCACGCACATCTAAGTTAACTCCAAATGTCATCCCACATCATCAAAGGCACTGTTTGAAACTAAAGCCCAATGGACAATCCAGCAAATCAGCAAATCACCAAATTATGACAGATGTCTGCGTTTGAGGGATAAGTCTTGTCAAATGATGGGCACCCAGTTGAGAATAACCCTGTTGTAAGAAATAACAATCTAAGATTAATCAGATTCAAAAATACTTTATTGATCTCCAATGGGAAATTAGGTCAGTTGCAGCTGCTCAAATTCTGAAGAGGAGAAAACATATGTGGCTTAGAAATTTGTAATAAAAAAGTATGTGCATTAGGTGCAAATGTGTGCATTAATCCTACTTGTGCATTATTTGTAGCTGTAAGAAAATGTAAAGGCCTGGGTTGCTGATGGTGGCAGCAGTCATAAAAGACTGAAAGTCTGGCTGCAAAGAAGACTAATAAAAACATGGGTTCATGTTGTGACCAGGCAGCGATCACCAGCCTGAACAGGTAACTGAGGATGGCACCTGATGCAGCGGCTTCATTAGAGATGCTCTGGGACAAAGTGCTGGTCTAAAAGTTACAGAGGTTGGCTTGCTGCTGTTGGGTCACTCGTTCAAATCCCAGGGCCATGTGGCAAAATTTGGGAAGGAAAATTCATGATTAACAGTTTTCCTTCCTTCAGCAACTGCAGAGGTGTCCTTGAGCAAGGCATTTTAACTTTGACGAGCTGCTCAGTGGCTGACAAGTTATGGTAATGGCCAGCTCCTGTGTGTGAATAAATATGGAGCACAGAATTATGGAAAACATGCATGTTTATAAGTAATGGATATAAAAAGATAATCAGATAATAAGCAGTTACAATTAAATGACAACATCTGCTGGTGAGAATGACAATTTTCAGAAAACACTGGGAATAATGAACCAGACAACCCCCTCGTCGTGTTTCATGCAATGTCACAGAACTGAGCTGCCAATGAATTTCTAAAACTCATACAAGCAGGAATATGGAGAAAACCATTCCTTCTGTAAGGAAGCTTGAGAAGCACTGAACCTTGACAGCAACATCTGTTCTAGCATTACTGTGTTTGTTTGCAAAAACACAGGAGTTTAAGCACAAAAACAATCCAGCATTGAAATGTGCCTCTTTTTTCACAAATATACTGCTCTGATAATTGAAGACAGTGAATGTAAATGTAAATAAATAACTATGAAAATTGCATTTTTGGGAACATATGAAAAATATTTGTAGCTCAAACACATTATAGAGCTATTTCAACACTTCAACACTGTCTCACAATGTGTTTCTATGCTGTGAGAATAAAGCCCTTCATTTGTGTGGGCAAAATAGTAAGACCTACTGTACTCCATCCTTTACCTCTATTGTAATTTATGCTATTATGAATTTACACTATAGATATATGGATATCGTGTAAATCAGAAGTTATTTAATATTTATTAATAATGAGTAATTAATTTCCAGTAAAAAAATATACACATAATAAAGTAATATAACAGACAAATTTAACAATGACTATGACTTTCAGGGCTTTTACACTGAAACACATTTTTCCCCTCATGAATAAAAGGAGACACCAATGACCTTGACAATTTAACATCTCAATATTTACGAAATAAAGTCATAAAGTCAATATCCCACTGAAACAGTTGTGTCATGATGGGACTGCAGTGTAAGTAATTTGCGAGGCTCAAATACCTTACTGATGCGAAATTTGTCACTGTCAAATAATTATTTATGCGTAATTAAAATGAACAGCAGAGGCGATTTGTTCCCAGCGTATTACTTCTATTTTCGTCAATTCCGTGTTAGAGTTCACTTCACATGGACTGGTAAGGCTAGCTACCAGTTTAGTTGGCCTACCATGTCATGTCTTGACGTTCGTTCTACAGCCTCGTGATATTGGTAAACCTAACATGACGTTACGGTCTTTCGTTTGATAGGCGTCAACTTCAGCCAATCGGCAACGGACGTTTTTCGAGCTAAGCCAATAGAACGGTCGGAATTTTGCTCAGAGGCGGACTTTCTGAGAAACAGTGCGTAGTGGGTTAGGTTGTTAGAAAGTTAATGGCTGGGGGAAAGAGATCCTCCTCAACCCTCGCTTCGGGAGAGTTTCTGGATTCCCTGAAGTAAAATCACGCAAATATTCCGCAGGAAAGAGCCCGGACGGACGTTTAAGTCAACAATAATCTCGTTAATATACGTATTGTGAATATAAGTATGCAGGATGCAGTAGCCGGGACGGCAATGCTGACGGACGGCTTCGAGGACGAGATTGACTCGGTGACTCCTCGCTCCCCAGCGGTAGGGATGGGGGTAGGAGCGACACCAGGAGGAGTCGGACTCGGGGGCATTGGGATTGGTGTGGGCGGAAAGAAAGTACGTTTGTTCGGTGAGCCCGGTGGGCCTGCAACAGAAAGACTGGATTTCAAACTAGCGGCAGCAGCCGTCCTCTCCTCGGGTCCGGGATCCGGCAGCGACGAAGACGAGGTCTCAGAGGTAGCTACGCTAAGCTAAGCGCTAACCACAGCTAGCCAACATTCCTCTCCTTGCGCGAGCTGGCTATCAGCTAGCTAGCGAATTAGCTAGCTGTTGGCAACCACCCCCTCCCAGCCAGGCCGATGAAATTACGTAAAAATCACCAACCACTTTATTCGAATGATGTTTCTTGACAATTCAGATGTGTACGAGGTGTTTGACATCGAGGGTGTTTTGTGAGACACGAGTAATTATTCACGCTAAGCGGTTGAAATGTTTTATTTATGCGGCGTAGGCTGTATCCACGGCCTAGTTCGGGTGGAAGCTACGACGGCCTCGTCCGTGCTGTCGTCTCGCGCACCCTGTGCAGCAGCACAACACCCATCACAACTTTGCAGCTCGCCGACAGCAAATGGAAGATGCCTCTAAACCCAACACACATACCCGGCCAGCTCAACTATCTGCCATTTCGTAGTAGTGGTGCAATTACGTCACCTTTCAAAATTATGTAAATTAACTCGGACTGTCCTTCAACTAACTTTTCAATACGCCCTGGTTACTCTTTTCCTCGCCAGACTGGTCGAGTTTCCGACAGCCGGTCTGCCAAATAAGCTATTTGGGTTGGTTTTCTTTCTTCACCAGTATCGGTCAGGTAGTCGCCACATCTACGTCAACTTGCTCAACTTGTGTTGCATTGTCACAAATGAAAGCAGACACAGTTGGTCCAACTTTCCATGTGCTGGCACCCACACACGGGGACAGGTGTGATAGCATCCCGTCAACTGAGCTGCGCATACCATAAGCCTGTTGTGTGTTTGTAATGCAGCATGTTTGTTCACTACAGCAGGGCTCACGTTTGATCTCACGTCACTTAAGTTTCATCTGAAATTCGCGTTTTGCTGTATGACAACATGCGGGAAAGCCGCACCTTCCAAGATTTGCATAGAACAATAAAGTTACCTGTCACACTCAGCAAATATAATATCATTATCAGCAAACCTTTTCACGGCGTGTCCTTGGTTATGCAGCCGCCGTTTAAATGCATGATGCATTCTCAGCCACACTATTGTCATGTAATTGAGTTTACCGGATCATATGACAGTGGCTGACAGAGGAATGAAACTTGCCAGAGCGCTAGATGACAAATATTTAAGTGCCACAAACCTGTCTAAGGGCTCAATTAAATTACATTTCCATACTATTTTGATATTCAATAACATTTAGCAATGAGAAATCCACCTGCTAATTAAGAAGGGTGATGCTTGTTTACTATCAAACTGTTTCTTCGGATTTAGGAGTGAGCAGCATATTGGCAGGCTTTCATGTCACACACTACCTGTTGAGCCTTTTAAATCTGTACAGTATCTGACCGTTGAGTGTCTGTCTTTCACAGTACAGGCTGAAAGACAGACAAGCAGGGTTGTTAGCTGTTTACCTATGTTATTATAATCTGACCTTTTGTACCTCAGCATCAGGTGTTCAGTACCAGATAAAGAAAATATTAAGTTTGACAATTATCTGTCAGATGATATAATTGAATGAGATGGCAAATCTATGCCTTCTGTGTCATGTTTCTCCACTCCAGCGGCCTAGAATATATGTGTGAATGAGGGGTTTGTTGTGGTGTATTACCCCAGTGGAGAACTCGCTGCTCTGGGCAGTAGCTAAAATCTGAGCCCCAGGATTAAGCAGATGCCATTCTAGGCCTCTCCAGCACTCTGGATACTAACAGTCTGGGAACTGTAGTTCATTAATTGTGAAGACCGTGATGTCCGTTGTTGATTATAAAAGCCTCTGTAGAACTACATCCCCCATGGGTCAGTGTGTTGTGCATTCCTATCGTATAGCTACATTCCTCAACATTGCTGAGTGCTGACTCCCTCCAACATTTGCTCTCTGGACCAGGCCCCAAAAGCCTGATGCAACATACAGACAAAAATAGGCTCAGGTTTTATTCTGCTCTCTATTTAGACAGGGATGTTTGCATAATTATGTCAGCTATTTTGCTGATTAAGATGTTTTGATGTCCATATTTAATTTTTGTTATAAAATCATATCTTCAAAGTCACATGTTATCCAATTTAATTGTTATAACTGTCATATTGTCATTCTCAGTATGTCTGACATATGTTACTGGTCTATTAAACAAGATAGCTAGATGGAATCAGGACGCCTAAAGACTGTGTGGTATTTGGTACACCTAAGCCCCTGGATGGTCTTGACCTTGCACATAATGTAGTTACACCTGAAACCGCTCGAAGCAGCCAATACTGTATGTACTATATTGGACGGTATTGCTGGTTAGACCTCTACATGGGGAGTCAGTACAAACAGGTGCCAGTAGTTTATGCCTCCTGCTGTGTACCAAAGCACTGCGAATAGCACTTTGGTCCGGTCCAGTCAACCTGTCGTTCATCTCAGCAGCGGGATCTGATCTGTGTTTTAATGAACATCTCTACCTCAGCTTTCTGGCATTCATTTGCTATTGTGGCTAAACCAATTCTGGAAAGTGACTGTCCACTATATTAGGTTTCTCATGTTGGCGTTATGGCAATATTTTGAACATACGCTGTAGCTGTGTTCCATATCGAGTGCACATAGTCATGTGGATCTGACTTTGAGGTTTGTGTTGGCTGTCGTATGCAAACTGCATCCAACTGTGTCAGTGGGTACTTTGCACAGTGACCTGTGGAACTACTATTAAGTATTTCGTTAAATGTACAAAAAATAATTCGTTTTTATTGACAACACAACTACAATTCATAGAAAAGAATAATTTCTCATTGTAATTGCAACATTTCTGTTAATGATGTAGAACAGCCTGGAGGATTTTTAAAACAATGAAATGTTTGTGAGATTGCGATAGATGAGACAGACCACAGGGCCAAAGCTCAGGTATGAGACTGTGGTGTTGTACTTCGGGGCAGCTGACTCTCAGCTGAACTGCCTATGTATAAGGGGGGTTCGATTCCTAGCCATAAGTTTTCCAGCATTGTAATTCCTACATCTATATATTCCGTTTGTGTGCCCTCTTGTTAAAGAACAAAAAACAAACAAACAAACAAACATGAAGGGCAGCATACGGGCTCTTTCTTTTAAAGCAGTGTGATTGTTGTCAACACGTAAGCATGGCCAATCCTTAGCTAACCTTCTGTTCAAAGCAGTGTACTCTGTAATTATTTGGTACCTTAAGAAATCATGTCAAACTTAATGCAGATGTTTTTATATTCCTACATTACACCTGCTCTCTTAATTAGCCATTTCTGTTTCACTATTACTTAGCCAAAGTCTATTCTGTTTGGCCCAGGTGTGTTGCTTTGCCACCTGTTTAAATGGTAGTCTATCCATAACATGTAAGGCTGTTGTTGCTCAGAAATCAGAATAAAATTATCTCTAGAAGGGCTAATGGTGCTCCTTTGTGCTTCCTCCCTTTTCACAGGTGGAGTCATTCATCCTGGACCAGGAAGACCTAGATAACCCCATCATGAAGACAGCGTCAGAGCTGCTGTTGTCCAGCGCCACAGATGGCGTAGACTTGAGAACTGTTGACCCAGAGACACAGGCCCGCCTTGAAGCCCTGTTGGAGGCTGCAGGTAACGGTTCCTTCTGAAATTGGTCCAGCTTGACAAAACCTAACCCCTGTTAGTAATACTTGACCAGTACCCTATTAGCCATACCTGTCTAACTAACTTCAATCTGTGCTTTGTCTCAGAATCAGTTGGGTGGATCTGTCTCTTTCTGCCTCCAGTTTTCTTTTTTCCTTGTCACTTTTAAACCTATGTTTAGGTCTTAGTTTGTATATTACCTTAAGCTGAAATGGAAATAAAGGGAAGCTGCCGGTTCTGCAAGTCTTATATCAGCACATAGTTTGAGGGTGATTTGAGTAAATTAGTTTGATTAGAACTTGTAATCTGGGTGTGAGAGTGAGTGTGTAGACTAATCCATTAGGTCTGTGTGTCCTGGCCTGCTTGGGGCTTATGAACATGACCAGGCAGATTAGCGCTGCAACTTGCCTTAGCCTCCACAGCATGCATCGAGACCATGTTGAGAGGCTAGTGGCTAATATCAAATCTGGCTCCTTTCTACCCGGCTACTCACACAGAAGGCGTGAGAACTTCTGTTGTCTGATTGCTTTTAGGCCTATTACAGCTTAATGATAATGAGAATAAAAATAATATGTCTCTGAGAAACACTGTAAGCAAAACCTACCTTTTGTTGGAGATTGTTTGCTTGATTCAGCAAAAAAAGTACATATATAGATATATAGATATATATAGATATATGTAGAGATAGATAGATATAGTGAAGGGGCAATTAATGTCCACCAGATTTAAAAGCAATTAAGAGGCATACAAGATTTATCTAAGTAAAAATATAGTATGGTATGTATAGTACTGTTAATGGAACCCATTATAAATACATATATTTAATATGGTGGTGACCCTGGCTTGAGCGCAGTTGTCTTCTCTGCATACCTTCTAATACAAATAAAATGTTTGAAGATTTATCAAAGTGTAATTTGATGTGCAAAAGTACAAAAATATAACTGTTTTAATAGCAACAGTTCCGAACTTTGACAATCAGCAACTCTCAATAAAGAATCCACTACACTTGCGTAGATATACAGTCACTCATGAACAAGAGAGGTTCTGAGAAGAGGTGCAGAGAAAGATCATTTTACATAACAGAAGTCTCCCTCAAAACATAAAACTTTCTCATTTTAATTTAATAACCACACGTCAGTATTTTAGTATATGACTTCTACTATTTTTTGCTTGCTTTTAAAAATTATTAAAATTTTCAAACCAAAACACTACATCAGAGTTTAACATGGATGTTGATTGTTCTGTAGGCTAAACCAAAGAGAGCGGTCTCCGCAATGCTAGGTTAGTTAATTCTCCTTCACAGTAAAAATCTCTCTTGATCCTAAAACAGATCCATCTTTTTCCCCAACAGCTACAAGACAGGAGATTAGAGACCCACCGATACAGTTTTTTCCTCCTCCGATCTGATATGTGAATTTGGATATCTATCAATACTAGAGGTCTTTTTTTCCTTTGACTATAATTAGTATCATTAACATCTTTTCTGTTGTTGTTTTTGTTGGCGTTATGTGTAAGGTTACATGAGGCTCTAGTAAACCCCACAGCACCTCTAAGCCAACTGTTACTAGCTCAATCAATTGCACACTAAAGGGCTTTTTACGTGCGCCAGGAAAATCACGTGGCCTTTATTCGTTTTCAGTGAGAGGTGAACAGAGGAGCAGGTGATGCCCGTCTTTTCAAACAAAGTTGACTTATCCTGAACTTTTGACAGCGCAGAAATCGCTCACCCAGTTGACCAGTCAATGGACACTAAGTGCCTTATGTTATATCTCGGTCTACCATGAAAGTCATCCACCTGCTCCCATACCAAAATTAAACTAATGATCTCCCACTCCTGATCCATGGGTCTTATGCCCACACCCCACAACCGGCTGTAATGTTTACTTTGCTAGTAGGCAAATTTCTACATTTGCGACACATTTTAGACATTTTTTTTAGGGAATATACTGTTAGTGTTACTTTTCTGTCGTGGTGTGACAGTCGTTGTTATGGTCACAATGTGCGGACCCACATGTCTGCCTGATGTATCCCTTCGCATGGGATGCGGTGAGCACAGCATGGGAGCAGCAGTGCAGAGGTGCATGTGATTTTTGCCGCCCGTCCAAAAAAACCTTTAAATCGTCCTGTGCAGGTTCCACCTTTACATCTATCTCAGAGTTCTGGGAGGCAAAAAAAAAACAAACAAAAAACATATGGACTACTGGATATCTTTGTAGAACTTTTTAACTACCAACTATGTGCTGCAACATTTTCGCTATGGGCTTAAAGTTGCATTATTACATATTCATAATTGATAAAAAAAATCAGACTATAGAATGTGGATCAGTATGTGGATGGGTTATGTCATTCCAATATTTGATGAGTGAATTATGTGAATATCGGCATACTGATATTGGATCGGATCGGTCCCAGCTCTACAGGAAATGTGTTTTTGTTATCCATGTAAATATTTTTGAGTATATTGGGAAGCAGTGCAGGACCTAGTGCTTATGGGTAAACACACTGCACCTCCCTATCGGTTGGACTTAGACTTAATTACATGGATCCAAACATTTTTTGGTTGTGCTGGCTCATACCAAGTCAGGGCTTATATGGGAGCTGGACCAAAATATGTTAGAAAATATAGAAAATGTGTTTAGTGCAAGTTAAAAAAAAAAAAAAAAAAAAAACAACAACAAAAACAAACAAACAAAAAAAAGGTGGACATAAACTATTCCTCTCCAGCAAGACATTTGCTTTGTCAGATACACTGGATTTACAACATGACAGTCACTAATGTTGTGAAAGAGTAGATGACAGCTGCAACACATTCAGCCACAGAACCCCCATTTGAAGTGTTTTTGCCCTATGAATCTTGATATGAAAGGATGATTTGGATTTTGTCAAATATTAAATTGTTTAGATGTCATACTTGAACAATAAAATAATGAGTGTTAGAATAACCATTTTTGATTGAGTTGGAAACATTTCTTGTGAATTAAAGTATGGTGAAATTAAACTACTCAGTTTGCTGAGGGACCCCTTGGAAAGCCCTCAAGGACCGCTGGGGGTCCCCAAACCCCACCAGTGTGTTTTGAAATTGAAGTTAATAGCAATTTAGCTCCTGTAACTGTTTTGAACTTTAATGTTTACTTATTTGCTATTTTGTGTTGGCCATCCACTAACAAATGTTGGGTGAAGAATTTAACTGGCTATGTGGCTAAGTAGGCTGTTTATTCAAATTGCAGACTTGGTTGGTGGTGCTGTTGTTATTGTTAGTTCAGTGGCTAGCTAGCAGCTTTTCTCAGTGGAAACAAGAAATTTGGCACTAGTACTTAAATCCTTTTCTTAGGTCTCACTCAGTCATTGTTTGTTTAGGCTGGTTTAAGTGCTAGAAAAGATCAACTATGTAGAGCTAAACTCAATAAGGAGTAGCTCAGTTCTTTGATTAAAAGCTAAATGCAAAAGTAACAGGTAAAGAAAAAGCTAAGAGTTTACTCATTTGAAAAAAATAAAATCAGAGAAACAATCACCCTCAGATGTGTTAAATTATAACTGATCCATGACATGATTTGGAGTCGAACTCAAGAATATGTAACTTTGAATATAAAACTAGGTCAGTGAGAGCTGCGAGAGGGCACCTTGGTGTCTTTGTTTTCATTTGATGTGTTTACAGCGCGTCAGGCCAACTGTATGTTGAGGCTCTGTGGGTCAGTGGACTTCTCGCATTCTGTGAGATAAACCCAGTACGTTAATGCATTAATGATCAACTTCCCAGACCTGTGCTTCCTCTGCCTTGGGGAGCATTGCGAAATCCCTCTCTGACAGCCATGCTAAGTTTAGACTGAGTCACAGGCCAAGTGGTGAAAACACAGGAGGGAGGACCACAGGACTGGAGCTCACTTCTGCCTGACTAATGGATGGGTTGAGGCTGAGGCTGAGGCTGAGAAGTTCTTCGCCAACACTTTTCCTCTCAGCTCACTTTGCTCTGCTTGCTTCAGTTGTGCACGCTCTCAAAATGGGTGCTCCCACAAACAAACAAACATACACACCCACTTACTCACTGAAACACTTGAATGGTCTTGCTGGTTGGGAAATGGTCCTTGCCCTATCTTCTGAAAGAGGTCCTTCAATGTAGGTCATTAGAGCGAGCTTTTTTGCCCCTCCTGCTTGCTCTTCCCTCTTGGTCCCCTCTCTGGAAATGCACTCGCATTCACACACACATTTTTCTGTTGTACGGCATTTTTGCTTTCCCCCCAGCTGTGCCTCTCTCTCTTGCTGACCACTGTCTCCTGTTTCTATCTGTTTCTCTCACATGTGCCGTCTCTCAGCCCATCTATAATTCACACAGGAGGAGACCTTTTTTTTCTCTTCTTCCATTAACAGCCTGATCTTAAACACTTGCTGCTAGTATCAACCACAGTATAGAGCTAACATTACATGACCTTACTCGCTCCATTCACCTTATTTCTGGTCACAGATCTGATCTTGCCCAGTCATTCCCAAAGTTGACCCATGGAGTTGTTTTATATCTTGCCTAGTCAACCTTTTACCCTAGTCTTTATCAAAATTGAAATGATTGAGAATCACACATGATATTGACCAGTAGTTCTGATGGAAAAAAAAAAAAAAAAAAACTACTGGTCAGAAAACCGACCAGGAGTTTTGATGGCCATATTAACAAATGCTCGTGTGTGTTTTCTGTGTGTGTGTTTGTGTGTGTGTGTGTGTGTCTTTTATTTTCTTTCCTTTTTTGTATGCTGCTACTAACCCTGGATTGGATTGGCTGGACTGGACTTGCTTCTTCATCTGGTCTCTATGGCTGGGTGTGGTTGTGCCCCCCCTGTGGTTTGCCTTGCCCTATGCACCTGTGCCCTCTCGGTGTCTGGCAGGCATCGGTAAACTGTCCACTGCCGATGGTAAAGCTTTTGCAGACCCTGAGGTGCTACGGAGGCTGACATCATCTGTGAGTTGTGCCCTGGATGAGGCTGCAGCAGCCCTGACCCGTATGAGAGCTGAAAACACACTCAACGCTGGCCAAGCCGACAAGTATGTATCTCACCCATACTGGCGCTGCCATAGTTTCATTTACCTTATATACAGTTAATTTATTGACCAATAAATGATCTGACTTTGCTGTATGTCTGCACCTGTATCTGTTTGTTGAAGTTGTAACAGTGTAACTGTTAGGCGTTTGTCTGTTCTCCTGTCACAGTGGCAGTAATTGTAGCAGTCTGGTTATTTTCAGCCGTAGTTTAGCGGAGGCGTGCTCAGATGGCGATGTGAACGCAGTGCGCAAACTGCTGGATGAGGGACGGAGCGTCAACGAACACACAGAAGAGGGAGAGAGCCTGCTGTGCCTCGCCTGCTCTGCTGGCTACTATGAACTTGCACAGGTGTGTGAAAAGCAGGCTGGATTGTGGAATGATACTAAATATAGTCAGAGAAATATTAAGTATAGTTTGCAATGCGTAAAATATCGGAAAGATAATCATGATGCCATGCATTATTGTTAGGGGTAATTTACAACTGGCAAGATCATTTTCTTTAATCTTTGATCCTGGTGGCTTGTCCCTAGGTGTTGTTGGCCATGCATGCTAATGTGGAGGACCGGGGCATCAAAGGGGACATCACGCCACTGATGGCTGCTGCCAGCGGAGGTTATGTGGACATTGTCAAACTGCTGCTGGTTCACGGGGCAGATGTCAACGCGCAGTCCTCCACAGGTGAAGTTCCTTTAAGCCATGCACATTCATGAATTTAATTTGTACTCCACACAGTTTCAAAACAAGTTTTAATCTCTCTGTTGTCCTCTGTCCCTTCAGGCAACACAGCTCTAACGTACGCGTGTGCTGGTGGCTTTGTGGATGTGGTGAAGGTGCTGCTGAAGGAGGGAGCCAACATCGAGGACCACAATGAGAACGGACACACACCTCTAATGGAGGCGGCCAGTGCTGGCCATGTTGAGGTGGCCAGGGTACTGTTGGAGTATGGTGCTGGCATTAACACGCACTCAAACGAGTTCAAGGAGAGTGCTCTCACACTTGCCTGCTACAAAGGTCAGAAATTACGTAGATTATAAGTCCCATTATGTCAGTGTCTTTCCTATATTATAGGTGTTGTGTTATCACAGATCTTTTTAAAAAGAAGCATGTTTTCATCCCCTGCAGGCCACTTGGACATGGTGCGCTTTCTGTTAGAGGCTGGAGCAGACCAGGAGCATAAAACAGATGAGATGCACACAGCACTGATGGAGGCCTGCATGGTGAGCATCTGACCCAAACCACATCACCTTCATCTACACTTATGTCTTTTTATGTTCCTCTGCCTCAGGGTGAACGCACATTGCAAGATGTTGTAAGCTAATTAATCCTCAGAGTTGCTTTCCCAGGCACATTTTCAAGATTGGAATGCTGCTAGAAAGCCCTTGTGGCAAATCCAGGACACCAGTGTATTTATTTATTTTCTGGACAGCTTAATTGAGAAGTGTATATTCCCCATATGTTTGTTCAGGTGCTTATCTCTGCACTCTTTGTCTGTCTCTCTCCGCTGTCCCAGGATGGCCATGTGGAGGTAGCACGACTGCTATTGGACAGTGGTGCGCAGGTCAACATGCCAGCTGACTCCTTTGAGTCGCCCCTCACCCTTGCAGCATGCGGAGGACACGTAGAGCTGGCAGCCTTGCTCATAGAGAGAGGAGCCAATTTGGAGGAGGTGAGCAAACACACTTGAACGCAAACACCAAAGTTCCCACACAAGTCTGGAAAAGGATGGAAAATAAAGCAGATATTTCCCAGCACTCTATGGAGCTCTGTTCATATTTACCCGATATAAATATATATATATATATATTATATAGTTTCGGACAAATCTGTCATTTGACACATAGTTACATATGTTGTTCTGATTAATAACCTTCAACTATGGAATGAAATTACCTAATTTATTACATTATGGACACTAAATGATTTGACCATAATTGTCATGTAAATGGTCTTTATCTGATAATTGTAATTGATACTAGCAAAAATATAATATACATTATCAGGGTAAGCATAACCTAACAGACACAGCTAGATTTCTCCTCAATCTGTTGATTTATTAGTGCATGTAAATAGCTTAATTAGATTTTTGTAAATTATATTTTTGGCCAGCAGTAAATAAAAAATCTTGTTAATTTGAAGCATGTAGTTGTAACCATTTTTTCATTATTGATTCATTTGTAATCAGTTTTTGTAACCACATATTGCTTTAAGCAGATTATTTAAATGGATTGCATTCAAGCCGCTTTCACGGCTTGAATGCAGCGTACATGAACTCCATTCACCCTTCTTTACTCTTAAAATCCAAATCAAGAAAATAGGGTCTGGAAAAGTATACATACTTAAGAAAGAGGAAATGTATGACAACACACAGCCACACAACACAAACAGAATTACAGAGACTGGATTGCACATTCAATAGAAGGAACACTGAATGGGGCTGCACTGAGTCACACCTGCCCCTATGCTATCTGCTGATGTTTTTGTTTGTGTCAAGGTAAATGATGAGGGCTACACCCCTCTGATGGAGGCAGCCAGAGAAGGCCATGAGGAAATGGTTGCTCTACTTCTGGCTCAAGGTAAGCAAACCTGGGAAACTGAAACTTAAAGATTAAAACGTCTGGACTTAAAAAATTACATCCATATGGTCAGAGCGGATTCATCATATAGACAGACCAACTCTCAAGTTGATTCTGGTATTTGTGAGTCAGGTACAGCCCTAGAAACCAGAGAGCCAACACATCATATGGACCCTGTCATTATCTCAGTCTGCTAATTTAATATTACCTGTATATTTCTCCTTTTCCTTCCTATATATTACTCCATTTTTGGAGAGCTTGTTGCCTTATAGCTAACTGATGAAGAAGAAGCAGCCCTACAAACACCACTCAGATAGCTGCTCTTCTTTAACTTTCCTTTATGTAGAAGTTATGTCAGTCTCATGCTTGACTACAAAGGTCATATCTCGCAGTTTTGTTCAGTTTCATTAAAGCATGATTTCATGGTGGGAGGGGGAAAAAGGGCATGACACTCACACCCTGACAGTAAAGGGTAACATTGTTCAGTGGACCCACAGTGGGCTTTATTGCCGGTAACAGTTAGAGGTAAAGGCTTTAAATTGAACTGCTCTGTCAGAAAATGTGTAGACAAGCCTAGTAGAGATCAGTGATCTGTTGAAAATTGTACAATCAGAGCCCCCTGTTGTAAAAACAGAGGTGGAACTGAAGATGCTGTGCTCCACGTTAATCACTTGTGTTTCTAATAGTGAATGTTATGACCACATTTTAGCTGTCAGTCATATAAACTGTAGCCTAATACTCAGATATTAGGGAAACATGTGCTGCAGATGTGCTCCTCGGTCCTGTATGCCATATTGATTTCACTTGAGACCTTGTGATAACCTGCAAGGGCTGTGATTTATTAAAGGTAAAACACAGTAAATGGGTTGTCTGTCCACCATGCAGATCAGTGTGTGTGTTTGGTTGTTACGAGTTGTACTCCAATTTGATATAAGTGCAGGTTATACTCTATACATCTACATCTTGTATTTTAATAACTTAAAATACCTATTGTAATTGCCTATTATTTAGATCACTTTTGAGTTTTGTCAAGAATGCGTTTTTACAACTACAGACATACTGTTATTCTTTTTTCTTTTTTTTCTTTTTTTTACATTTATACAAGTATAACAAATATAGATTTGTTAGTGATAAAGACTTAGGCTACTCTATTTTAGCAGTACACTAATACATGTTATACACCACTACTTGAAATTAATCTGTAAGCCATTTTGCAAGTGAATATTGAAATGATTTAATAACTGAAATATTTATTTTGAATGGGATCAGAAAGGTGTCAAAGCATGAAATGACACATAATGAAGCTTGTTCATCCAGCCTTTTTTCCCCCAGGGTAGGGGCCCCATACCCCCTGACTCTATAGTAGATAGGATCTATTTCTCCATGCCTCGTTGTATAACTCTGCAAATGTTAGTTGAAATAATGTCACACATTTGAGTTAATATGATAAAGGATCAAAAGAGATGCAGCTAATCAAAAATTATTTATTGAGTAGCTTATTCTCTGTAAAATCAAAGTGTAGAACTGGGTGAAAAGGCTGATCCTTTCATTGCCTTCCATGTGATTGTTGCCTCTATCAAGGCCATTGTCTTCCTTTTATAGCCTATTGAAACAATGCAACATTCACTTCACAATGCAGCAGACAGGGATAGCTGACAAAGGACAGCTGACACATGTATGGTCACCATGCCTCACAGACCTACAGCTAATATACAGCTCAATGCCATTAGCGGAATGGCTGCAGAAATGTCTGAAAATAATTTTGGAGTGGTAGTTTTTTTTTTTTTTCTACATTTTTTGCATTTAGTTTTAGTTTGTTGTTTTTTGAAAATATTAAGCTGAAGCTATAGAAGGCATTAGCATGCAAAGAATGTAACATATAATACATTTAATGCAAAGCTGCCTTAAAATATTACAGTTATGTTAGATGCAAAATAAAGCAAGTACCGGAGGGCTAACAAATGTCAGTTTAATCTGTACGTTCTCTGACAGTGTGCATCTCTTTCAAAATTTCCTTTGCAATAGGGGAAAATCAGGTCATAAGCATAAAATGAAGTCATTTGTAACTTCTCCTGTTGTCCCCAGGTGCTAACATCAATGCCCAGACGGAGGAGACCCAAGAGACGGCTCTGACTCTGGCTTGTTGTGGGGGCTTTTTGGAAGTAGCAGACTTCCTCATCAAGGCGGGGGCTGACATTGAGCTGGGCTGCTCCACTCCTCTCATGGAAGCTGCACAAGAGGGTCATCTGGAGTTGGTTAAATACCTACTAGCTGCAGGTGAGCCGGGAGAAGGAAGGCAAGGGAGTTTGGAGAACTAGGAAAAGAGAAACAAATGGGCTTAGTTGCACTGTATCCAATGTGGTCATTATGCCTGACTTTTTGATTTTGTCATTCAGGAGCAAACGTTCATGCCACCACAGCAACCGGCGATACTGCATTAACGTATGCATGTGAGAACGGACACACTGATGTGGCGGATGTGCTGCTGCAGGCTGGAGCCAACCTGGTAGGCATCAGACTCGTAGCCTCTCTGTTTTTTTTTTTTTTTGGTCACCTTTTGAATGACTCATCATTCTCCTTAAGCTTAGTTAACACTAGAAGTGATGCAGATGGGTAGCAGAGTCTGATTCTTTTAAGCTGGTGTTAATGATTTTAATCAGGAGTGTCAAACTTAATCAGTAAAGGAGTCGTATTTAAAAAAATCACAACCACTTTGAAGGCTAAACAACCTGTATTTATTGAATGCTTTTGACCCAAAGTGGTCATTCTTTTGATCAAAATACATCCTGCATAAAAATAAGGATTCATTTATGAACTGTACATGAACCATTCCTCCCCAAAAATGTCTTCTTAACAAAATAAAATTTCAGAAGTCAAACACATAGGCAGGATGACTTATTACAACAACAACACCAAAAAAATAAATAAAAAAAAGCATAACAATACATAAATGTCTCATAATGTCTTCTAAGGTTATATTCTTCGATTACATCAGCTCCACATATGAGACAGACAGGTTTATCCTTATTGCAAGCAAACAGGTACTCAGCCTCCCACCTGTCTTGAAAACACCTGTTTTTGCTGTCCACTTCTTGTTTTGCTTTTGGCTGGCTTCCTAGAGAACTAGCTAGCTAATAACCGTCTTGATACAAGTGATCCTCTGAGCTGCTTGTCAGGAGGAGGAGGGGGCTGGTGGCATGCAGGTGTTTTGTGGTGTTGATAGCGCAGGACGCTGCAGTGTGTGTTGGAGTTTGTAGTATCTGCGTTGTGGGCAATACGGAACTGGGCCGGTATTAATAGAAAATCAAAAGTCATCCCAGGCCGCGAGTTTGACAAATGTGATTTAGAGTGTTTACACCAGCTGGGGAGCAGAGCTACAGTCACGGCATGTAGATGCAACGTTAGTTTGTAGGTTGAGTCAGTCTGTAATCTCTTTTCTTCAAAATCATTTGCATCATAACACCACAAACCATATTTGTTCAGCCTACCAGTACTGGTTAATACATGTGCACTGACATATTTTGAAAGAACATCTCATCTGCTTTTGAAATATCACATAGTTAATGAACATCACATCTGCTATTGAATTGTCACTAAAATAAACAAGATTAGATGTTAAGTAAATATTTGAGCTACTGGATAGATTGACCTGCACATCTACTACATTGGACAGCAGCACCAAAATGGGCAATAGCATTCTACCGCATATATCCAGCATCTGCATCTACTGTCATACATTCTGTTCTCACATATTCTTGCTGTGTAGTTGGATATTTTTACCTGTTTATATGCTGTAACCCATTGCAATATTCTGTTGACCTGCATACATTTCTGTTTATGCTAACATAGTTTCCGTTGGTGTAATCAGCTAGATTCCAACAGAGAACCTTGTGCAATATATAGATAAGAGTCCCTTTTCTTCATTTTTTAAAAATCTTTAAATGTTTTTTAATACTGCTTACACTTGTATATCACTTCTTTATGCCAAGCCTCAGACACCTGTTGAGTTATTTCTGTTATCTAAAGAAAATGCATTAAAGAGTAAAGGATCATTTGATAGAGTAAAGCATAAATCTTGAGATACTGTAGTCTCTGTCTAGATATCAGAGACATGTCAGGAAAGGCTGTTTTCACTGGACGCGTAATTTTCATGTACTGCAATGTTTCCTCTGTATTCGTGTAGCAGTGGTGCGTCACCACAGCAAAGAAATTACCAACACTGTAAGAGAAATGGGAAATTAACATAAACATTGTATTTTAGCCTCAGTGTTATCTAGAGTTAAACTTAATGTAGTCCAGATGCTGTAGACGCAATGATTATATAATAAAAATGTTTTTAACAGTATAACCTCAACTTTAAACATAACTTGGACCCAAACAAGGACCGATATGTTACAAAACTTGAATTATTGCCCATAGCGCCACAGCTGTATTAAAATTACAGAGGAAACACTACTACATTTTTTTTTCATGGAGAGAAAGCTGTAAGAACTTGTGTAGAAATAAACTGCGTCTTACACTCATAAACCACTTTGCCTGATGCAAGCCTTATCCAACATGTTGTCATTCTGCTTTTTTTTCTCCTCCAGGAACATGAGTCTGAAGGAGGTAGGACCCCCTTGATGAAGGCGGCCAGAGCAGGACACCTGTGCACAGTACAGTTCCTCATCAGCAAAGGTGAGTTATTAGTTGTTCAGCTGAAAGTGGAAGTTATTAAATATGAGTGTTACGAAACATAAATTTGATCGAAATACATTTATTGCAGCCTGAATTAACTCCAGATTTAGTTTAAATTTTCCTCTTGAAAAATATAGAAGTTAACTGTTGTTACAGACTTTATACCAAAATGATAAATTTAAACAACTGATAGGCATGTAAGCATTGATAAGAAAATGAATTAACATGTATGAATTGAATCTGAATCGACTTAACCCCTAAAACTTGTCATCCATGACAACTACATATTTGTCTATTAAATTGGGAAAAGAGGTCTTTTGAAATAATACACCAATATAAAGTAAATGGTCAGGGATACAAACGGTTTGCATCAACCTCATTAAAGGTATGTGTCCAATCTATGTACAGTATCTTCACTTCACAATTTCTTGTATTGATTCTAAATCCTTTCAAGTAGTGCACCTATACTGACATGCCAATATTCTGTAATAATTTGTTGTGGAAACTAAAATTTGAATATACTCTTATCTGCTACAGGAAAGGCACAGAGTTTTGAAAGTGTTGTACCCCACCTCTTCCTTTTCTTTCAGGTGCTAACGTGAACAGAGCTACAGCCAATAATGATCACACAGTGGTGTCTCTGGCTTGTGCCGGTGGTCATCTGGCCGTGGTAGAGCTGCTGCTGGCGCATGGAGCCGATCCTACACACAGACTTAAGGTAACACATATATTTCACACCAAATTTTACCACTTAGAATATTGTTTGTCCATCTGAAGCTTGTACACATCATCCAAAACCATGTGTGCTTTTCTTTGTAGGATGGCTCGACCATGTTGATAGAAGCTGCTAAAGGGGGCCACACCAATGTGGTGTCCTACCTGCTGGACTACCCCAACAACATCCTGTCTGTCCCAGCCCCTGATCTCTCCCAGCTCACTCCCCCCTCGCAAGATGCCTCTCAGGTAAACACAGCAGTTAATCCTTTTGTAAAGATTTTAAAAAATCCACGTTTGATGTTATTTTTTGATAGCTTAGAACTGACATCTCCCCCTGCTCTCTCTTACAGGTTCCTCGTGTCCCATTCCAAGCTCTCGCCATGGTGGTGCCCCCTCAGGAGCCAGACCGAGCCCCATCAAACATCGCCACACCCCCACCTGTCTCCAGCAAAGGTGACAATTGAAAACATCTCTCCCATTTTCATATAAGAGGACCTTGAATCTACTCATGAAATCAACCGCTGAGTTTTAGATCTTGCTCAGCTAGTATGCCTCATGTTTTGATGTCATTTTTTGTACGTCACAGTTCTAAAGTTCAGCTTCTTTCCCTTTCTCTTCTCTCTAGGTGTATCCAAGCAAAGACAGGCAGCCCTCCAGCCCGGTGGTCCCAGCTCAGTGGGCCGAGGTCCTGAAGCAGAGCCTTTGCCGCCCTTCCACTTGTGCCAGCCCCTAGAGTGCATTGTGGAGGAGACGGAGGGCAAGCTGAATGAGCTGGGCCAGAGGATCAGCGCCATTGAAAAGGCCCAGCTGCAGTCGCTAGAGCTCATTCAGGGGGAACCGCTCACCAAAGACAAGATTGAGGAGCTCAAGAAGAGCCGAGAGGAGCAGGTAATGACACCAGCAGTCGTCTGAAGAGTTTGAATCTTTTTCAGTATTTTGTTTAGAAATAAGAATAGCAGGTAAACTTGGTCAGGCAGACAGATTGATTTGGCTGTTGCCCTTAGGTGCAGAAGAAGAAGAAGATCCTGAAGGAGCTGCAGAAGGTGGAGCGCCAGCTGCAGCTGAAGACACAGCAGCAGTTCACCAAAGAGTACATGGAGGCGAAGGGCTTGAAGGAGGAGCAGGAGGCTGGGCAGAGCCAGGGCCCGGGCCCGGGGCCCGGTGGTGCATCATCTGCCCCAGGGACTCACCCCGCTACACCAGGGTCCCAACCACACACCAGCTCAGATACAGATGAAGAAGCCAACAGAGATGGGGAGAATGAGGAGCAGCCAGGAGAGGAAGGGGAAGAGGTGAAATGCTCAGTATTTTAATGTTGTTTGTTATGTAAAATGTCTGCACTTGACCACTTACATTGTATCTAAAACAACAATTTTCAGGAGGAGGAAGATGATGATGAGGAAGAGGAAGCTTCAGAGGAGGAGGCAGAGGGTGAAGATAACGACTATGCCAAGCTGCCTCAGGTGGGCACAATCCTCTACAGGGATGGTCAGCAGCCCCCACAGCAGCCTCCTCTGCCACCCTCGCCCCAGGCCCAGCCTCAGCCTCAGCCTCCTCCTCCGCCTCTTCAGGCTGCCTTTGTTCCCATCCAGCCCCTGCCAGAGTACAACCCTGCAGAATACCCAGGCAGTACCAGCCCAGAGCTGCAGAGGGTCTTGGTTGGGCAACAGATGCTGGGGCAGCAGCAGCAGGGCCAGGGTCAGCAGTTGGCTGGGTTAGGCCCAGGTATGCTTGCTCAGCAAGCGCCGGATGGGCTCATGGTGGCTACGCCTGCACAGACACTCACAGACACGCTGGACGACATCATGGCAGGCAAGCATATATCTATTTGAAGTTGACTTGTAAGTCTTTAATTGTGTATATTAGACCTGCTGCTACAGGATTGGTTGTGTGTAGTGTTATTAACTGCATCTTGTTTCTGTGTTGCAGCTGTGAGCAGCCGTGTGCCCATGCTGAACACTACAACCTCACCCACACCCCTGTCCCAGCCGCCCTCACAGACGCCTGCCAACATCGCTTCGCCCCCCTCAGTCCTGCCCCTCTACCCCTCTGTCGACATTGATGCACATGTAAGATATGGAGCCACTCTTGGAACGTGATGCAACACAAATATTACAAGTGACCAAATACAAGTGAATCATATCCATTGAAAGATGTACCTATTGATAATTTGGTTTTCTGACAGACGGAGAGTAACCATGACACTGCGCTGACGCTGGCTTGTGCAGGAGGACATGAGGAGTTGGTGTCTGTTCTCATTGCACGAGGAGCCAACATTGAGCACCGGGACAAAAAAGGTATGACATATGACAAAATGGGAAGCAGAGAAAAGTGAAATAGAATTTGATCCACAGGCATTTTATTAACTATTATAACCAATAAACCCCTGTCCCCCTCTTTTTTTCCACAGGGTTCACCCCTCTGATCCTGGCTGCCACTGCTGGCCATGTGGGAGTGGTCGAAGTCCTCCTGGACAAAGGGGGCGACATTGAGGCTCAGTCAGAGAGAACCAAAGACACGCCGCTTTCCCTGGCCTGTTCTGGAGGACGCCAGGAGGTAAACATATCTACTTGTCCATGAGTCAGCATTCCGCTATCACAAACAATACCCACACATGGGAAAAACACTTCCTCTGATCTGACTACTTTGAGTGACTTTGTCTCCTGTGTTGGTCAGGTGGTGGAGTTGCTGCTACTACGGGGCGCCAATAAGGAACATCGTAATGTTTCAGACTACACACCTCTCAGTCTGGCTGCCTCTGGGGGTTACGTCAACATCATTAAGATACTCCTCAATGCCGGGGCCGAGATAAACTCCAGGTTAGTGGCAAGAACCACAGCGTACACTGTTAAATCATTTTCCATAGCTGTAACAGTTCACAAAGTCCTGCTTTGGTACAGGATGTCATTGTTCAGTAGTTTTTGTTGGGGGAGGGTACATTTACTATTTTTCCTAAGCTTATTTGCTGAAACAATCGTCTTAACTATTCAAGAGATGTGTCTGTTAAATCACATTGATAAAAGAGTAAGCTATTGTGAGATAAAACGTGACTTTTGTAAAAGAAGGCACAAGACAGTGAGGGTGAAATTATGACTTGTTAGCTGTTACTTAAATGAATGAATGAATGAATGAATGAATGAATAAATAAATAAATAAAGCAAGCAGTGGAGAGAATATTTTAATGTACACAAGCACAAAAAACACAATTTCTTGAATTCAAGGCAACTGACCATGACCATTAATAATTGTGATCACAATATTGAGCTAGTTGTTCCGCCCGGCTAGCACATTTGAAATATTTTTTTTAGTGATAACCTCCTCTGAAAACCTTACAATGTGTCAGATATGCATCCTGAACTGATGGTGGCCTGTGGATTAACTTGACGCTCTCAACCTTGTCTTCATCAGGACTGGCAGTAAGCTGGGCATCTCTCCTCTGATGTTGGCAGCCATGAATGGTCACGTACCAGCAGTGAAGCTGTTGCTGGACATGGGCTCTGACATCAACGCCCAAATTGAGACCAACCGCAACACGGCTCTGACCCTGGCCTGCTTCCAGGGCCGAGCTGAGGTTGTCAGTTTGCTGCTTGATCGCAAGGCCAACGTAGAGCACCGTGCAAAGGTGAGGGAGTCTGAGTCACAGCCTCTGATGCTTACAGAGTTAAATGTAGAGGTGTTGATTTTTTTTTTTTTTTTTTTCATAAATCTCCTAGCAGCCACAACTGGCGCCGTTCTGGAGATTCAGTGGGCAAGCGGCTATGTGCAAATAATGGCTAAATATATTAAAAAAAAACCAGCCAAGAAAGAGAGATGTCTAAAAAGACGGTTGTGTATGTTTGTAGGTCAGTTCAGTAATTCTACAGGTCAAAGTGAAAAGTACAAAAATAGAGCATATTTGTTTACATATTTAGCTTACTGTGACACCAGAAACATGTCTGTAGCCTGCACTTTACCTTTAATTACATGACAGTGATAGTTTCTGTGCCAGTGGCTAATACCAGACGCCTTTCAGCTGGATACTGATGGAAAAATTCTGAGATATGAAATGAATTTTTTGTTTTGCAGTTATTTATGATTTCATGGCACTTAGCTTTTGGAAGGAGTGCTTCAAAAATTGCACTCAAGTGTATGATGCATAAAATGCATCAGAGTGTGTTTCTCTAACTGTCCACTGGTACTCTACCTTATCAGATACTGTGGTTGGCTAGCTAACAGGCTGACATTATCTGAACAAAAAATTATGGGATGCGTCAGAGACAAAATTATCTGTTCCCTGTTGCATAGAAATAAACCCGTTGACCCAGCTTTTGTTACCCAAGAGCTGAAGACCTCCATTATGGCCAGCAGAGCATGTGTTACATCGTCTGAGATCTCTTTATGGTTGAGAGTAAATGTAGTGTGCTGTTTTTCACAAAATGATCTCAGAACCAAAATTACCGCTCAACCCCACATCTCCATTTAGAAACAAAAGAATAGTATTCTGAGTCACATTTACCAATACGTACAGACTTAGTTAACACAGGATAAACCATCATGCATCATTTTGCATAATGCATATAATTCATGCACGGTTGTTTTGGTTCAGCTGCGTATTAGCCAGCTCTAGTGCTAACTGATTTGTCATTCCCTGCTTCCAGACTGGTCTGACCCCTCTCATGGAGGCAGCTTCAGGAGGCTATGCGGAAGTGGGCCGAGTACTGCTTGATAAAGGCGCGGACGTCAATGCCCCTCCTGTCCCCTCATCCCGAGACACTGCCCTTACTATTGCTGCCGACAAAGGCCACTACAAGTTTTGTGAGCTACTTATCAACAGGTGAATGCTGTGCTCTGTGTTTGTGTACACGACCACGTTCTGCTTTTGCTATAATGGAATTATTCTCCCTAGTTTAAAGTGCCTTCACTGATTGTTTGTCCCTACATAAGCCAATACCTCTCATGTTGAGTGGATTTGGCTGTAGTACCTTTTCTTGATTCCTGACTGTCTCTTGCTTTTCCAGGGGTGCTCACATTGATGTGCGTAACAAGAAAGGGAACACGCCTCTCTGGCTGGCAGCCAACGGTGGCCATTTTGATGTGGTCCAGCTCTTGGTGCATGCTAGTGCTGATGTTGATGCAGCCGACAACCGCAAGATCACCCCTCTCATGGCTGCCTTTCGCAAGGTGCAATGATAATCATAATTTTTAGATTTTTGTAGCTTCCTTCTCTGTGTCACCAGTGTCACTGTTAAAAAGCAGGCATTCATGGTATATTTTGAAAGTTGTTAGTCTCTAACCATTACACTTAAATGGTTTAGGGTCATGTGAAGGTGGTGCAGTACCTTGTCAAGGAGGTCAACCAATTCCCATCAGACATCGAGTGCATGAGATATATTGCCACCATTGCTGACAAGGTAGGAAATGACTAACTTTAAAATCATTCTATGTACTGATGTTAAAATAATACCAAATACATAGTGTTTCCTCTTTCCGCTGCTTTGGTCAGAAATTCTACTTTTGTCTCATCTTTGGGTGGTTATATGTCAAGTTCTAGTGCTAGTTCTCCTTTTCTAATATAATCATTACTTCTAAAACACTAATTTAGTTTTAGGTACAACGAGACTAAATTACAGTGTTTATTTTAATATCACATTATCTCTTTCTTTGATGGTGCACCATTGCTAACTAAATACAAAGGAAACACTCATAACCACTGCATTCATTGGACTTAAATTAAAGAGATGTTTGGTAGAGCTGTGTATGACACTAGCTATTTTGTTCCCTGTTGCTCCAGGAGCTGCTAAAGAAGTGCCACCAGTGCATGGAGACCATTGTCAAAGCCAAAGACCAGCAGGCAGCAGAGGCCAACAAGAACGCTAGCATCCTGCTCAAGGAGCTGGACCTGGAGAAGGTAAAGTTGCAGCCCAGGTCATGGCATCCAGAGTAAATTGCATAGACAAACATGTTTTTCAAATGTCTCTGCAATGTGTTTGGCTTATAGTCAAGAGAGGAGAGCAAGAAGCAGGCCCTGGCTGCAAAGCGTGAGAAGCGCAAAGAGAAACGCAAGAAGAAGAAGGAAGAACAAAAGAGAAAGCAGGAGGAAGAGGAGGAGCAGAAAACCAAGGATGAAGGCTTTGAGATGCAGGAGCAGAAGGAGGACTCAGCTGAAGGTTAGTGTTGAATAGCCATTGCACCAAACATTTTATATGACACTTGCTCCAAGATTAGAAATTTCAAAATAGCAGTTTCCTCAGAATTGGTTCAGTGTGCTGAATGAAGTGGTTGGTAATAGCACCTTTCCGATCTTGTTTTTTTTTCCCCTCAGAAACAGATGTTCCCATTGAGCCTCCAAGTGCAACCACCACCACCACCATTGGCATTTCTGCCACCTCTACCACTTTCAGCAACGCCTTTGGTAAGAAACGAGCTAGTGTGGCCACCACCCCCAGCGCTAATCGCAAGAGCAAAAAGAACAAGACGAAGGACTCGTCGCCCAATGAGCCCATCATATTACAGGATCCGCAGGTAAAAACCTTGTCCTTGCTGATACATAATAACCTTGTAGATTTGATTGCCACATTATTGATATATTTATGACCTGAAGTAGAGCTCTGCACAGGACAAATTTCTAAATTCCGCTCCCGCAAGATTCTGTTCTGCTCCTGAAAATTATGTGAGAATTTGTCCTGCTCCCCACTACATTCAATTTTTCTTTTGCCCCACTCCTGCTTGCCAACCTTCTGCAATGCAGAGAACACCCCGTTTGTCCCACACCGCAGCCTGTTCTGTCGGGTGCCCTGGGAGTCCTGCGGGAGTGCAGACCTCTAACCTGAAACACCTTGATGGGTTTGGGGGAGAAAAAAAAACAGTTTGATGAATGTCTGTGAATTTTTGTTTTAGGTGGCGCTAGCACAGCACAAGGCTGACAAGAACAAGATCCACGGTGAGCCACGGGGTGGGGGTGGGGGAGTGACGGGTGGCAACAGCGACTCTGACCCCTTGGATAGCACCGATTGCGCCAGCGAGAGCAGCAGCAGCGGAGGCAAGAGTCAGGAGCTCAACTACCTCCCCGACCTCACATCCTCCGCCTCCTCCTACTCGTCCTCTTCTTCCTCCTCCTCTTCCTCAGCCCCCTCCACGGGAGCGGCCCACTCTCAGGCCCTCCTGCCTGGCCCAGAGAAGAGACACTGCCCTCAGCTGCAAAGTGACGGCAAGGTGGACAACAAGGTCACAGTCTCCATCTCAAAACCAACACAAAAGTGAGTCCTTGATGCATCAGAGCACATTCATCATCTGATGTTGAACAGCCAAGTGTGTACAGCTACTTGCCTTGATTGAACACAGTGAATTCAAAAATGATACTTTATGGGTAATCTAACTATATGCAGAAAACTTTATAACTTCATCAACTTGCTGATTTGAAATTGTTTCATCAGTGTTATCCAAAATGAATAATAGCACATTAGTCTTCATTGTTCTAGACCAGTCGATTGTGAATTTTGCCTGTTTTGTGTCCACAGAGCCCCAGACGCAAGCGACGCAACCCCCAGCTCCCTGCCCTCTCCATTCAAAACCATGTCTCTGCCTGTCACCTCTCCCAACAGTAAGCTCAGCCTCACCAGCCCCAAGAGAGGCCAGAAGAGAGAGGAGGGCTGGAAGGAGGTGGTCAGAAGGTCAGTGGCTCATTTCATCATATTGGTAAACCTCATAGCCTTGGACATGGCAAAGTTTGCATCAACCTATTTAAATGCCAATCAGTAGTGTTAACTTTCATCAGTGTTGACCCATTCAAACCTTATCATATGCCGCCGTCCAGATCCAAGAAACTGTCTGTGCCAGCTTCTGTGGTGTCTCGGATCATGGGCCGAGGAGGCTGCAACATCACAGCCATCCAGGACGTGACAGGGGCTCACATTGACGTTGATAAACAGAAGGACAAAAATGGAGAGAGGATGATAACCATAAGGTAGGGGGGAAGCCCTCTGGTGGACAATAAGCATCACTGCAGCTAGAGTGCAACATAATCATGTTCCTGTAGCATGCCAGTTCCCCTGAATGATGTCTTTCAATCTGCTAAACAATCCTGCCATGCAACAGATACCTTGTTTCATTTAGTGAAGCTAAGTTCAGTCTGACACTGTTTACAGTGGGGAGGACATGGGTAATGATTGAACACAGTGAAAAAATCTTTTAAGTTTTTATATAACTCAAGTATTTGACTTTTGTTAAGTTGGGAGAATAATTTACTGTCAAAATATAACCTAATTTATGGCTGTCTCCACAACTTAAACTGAACACAGTCAATTAGCATTTTTATTTTGTTTCTTTATGGTTTTAGTTCAGATTTATTTATTTTTATGTTTTATTTTATTTTAGTTTTAAATCACCAACTTTGCTCTTGTTATAGATTTACTTGTTGTTTTGTCGATTTACAGTTGTTTTTCATAAAATAGATTCATTGTGTTAATGAATAATTTGGCAACATTGGATAGCAGATTTACTTAGTCACTGTTATTTTGTGTATTTGTAGGATTTATAGTATTTTGGTGAGGCAAAGTTATCAGTTTGGTTTCTCAAAAATATTCACTGGAACCAAATTTCATCCCTTTTAATTTATATAACCATGTCATGTATATACATTTAATCTCCTTATATGTTCTTGTGTTTCAGAGGAGGCACAGAGTCTACAAGGCATGCAGTCCAGCTGATCAACGCTCTCATCCAAGATCCAGCCAAGGAGCTTGAGGATCTGATCCCACGGAACCACATCAGAGCCCCAGGCTCTAAGACAACATCAGCTCCTTTCCCCAGTACCACAGGGGCTACCAGTGGTTCAGTAGCTGGGCCTAAGGCCCTGAGCTCCTTGGTCACCTCTACAGGGGTTTCCTTTCAGTCCTCCTCATCCTCGTCCTCATCCTCCTCTCAGGCTGGGGGTAAAATGGGGAAGGGGCTGTCATCAGGCGTGAGACAGCCTTTCCCTGTGTCTCTGCCCCTGGCATATGCCCATCCCCAGCTGGCTTTACTGGCTGCTCAGACCATGCATCAGATCAGACACCCTCGTCTGCCCATGGCCCAATTTGGTGGCACCTTTCCTCCCGCCGCCAGCACCTGGGGACCGTTCCCTGTGCGGCCTGTGAGTCCTGGTAGTGCCAACAGCTCTCCCAAGCACAATGGAGGGAGCAACAGCACTGGAGGCCAGACTAGATCCAACTCTTCCACCCACAGCGAGCACAGCAACACAGCCAACTCAGGGGCCCCAGTCACCACCTCCAGCGCTCCAAACACTCACACATCAACGGCTGCAGCCTCACCTCATACCCCCAATCCCACCCCATACAATCCCCAGACCAGTGCCCCCACCCCTTCATCTGTCAGAAAACAGCTCTTTGCCCCTGACGCCAAGCCTGCTGGGGTCAACCCTGTGTCTATCGCTGCCACTGTTACTAGTGGTAGCAATGCAGTACGAGGCGCAGGATCTCCTGCCCACCACAGCACCGCTACAACTACCCCCAACACCCCTCAGCACCCAGTCGGACCCATCACGCAGCCCCTCATCCAACCTCCTAAAACAGAGCCCAGTGCCCTTGCCCCTCCTGGAAAAGACAAGCCCTCTCTGCCACTAGAGAATCAGCCTGTTTCTGTCAGTGAGAGCATCAGCTCTGTGGGTTTCACTGCCCCTTCCATGGCTTTACCTCCTAAACCAGAGCCCCGACAGCAGTTACCTCCCCCTCCTTCCTCTGCACCTTCCACAGAGGCTCCACCATCACTCCTCAACCCACAGTCGAGCTCCCACCTCCCCTCAGCACCTCCTCCTGTCCTTTCACACAGTGTCGCACACCCCAACAACACCGTACCCCACTTCTCAGCCCCGGCACCCAGAGTCTCCCACCGTATGCAGCCTCCAGGGCCTTACTATTCCCTTCCTGAGCAGCAGCAGCAGCAACAACAGCAGCCACAGCAGCAGCAGCAACAACAGTCTGTATTTGTGCCCCTCAATGCTCAACAAGAACCCCCCAAACCGACCCAAACACAGGCGACCCAGCCAACAACTCTGCCTCCCCAGGCTCAAGCCCAGGCTCCTGGCTCTCTCCAGGTCTCCTCTAACCTGGGGATGATGAACGGTTCTCAGATGCAGCATGTGCCCAGTGCAGCCAAGCCTCAGCAAATGCCCCCCAACTTCGGACCTGCAGGCCTCTTCAATTTCAGCAGCATCTTTGATAACAATAACCAGGTGAGTTGAAGTGCCCTGGGCAAAATAAACGTGATACTGACATTTAATTTAAGACATTGAGCCTGTACACTTGGGCACAATGACTACAGTGACTATTGCAGGAGGGCAAGGTCAAAATTATCATCACAGTTCCTAATCAGCAATAAATAGCTGAAATGTTATGGCCATGATGCACGGACAATTTTGCTGTCAACAATAAGTAAAAGCAAAAGCCTTATGCTTTTTCATTATTGTTAACAGCAAAACACAGAATAAGGGGCAAATGAGAGAGCAAGAACAGATGTTTTCACATGTAGGGATACGCGTTTAGGAAGGACATACGTTTTGCATAAAAGTTGATATGTTCACCGTGTAATTATCTTTCGCCACTATAAATTGTCTCACCTTGCAGGTGGGGAACAACCAGGTGTGGGGGGCATGCCATCTGCCTGCTCGCTCACCTCCAGAGCAGTCCTACTCAGCCCCACCAGCCTACTTGGGCATCGGCCAGATGGAGAATATGATGCCTCCTCCTCCCCCAGATAGCTCCAAAGCCCCTGGCTATCGCTCTGCCTCCCAGAGGATGGTCAACAGCCCCATCGGTATGAATGTTTTCCCACTATATAACTTTTATTTAATTTTTGTTTACCCATTTCAGGTCCCCCATTTTTGTAAGTGGTACCTGGCTAAAAAGCAGCAACAAGACTAGAACAGAACAAACAGAACAGTCAACATCTTTTAAAAGGGTATAACAACACTGTATAAAACAAACAAAATATAACTTAAGTTACATGAGAGAATAAAGGGCCAAAAAGAAAAAAAAATATTCTGCATAAATACAAAGATGATAGTCCAGTACCAAGCAAGTTCACAGTAAAAGCTATGTGAATCTTTATTAAAGACAGCAAAGGAGTCAAATGCATTATTTAACTAAATAAAACTTACTTGTACATTGAGTTACATCAAGAAACAAAAGGCACCTTTGGCAAATTTGGTCCTGTTCTTAGGGACAGATTGTTGATTTTTTTTTTTTCTTTGAGTGAGAGACAAGTGGAAAACCCTTAAATGTGGACTTAGAATGACCTCTTAGATGTATATGTACCAGGCAGGCCAGTCCATCTGTGCATACTGGGAACAGCATTGAGTAAGCACATTACAGTGCTTATAAAATAAGTTATAATGGATATAAAATATCTAAATGTTGGAATTCATAATCAAAAACTGACTTAAATGGTGAAGTGTACACCAAAATAAGGTGTTATGCCTGACAGGGAAGGCAAAGTAGTTCTGAGGTGAAATTTTCTTTCCTGTATGCTCTTTGGTGAAAGGTCTCTTGTCTGTGCCTGCAGCTTTGACCAGCTATGCCACCAGTATCTCTGGCAGTCCTGTGTATCTGCATGGTCATACTGCTGTTGGCACGCCCTCATTCAGCAGACAGCACTTTTCCCCTCACCCCTGGAGTGCCTCCACATCAGGTACTATCATACGCACTTCTTGCTTGTGTGGTGATTCACATACACTTTGGACAGGATTTTATACAGTTTGGTTTTAATTTATGTCTCTTGCTCATTTCTTCTAACCCTTTTTTCCTGCTTGTGATTTTTTTTTAAATTCTGCAACTTTTTATGCGCTGTGAAAATGAGTCTTGTTGATAGTAATACTTTCAAAACTTTATCTTTGATGCACTCCTAACTCTGTTCTCCTGCCCTGTCTTCTCTACCAGGTGAGTCTCCTGTAGCGCCTCCATCTACAGTGTCATCCTCCGCCCTGTCTGCCTCGGCTGTGGCCCCTCCTCCCCAGCCAAAGCCAGGCAGCTCCACACAGCAGGACCGGAAGGTTCCTCCACCCATCGGCACAGAGCGGCTGGCCAGGATCCGTCAGACGGGCTCCGTCAACCCACCTCTCCTCACCACCAGCTACACAGCATCTGTCGGACAGGGCGGCATTTGGTCGTTTGGTGTTGGCAGTGCATCTGGTGAGAGGGAAAAAATGAAGTTTTTGTGTTAGGATAAAGACAAAGTTATCTCAGTAGTGTCATTTTACAAAACTAGAAATCACATGGTCACGATCTCACTCAGTGTGCCTTGGTCATTGATGCCCATTTATAAAACTAACTGTTTCTTTGGACAGAAGCCATGTCTGGTTGGTCCCAGCCCCTGATGAGCAGCCACATGATGCACCCTCAGCTGCAGGCGGAGCAGTCTGCCTTCTCTCAGCACCAGCCCATGGAGCAGGACGACACTGGCATCGCGAACCCTGCCAACAACTACCACCAGCCCCAGCACATGCCCAACAGCTACATGGACTTCCCAAAGGTAACACACATTTGCACCACTGCATGAACTGTAACACCATTCCTCTCACATACAGATTGCTAACAGTTCATTGTGTCTTTCCAGGGAATGCCCATGTCCATGTATGGAGGAACCATGCTGCCCCCTCATCCTCCCATGGCAGAGGGGCCGGGGGGACCAATGTACAACGGCTTGCACACTGGTGACCCCGCATGGAGCCCCATTATTAAAGTGGTCCCAAACAATGCAGATAACTCTGACCCACAACAGGTAATGTCCACTTTTAGTATGTTCAGCCTGTCTGATCATGTGATTGATTTTGTGCCATACTTTTAAAGTTTATGTTGAACTTTGCTGACAGAAGCCCCTCTCTCCCTCAGGTGTGGCCTGGTACCTGGGCACCTCATGTGGGCAATGTGCACCTGAACCACGTCAACTAGACGGCGTCGACAGCAATCAAACGCACACAGCATGACCCACAACGCAAACTTGAATTACCAACTGACGAATAAGACCGATGTGACAAAGAAAAAAAAAAAAACCTGCAACATGTTAACTTTAGTAGAGACCAGAGAGTGCAGAGCAGAGGTTGAAGAATTGGAAGTTCTCTTGACACCATTCTTTGATGTGCCTATCTCAAATATGAAAAGACGAAATTTGGCAGGGGCTGTTATCAGTGTCCTGATGATGCAAACAAACATGCGTGATAACCTGTTCAACAGGATCCATTCTCTACGTAGTTTAGCGATTTTGACTTAAACCCACATACACCGTTCTTGGGCTGCAGGGGGGCTCAACAAGACGTAGCTATTTAAACTCGGCCCAGAACTAGATGATGATTACCTAAAGAGAGAAAGAAATCAGAACCTTTTAGAGTGGTAAATACATGTATAATTGTTTACATACTAAAAAGGGTTAAAATGAGAGTAAATTTCATGTCGTATAGTGGCTCTACTTTATGTAGCCTGTATTAATGTGAAATATTTACCTTAATATTCAATAAAAAGATTGAAAAGTATTTCTGTGTACTCTTGTATAAAGCTTTGGTCTTTTGTTTTGTGTCAGGTTGTGACTCCACACAGTGACTCCCAAGTCACACAGTAAGACTCAATACACAGTGATTTAACATGTGGTTTGCTTTTGGGAGTCTTCTAAGTTTGGTTAGTGGGGGGGAAAACATTATTATTAACGTTATTCATTAATATGAATATTCGGGTTTTGCAAGAAAAAAATGCATATGCACAACTGTACCTCTGATAAAGCCTCTACTTGTTTCTGTTTGTAAGCTGTAGCTGTCTGCTGAGTAAGTTAGGTCTTAGATTCTTGGTGTTACTTAGCTGAAGGACAACTAAACAACTGGACCGCTGGCAGAGCACGGTCACAGTGGCCCTGTGTGGAGGCATTTCCACCATCTGCTGTTTTTGGTACTGACTGGTGACAGTTTCTGCCGTTCATTTGGGGAGGTCCTGTGGCACTAAAAACCAATGGTCTATTTGCAGCACCAAACAAATACCATGATACGAAGAGCTAGTCACCAGTGCCAGGAATAAAGACCGAGTAGCAAAGATATTGGATTTTAATACAAGTGCCAGGCATACAAAAATTAAAGCCCTTGGGGAAAAAATTATTAAATTATTTTGTCAAATTATAGAGGAATATTCAAAGACAATCCCACTGGGAGCACTAATTACTGGTTGCAAATATTTCAGCTTTATTTATTTGTACAATTGGACAAAAGAGCAGAACAAAACAAATGGAAAAAAGCAAGTTGTGCAGGTGAGCTTTAAAAATCCAAGATGTTTAGAAGGAGCTCACCTCAGTAAACATAAGCAAGTACAAACATCAAATAATCAACAAAAGCAAACAAAGGGTAAGTGAAAAACAAAGTGGTGGTGTGTGTATGTACAAAAGTACAGTGTTGTGCACAGTCAGCTCCTTACAAGGCAATTTTAATCAGATATAATCAGTCTAGGATAGTTAATATGTAATAACATGCTGCAATTAAATGTATATGCACTGGTGCATAATACCAAATGATCTCATTGGTGAGGGATTAGCAATTGGTGGGAGCTGTGGTGGCTGATTTTACAAAATGAGCAACTGGATTGCAGAACATAGACAAAATACATGAGATGCAAAATACATGATATAAGATAATATACATCTCTCTGTCTCTCCCTAAGGAGTTATAAATAAATAAATACATTTTAGATAGATAGATGTATAGATATTTTAAAAGTTACATGTCTACTGATGATGAACCATAATAAATATGTGTAATAAGTGTGATCTCTGTCAGAGGAAACCATATGAATTGTCCAACAACTGTATTCATTTTTATACTTATTAGCTCATATTTTTATAGGAACTTAGAGTGAATGGGAGGTGTTTCACTGTCTGTCATAAGGACACTTCAGCAGGGCGCTGGGGACAGTCTTTAACCACAGTGCTTCCCTGCCACCATAAACAAACTGAATCAGAACCAAGTACTTTCCCCGACCATCATACACATCCCCCCCCTCCCAGTTTCTTAATCACATAGTTATCAATTATTAATTTGATGTTGGAATTAATAGTTACAGGTAGCTGTGGTTACTTGAGTCTCTACCCTTGACTATGCTTTCTGTTCTTAAACATCTTGAAGGAGGCTAATCCTGCAAGTAAATACTTGCTTACAGGGCTTTATACGTTTAACACCTCTCATACTTAATGGGTTTCTATTGGCTTGTGCACGCACTCAGACTAGATTGATTTTAATTCTGTAAGTCAGGCAGGGTCGACTGATCTTGTACACAGCAGACTGCTCATCATGTTCAGTCGATCACTTGAGGACAGTGCACTGCTCTGTGCAGCAAAGTGCATGTGGGGTAGGGAGGTGACAAGGCAGAGGATGGAGGCTGATAAAGGCTGATCCTGGTCACCCTGGGGGCAGTATCAGAGTTAACAAGAGCCCTAAACTGAACTCCATCCCAGGCACCACACCACAATCCTCTGCGGTCAGCAGGTACAGCTACAGCTGCACATTCAGCCTTCAGTTCATCCCTCCAAGGTATAACATGAATTACTTTGGACACTTTTTTGCTGAAAGCAATCAAACTGCACAATGCTGCCTGCACAAATCGCCCCAGACTCAGCCAGCTAGGAAAATGATGAAGAAAGGTGCCATACTACAGTCTCTACTTCCACAGTCTGCTTGTTGCCTTCCTGTGCTCTGGACTAATATGTACTGCACAATAAACATACATTAGTTGCACAGTCTCTCTGATGTGTACAGATTTATCTGCACTCTCTGTATATACTACCTCCTTCCAAATTCTGGTAATGGTAGCTACTGAATTGCAACTTGCACATGCCCATGCACTTCCAATATATTTAGAGCACTGATCAAGCTAATATGTTTAATTACAAGTAACTGAATACTACAGGCAGCCTGGCATGTTTTCTGAGTTCAAACTAGGGAAACTAAATTTCTATTGTTTAAACCAGCCAAGACTCACTAACACCCCAAGAATCCAAGAATCAGCTGCAATGTTTTGTAGCTTGTCTTTAGCACTCATTTGTGAGGTTATAGGGCTCTTAATGTACTTTTTTTTTTTTTTTTTTTAATACATTTCCTGTGATAGTGTTATATTATTTTTTGTGGTAAGCCTATATTTTCACTTGCAGGAGCTACACAGTATGGGTGTAGCATTATTCTTCTGTTTTTTTTTTGTTTTTTTTTTTAACTTTTGTCCCCCCCAAAGTGTGTGTTGGTGTCCATGTTGCTGAGCGTTTTGAGTGCAATAAAGCCTGTAGTAGATTTATGGAGGTTAGATTGAAGCTTCTCCTTGTATATTTTCTTCATACATATACTGCATTTTATTCTGATGTAAAAAGGAAGCTTTGTGACTTTTATTGTGAAGTGTGGGTTTAATTTTAACCGGAAGCTAGCCATTCATGAAGCTACAGTGGTCACACAACAGTCAGCATGGCGGCTGCTACACCTCCAGCGATGTCAGAAGAGACAGCAAACACACCACCGCCTGGCGCAGTCCCGTTTGACTTTTCCCAGCCTCCCGTCATTGAAGGATTCAGCCCTTTGCCGAAGCTCAAAGAAGAGACTTTCCAAGAGAAGTTCATCAGAAAGACCAAGGAGAATCCCTTCGTGCCGATAGGTGAGTTTCATAATGGTTATTGGCTGTGATGCACATCGTTACGCAAGTGCACCATTGCTGTTAGTTAGCTAGCTAAGCAGGAAAAGCAAATCAGAAAATAGAGTTATATTTTCTGCAAATTGCATAATCTAAGTCCGCTGACTGTAGCTTTGTTATTGTGGAATAAGTAGTCCAAGCTGTCCTGACATTTTGACCCCCGGAAACGCTTTTAGGCTGCAAGGAATCGGTCAACTTAAAAATAAATGGCTTGCTTGGTAGGTATCAGTTTTCACAGATTTATTTGTCAGCTTACAAGTTCATGTAAGAAACTCTTTCATAGATGAGAAAATTTTTTGCTGCAAATTTGTCAAAAATTTTGTGTACTCCCTGCTTGGTTGTGAAGCAGTGGAGGGACCACAATGTCCTTGAGAGTATGCCTCATGTTGTGGCTTGATAAGTGCAACATTCATCTAACTTTGTTCAGAGCAGATCATGTTAATTCAGTTTTCATATTGAGTTTGACTGTTACAGAAGGGAAGGTCAGCACAGTGGTACTTGGCACTTATTGTCAGTAAACTTCAGCTTATCAGACTTACTGTCTGAACACTAGCCTGATCATTTTTATTCCATCTTAGGTTGGGCCATGATAGCACAGGGCGTTTTCCCAGGTTATATGGCTTTACCTCACCCGCTGCTGCACTTAAGCTTTTCACAGCCGGGCAAGAGCCATGTGTATTTTTCCATCAGTTAACATAAGATCGTCTTGTTTGAACATTGTGATTTCCTTTTGTTCTCCAGGTTGCTTGGGAACAGCAGGAGCCCTGTTGTATGGCCTCCGTGCCTTCAATCAAGGCAAAACCCGACAGTCCCAGCTGCTGATGAGGGGTCGAATCTTCGCTCAAGGCTTCACTGTAGTTGCCATTATTGTTGGTGTCTTCACAACAGCTATGAAACCCAAGCAGTGAAGATGGAGCCGTTTCAGACCCTGGTCAGCTTCAGCTTCAGATCAGCTGGATCTTAATTATTGAGGAAAAAACGTCGGTGAATAAATGTGCTTTATGTTTGGAATATTAAGTAGATATGTAAAGGCCATTACACGATTTGTTTCCCCAGGACACCAAGAATTGTACTATGCTTGAGGCTAGCACTATGGAAAATCCCACAAAAGACTGCTTCTGTTCTGGGGATGAACATTTCTCTTAAACTATTTCTATATATTGGACCCACAGTTTGCACCAGGTATTGATCTGCATCACTGAGCTTGTGATCGTTGTATCATCTGACATAAAATGAAGTCTAAACTGGCTGTCTTGTATATATTTGAGAGACAATTCTGTTTGCTCTGGGGTATGTTCAGAGGACATTTACTTCTTTCATAACCTTTATTTCATCACATAAATTGACAAAGACCATTTTTACATGGCCTCGCTGGGTAGGTCTGAAGAGAAGAGTTGTTTATACACTCCCAGAGACCAGGATTGAATTCCACAAAGCAGCATTAGTAGCCATATAACAAAAAACAAACAAAAAAATAACTTATTTTATTATTAGCAGTCATCGATGTGGCTGACTGTATTCCTAAACCTAATGTTCAACTTTTGTTGTATAAATTCACATCACTCAAAATTAGCAGTCTTTTCCAGTATGCTGGTTAATTTTGTAAAATCCTGTTGGAATACCTTAAAAATAACCTTTTAGCTACTGTGAATATCTACTGGTCAGCATGGCTGAAGTGACTTGCTCTAGAGCTCTTGAGTAGCAACTGGTGGAAAATATTGAAGGACAGTCTAATATAAATGATCATACTCCATTGTTTGTTTTTATTCTGTTTTCCAGTTCCCTTCACACATTCACTTTTTTCAGGATTCATTATGTCCAAATAGGCAACATGTGAAACAAGATATAGGCATTACTGTTAAAACTGACACCTTAATTCTTTGCTGTCCAAAAAGAAAATCCAAAATAATACATTGGTGTACAACAAACTATGCGCAAAACTGTTTTTCTGAGCATACCAATGAAATAAGAAATTGCCCCTTGATCATGTGAACTGACGGAAATTTTATATTATAGCAGAAATCTTTGGTTGTGAATACTTTCTTTTTTTTTGCATCAATCTTGCCTAATTGAGAAGGAAATTCATCTGGCTAAAAACACAAACTGGAGTTACAGGAGTAAGAGGTGAGATCAAAAAGGCCACAAGCTTATGTATTAGAGAAAAAGAAATTGCTAGCTACCTAAAATATGGGAATTATGAATATCATACAATAGATGTGAACAAAGTGTAGATTATGGTTCTTCATTCATGACAGGCAGAGGTGGTTCCAATATATTCCTAAGTAGTGCTTCATAGACTAGGTTAGTGGTTGTTATTGACCAAATATACAAATTTATAAAACAACTAAGAATAGTACATCTAAAATATTGGCAGAGGCATGCAATAATGTTGACCTAATAACCTCGTTAAGTCAGAGGGTGAGGAAAATGTAACTTGCAGTAACAATATTTACTTAAGTATTGCAGTGATAAAGTTGTGACTACTAAGGGATGTCAAAACAATAGTCCTTCATCTTTTCCCAACAGAGTGAGGTAAAGAATATCAATATTCAATATAATAGGCGTTAAGAAAGATGGGAGAAGTTGTTGTTTTAAAAGGTTATAAACATACCAGGAAAGGTAATGAAATTCATGGAAAAGGGTATACAAACTTGTGTAATGCAAACTGGATTTTAAACTTAAAAGGCAATGTTTCTAGGACAATTCTCCCTGCTATCACGCTCTAGCGAACTAGAGGTGTCTGTTTGAGGGAGATTAGGACAGAGCGCATTCGAGAGACATCCTTTGCCTGCTTGTTGGTTTTTGGATTGAAGTCGCAGAGGCGGGCTACCCTCTCCCACTCAGATCCTGGGCTGTCACTGTCACACTCTGCCAGGAAAGCCTCCTCTGATGCTCTGCGGGGAGGGAGGGAGGAGACCACGGAAAGATAGGGATGAGTCTCAGTATGACAGGCATTACAAGAATTTCCACACCAGCAAACCACAACTGAGCAAAAGGCTCAGCCATGGTGCTCAACGACAGAGCTGAATGTCATCTTTGTATCAGATACACAAAAAGTTCATGCATTTCTTGCAAATGATCACCATACAACCTGCAGAGCCAATTTCAATAGATATGATAATTTATTTCTTTTAGCATTCACAATAGTCAAAATCAAATGCAAACAGTACCAAATAAGTGTTTCAAAAACAGACTGAGGTAATTTTAGAGTTGGGGGCATGCATCCAGTGTTACAAGGAACTAGTGGTAGCTCATGTATGTGGGGCATACAACAATTAAAAAAAAACATAAGAACTCTAAACCTACACAAAGCCTATAACATCAGAGTTGGGCTGTTTGTAGAAAGCCTTGTCAGCAATCCTAGTACGCAAGCAAGGCCAAGAAAGCAGGAAAGAGAGGGAGAAAGGAAAACAGTTTCAGTGTCACACAACAAGCAGAGAAAAGTTAGGGCCAGCTTGAGAAAAAGGACGATGTAAGCAATTGAGAGAAAGATAGCTCTAATGAGATGGAAATAAACAACAGTAGTACTGTATTACACTGGAGCTGATAAATCAATTTGGATGGGCTATGCATTTTCAGCCAAAGAGAGGCTGTCTTATGCCTGAATTGAAAAGTAAAAGAAACCAGTGACAGTTGCTCTGCTGTTTGCATTCCTTCTAGCTAGCTTATTTCCTGTTTTGTTTTCTGGGTGTATTAACAGAATCATAACGCCAGATTAATGTCTCATCAGGGAATTCTCTCTCAGTGCTTACAAAGACACAGAGGCAGAAATTGGCCTAAACTAGAGTCATAGATGCAGAGTGATACCGTGCCAGACTTGGGCAGAGTCTGTTGGAAAGCGTGAGAGAAGAAGGGGTTAGCCTGGCCAAGAAAAGGAAAAACTGAAGCATTTTCTTAGACATAACATAGAACATTGATGACTAGCTCACTAAAATAAGTGATCCGAACTAGAGCTAATTTGGTAAAAAGTGACAGATTGTGTTTACATAAGCAATATGCAACTCTGCTGAGCACATCTCTTATTTTTAATAATTAAAAATATCCATCTGCTAGATAAATCACTCCAACAAATCATTTGATCCCTTGACACAGGAAGGCAACTGTATCTGCTCCAAATTTCCACACTGCTAAAAAACACTGCTTAAAAAAATATACAAGTTGGTTTTATCTGCCTTATCCTATCTTAATTCTTATTGACATAAAGTCTCTCAGCGAATGTAAAGTGTACCAGTGGCTTTAAACAAACTAGACATATGAAATGTAATATTTTGTACACATGATGACATCGGAAATGACTTTATTTTGACATTTCTGAAGGTTGCTGAGCTAACTGTAATTGCTGAGCTAACTGCAATTCTAGCTCAGAAAAACAGGATGAACTACCTATCGTTATTTCTCAATATACTAACAGGGGAAGGATGACACACTAACCTATTGTTGGCCTTATTCTTCTCCATCTGCTCATTCTGGTGCACATGCCAGTCCTCCAGCTCCTTCCTGGCTTTCTCCTTCCACTCTGCCTCTGCGGCCTTGGATGCTGAGTCTTATTAGAGTGCAACAACAAGAAAATAACATGGTTAGAGAAGTCCCATAGTAAATATGGAAGAGTGGGGAAAAACAGATGGTTCAAGAGCTTCAATCTCTGGTACGAAGATAACTTCACTTCTAAGTATAGCAATATCTGAGTAACTATAGTCCATTAATAAAAAACAAAATGAAATAAAAAAAATAGCTCATTACAGCTGCAAGGTGAGAAGAGGATAAAAGTGATCAGCTGTGTGAGAGTGTCTTTGCTCACCTAGCTCCTCCAGGCGTGCCTTCTGCTCCTCCCTCCACTTGCGTAGACTCTCTGGCTCTTGCCTCTGCTGATCCACCTGGGCAATGGCAGCATAGCTGTCTGTGGGGCCATTGGACTCCTTTCAGGAAGGAAAGAAAAAATCACCAACTTGCAAACGACAACAAAATATTCAGCAAAATCTATTAAACAACATGGCACACACAAGTCCCTCTATTAAAAAAAAAAAAAAAAAACTTCTTCTAACTTACTTCTGTTAATGGGTGTTTCAAGTTGTTCAGACACAGCAAAAAGAGAGACAGTAAAGGAGAGTTTTCCCTAATTAGCTGAGGAATAATATTGGTTGAACTCACCTGAAACATATCCCCGTTCACTGTGGCAGGCTCCCCTCCAAAACCATCTAACGTATCAGAAAAAACAAAGTTGACTTTTGAGCAAAGTTTCTTGGCGTTTTCCAGGCAGTTTCCCCTTCTTCCTCGTCTACTGTATCACTCTGACAGGACTGTACTCTTTACTGACAGCATCACAGAAATGCAGAAGCACCTGTTTGGCCACTGTTGTGTTCTGGCCACTGAGATCTGTGCAAACAACTAGTTACACCACCACATGTTCTCCGTGAGAGTTTCAACAGCACACAGTATAGGGGTTACTATGACAGTTATTGTCTCGGATAATCAATATCAGAAATCAGGACAGGAGGATGCAGATGTGGCTGCAGGACACGCTGACGCTGTCAAAGTAGGCTGTCGGCTTCGAGCAACTGTGCTAACGGAAGCTAGCCGGCTAGCAACAAAAGTCATGTTATTCAAAAGTAAACATAAACGAAGCTACCTGACGTTAGTAACACTATCGTTGCTACTGCTACTAAATTCTCCACGAGTTTCCGTTAGTTAACAATCAAAACAGCGCCCATGTGCCACCCAGTGAATAGTTGAATTAGTTACACTGACGTTAGCTCGTCGGCTTGCTAGCTGACATTAGCTTAGGCACAAACTTACCATAGTCGGTCGGTTGCTGGGGAGGCTGCTGGACGTCGGTCTCTTCCAGTGCTTCAAATCCGTCGCCGTCATTCTCTATCACCGCTATCTCACTCTCCTGCTGGGCCAGGAAAGCCGCAGCTGGGTCCTCTTCGGCTGGGTGTGCTCCGTTGTCAGCCATGTTTCACAAAAGTCAATTGCGTCTGTTTAGAAGTTGGCAGCTAGCTAGGTAGGGTTCAGCTAGCTAGCAAACGTTGGTTAGATGCAGCTAAAGACCTAAACTAGGCCTCCTGCTCGGCTATTGTGAATTCAAATAACAGCGAGATATTTCACTTTGGGTAACAGCTACTCCACACGATTAGCTTTAGCAACAGGTCGAGCGACTCACTGGTGAAAAGCAGCTTGCAGTGTCTAGCTCCGGCTGTGATCGTCAGTGATGATTCATGATTTCTTCTCTTGTTCAATCACTGTGAATCAAGTGATGGAGCAGGGTACTACCTGGAGGAAGTCACTTCTCTTGTTGGACTTTGTCCCCATCTGCTGGTTAGTAAAGTTACTTCTTTTTCTGCCTCTACACAGTGTGGGGCTACTTTGTTGATCCAGACATTGCACAGGGACAATAGTAGACCACACAAAATATTCCTCTCTACACTAGGGGAAATATAGAACATTAGGAAAATTATTAAACACAAGTGACAAAATAACTAAACTTGATCAATACAACAAATATAAGGAAAAAAAACATGCATGCCCAATAGGAGTAATAGAGAATAACATAGTGTAGGGTCCGCACAGGTCTAACACCAGCACAGCGCCTTACGATCACTTGTTTATGACTCCCATTTGTTTATTATTTTGCCTGCGTTAGCTGTCAACAGATACCCATGTCTGCCAGTTAGCACTTTGAATTCTGTTGGAATAAGGAACCATAGAATATTGCAATATTATGTAATAATAAAGTCAAATTTCTGCAAAACAGGTCTAACAAAGTTCATCGAAATGCAGGATATATTGCTGAATTATTAAAATCTTTGATAGTTTATGGCCCTAATACAGGCACGACCTTTTATCTTTCCGTCTCACAAAAAACAAAACAAAAACTAAAGAGCAGCCTATTGAAACGAAGACAAAGTCTGCGGAGGGCTGCAAAAAAAAAATGTCCATAAAACATTTACTCGGGGCTAACTCGCTCCATTGTAAAGTACGCAAACATGATGCGACCACGTGACAGATAAAATATGTATTGCTGATTATAAATATTAATGAGCTGACCAAACAATCATCCGGGTATGTGGGTTGCTTAGTAACCACCTCATTAAGATACTGCCCTAGAACTGGACAAAAGAATAACAAATAGCCTATAATAATAAAAAATAACAACATAAATAATACTAAAGAATTATTTTTTGTTTAAGTAGGCTTGTGTGTTATTTGTCTTGTGTTGTGTAATAATGAATGTTTTATGAAGCAAAAAAGTCACTGTACTCACTTTAAAGCGACTTTGCAAGTACTAAGACGATTTGGCTACTCCTTTGCTCCACACTCACCCTAAAGCGCGGCCTCTCCTGGCTTATCCCTTAATTACTGCAGTATGAAATGAACCGGGGGCCCATGTGACTTCTGACGTTTCAGAGGAGTCCTACTAAAAGGAATTTCAGGGAATGATCGCTGCTGCTTCACCCAGGGGATCCACGGTGGCTTTCTGACGTCCGCTTTTAGGAAGTCCGAAGTTACGGCTGATCTGAGCCTACCCACCGATAGACTTTGGTATCCGGGACGCTGACTCGCGATGTCCGGCGAGCACAGGGACGGGCAAGAGGTAGGCCGATTCATTCGCACCCAACACCCCTAATGTATTTCTGCTTCTGTGGTCAAACTTTTTAAAGTCAACTTTTCTTGCGTGTGTGAGCAGTAAGTGTACAGTTGGGCTGTGCTGACTTTTCTGCTTGGGCAGTTTAGCTGCTCGGAGCCACTGCAGGCCTATATTTATAGCGGCTCCAAAAAACTTCATGAGAACTGGGTTTGTGTCGCTTTTTACGACGACTCCTTTCTTCCTCTCTTTGTTGAAGTCAAGGTGTGTTGGATCAGGTTTTCAAGGTCTGCACTGCAACGGCTGTCTGTCTGTCTGTAGTCTTAGTTTGTTTACAAAGCAGCTTACCCTTTAGGAAACATTTTCAAAAAACTGTCTACGGACTCTAAGTTCATTCCTAAGGTGCTCATGTAGAGCCGATAAACAGGGCAGCTGTGGTACTAACATAATAGTGAATGTTAGAGGGATTCAATGTAAGAGCCACAGCAAAGCTCTACTATAAGGACTTTATAGTGGAGAAGAAAAAATAGCACAAAGTATGTCACTACCAAACTAAATATTGAGTATCACAGACACACAGTAAGTCCCTGTAGAAGTAGCCTAGTGCTTTCTCCTGAGGGCCAGTTTAGTTTAGGTATTGTTCATACATTTGGATTCATGCTGTTACATCAGCTGTCTAATTTTAATCTGTGTAAAACGTTTGATGAGTTGATTGGCATAGCGTTTTCATCACCATTATCATCTATGTAATGTTGCCACAACCTATTACTTGTTGCTACTATGTGTATTCCCATTCATATAGTTCAGTATCTCAAAATAAGCTGAGACTTGTGCTGCTTTTTTGCAGCTCCTCTGTCTCTCTGTATTGTAGTTGTGTAAAGTGTCAGTGAACTAATGATTATCAGGACTATCAGTTTTCAAGGAATTCTGATGCAAAATGAGTCTAGTCTAACTTTGCCTCTTTATTTTGATACTTAAAAATTCACGGTGAATATCTTTATTGGCAGATTCAAACACATACGCCATAATATATAATGTGTTAAATTCTGTATAAAGTGTATATATGCCATTTGTCTCTCTAAATATAGCCACGCTGTACTTACTGACTTTCTCAGTAAAAATGACTCCCAGCTAATAGAAACTTGAGACCACCATATTAAGAGTACAATATTGTAAAGCCTTTTATTCATTTAAATATAATGCAAAGCTTTACATTCTGTAGTCATGCCAAAAATTAATATGGTACTGCTTAGCATTGCCTTTGATACCTAGCCCTGATGACTTTAAATAACACTAGGAGTAATAATCCTTCCTCAGATTATTATTATTATTAGTAGTACAAGTAGTAGTAGTTAATTATTAGTAGTGTTATTATTATGATTATTATTAGTAGTACTCATAGTTGTAGTAACATTAAAGATGATTGTAGTGTTGTGCAGATTTCCCTTGGAAATCTTAGTAAATCTTGCCCTAACTTGTTCATTAAAAAAGTGCATTGATAATTGCAGTCGTACACTTGTTCATTAAAAAAAGATTTTAAGTGGGTTAGCCTCATCTAATTTCCTTTAAATTGTCTAATTACAGGATTTCTGTGTGGGTTCTGCTTTTGGTTGGCTGCATTAGTTTACAGTATAATGCATTAAGAGCATTTTTTTTTTTTCATTTACTTGAAAGCACAGACTGATTTTTTTCAGTTTACATATTTATTGCAAGTGAAATCCCTTTGTTACTTTAAGAGCTTGATGTCATAGCCTAATTGCTGGTTTGGTTTTACTGTGCTTCATGCCCTCTGGAAGGAATGTAGTATTTCATAGCCTTCACTTAAGTCGTGGTCGTCTTTTGCCTCACAAGTGTACTTATTTTAAATATCCATTGGCTTTTATGTGTAAAGCTAGTGCCAGAATGTACGGGTAGTTGATGTTCCCTCTCTCCCTCTTCCTCTCCCCCCACCCTCTCCATGACTCATGTGGGTGTTGGGCTGAAATAGTTTGGTGTAGTTTTACATTCCTTATATAGCCTCTGAGGAGTGTAGAGAGGCAAGGGCTTGCCTGTGTCACAGGCAGCGGTGTTGCGTGTGTGTGTGTGTGTATGTGTGTGTGTGTGTGTGGTGGGGGTGCCAACAGAGAGAGAGAATCTGCTTGCCTTAGCTCACCAGGTCTGTAGCTTTCTCCTGGGTTTCAGTTACCAGACGGCCCTTGAGGACAAGGTAGGTTTGCATGGCAGCATCACAGGTAGCTGCGTTTCACGACGAGCAATGATACCTGGTAGTGAAGAGGAGGGGGAGGAGCAAGATGTGAAGTGGGGGTGCAGGTACAGAGGTCAGAGGTACGCCTGTAATTCAGTTGATGAGAGCAAGTGACAGAGCCCTATGTATCAAGTTGCCCTTGGTTCTTAATATTACATGAACTTGTTTTTTAGGAGTCATGCCAAATTATGTGAGAAATTTGCTTCAGTGAGCTTTAAGCCGCTTTTTCACATCATGTTCACTTAGCTGTACACTTGTCTTCAAATGATGTAAAATAATCACAAACGTCATTGCTAATGTGTATGTTGTGGGCAAGGATAGTGCTTCAATATAATTGTCTTTAATGAGGGAATCATGAGTGTAATTTGGCGTGTTGGAACACTGAATCCCACTCACAGATCTGGCATTGTCTTACTTGGTGAACTTTACTAGTATTTTTCAAATCTAAATTTGTACCACAAGGCACTTATAATGAGTCATTATAATATGAATATTGTGACAACAGAACTATGCACATTAGAAATAATTTTCTCTGGAAGAATCAAACTATAATAAACATCCCTGTATGTGATGTCTGAGATTGTTCCAAGCAAATGCACATAAGCAGCAGCTTGGCTGTTTGCAGTAAGTAATGTGCTGTCTGTTTACTCCTTTCTCCTCAAGGCCATGAATATATACTGTGTAACCCTCAGCGGCCCAGCACCTTGGGGCTTCAGACTGCAGGGTGGCAAGGACTTCAGCATGCCCCTCACGGTGTCAAGGGTAAGAAACTTTATTTTAGTGGTGTTTGGGTGTGTATTTCTTGCATCTTTGATCCGTGTGGTTCTTACTCTCTCAAAGACCATCCCAACAAATCACTATGTTGCTGTGTATGTCTAGCGAAAGCCTTGGCCTATTCTCCAGGCATGTGTTAGTGTTCAGTGCAAGCTTGGTCACTGCATAATGAACCTCGCTGATCATCTTTACATCATTTTTTGTCTAACTTGGGTAATAAACAATTTTTTCTCAAGACCATGGCGAGAAAAGCAGTGATCTAAATATCATCCATATTTCTGGTCATTCTCAGATTAATGATGCCACTCACATTCTCCCTAATCTGTGTCAACACTCATCCAGTGAATCTCATCATTCAGTGCCTTTGCATTCATACTGTTCACTGCTCACAAGGACACACTGTGGGTTGTTTAGCTCTGCTTTGGAACACTGTGCTGCCTGTGTTAGGTCACTGCATCTCTGCTGAATGGATTTTGAAATAGTCCATAAACTATTGTCGCTATTGAGGAGAGTAACCACCACTTTCCAAGCCTTATAAGTGCAGTGTTGCTTTGCTTGACACACACGCACACACAGAGGGAGAGAGAGAGAGAAACACACACACACACGTATAAAATCATTCCAACATTGCTGCCAGCTATTACGCACACAGATCTAGCATTCTATTATGCACTCACTTTCCGCTGGCAGTGTTATATTGCTTCATTACAGCCTGGGATGACCTATAAATGTTGCACAGATTTACATTTCTCAATTTCGTTCAATGTTTGCAATTTCCTATTACAGAGATGATTAGGAGTGAGAAGGTGAGCATGTATGAGTCAGTCACGTAGTCTCATCCAAACAGTTGATTAACACTGTAAATACTTTCCCATGGTGGCATCATTGTTTTTGATTTGAGCTTGTTTCTTTTTAGCTGCCAAAAAGTCACATAGTTATAATGGCTCATCGAGATGAAAGGTGACAAACATTTGCACACATTATTATGCACTCGTTTGTGCAGTGTGGCCTATTTATTTTGTAGATAAAGGACTCTGCTGGTGCGCATGTGTGTATGTCATGATAGAGGTTTGTTGATGTAATCCCGTGGTGAGGGCAGGAGTTATCACCAGCCTGTCAGTACATGTTCGCTACCTGCCTTCCTCTCTGGCAGCCACCACAATCAGAAAACTGAATGTTCCCTTGGATCCATGACAAGAAACATGTTCTTCCATCCAAACAAGACTCAACAGATGTGAAAACGTAACATGATGGATGGCCAAAACAAAGCAGTTATTGGTGTGGGACAAAAGAGTTGAGTTAAGCGAGTATCAATATGGCTGGGGAAGGCCCAGAGTGAAAGTCAGTAGGTGAGTCAAAAGCAGTAGGTGAAATATCTCTGCTAATTATCTTCTGGCGCGGAATGCCGGTTTCCCAACAATCCAAGCGCATTACACAAGCTGGTTACTTTCCTTCCTGTTATAGAAGTATGGCTCACATTTTCTATACTGCAAAGCCCTTCCTGACAGCTTTTCTGCTCTGCCTTCATATGTTCATTTTCAGTGCTAGACACAGGTTGCTCTAAGCAGCTAGAGAGAGGTCTGATCACAGCGCTTTCTCTGAAAAACAGTTGTTATGAGTGGAAGCTTAACGACTGGTTCGTGGCTAATAATCTGCGTAGCTTGTTCCAGTAGTTTCAGGGTGCAGGAGTTGTAAAGATGTCACCGGTTTTCTCTCTTTGGCTCTTTTGGGCCGCTGGCTCTCCACTTGGTCATCATAAAGGTCTGGCCAGTGAATTACACAGAGTCACACAGGATGGAAATGGCCCATTGAGGGGATTTAAACCTCAAAAATGCGCAGAATCCCATATTGAAAGGAAGAAAGTCATGCTGTGGCCTGAACTGACTGGGCTTATATTGCAGGAATTTAGTGGGTGGTCTTGACTGGCAGAAAGCCCATGAGATAAGCATCTCAACCCAGACAGTCAGTTAAAAGAGATTACACATTAAAGACCATGCAGAGTGACAGGACAAAAGGCTGCGTAAAACGCTGAGAGGCAAAGAGATGGCGTTGATAAGGCCTCAAAGATCAATGTGTCTAAGTGGGGTTTTTTTTGTAAAGATGAGTTAGCGCTGTTTGAGGTTAGCTCCACTAGAAAGTTATGGTTGATTAAGTCACCATCTGTCAAATCAGTAATTTAATATATGGTTGTTATCCTGTATATGTTGTAAAATGGGGCTCTGTTAGTCTGATATTGATTTAGAAATGTGTGGGGGTTTTGTCATGTTTCCATGAGTGTGTGAGATGGAATACGGGCCTCTTGGGTCTCTGAATACTCTGTGTCCTTCCTCCTTTCTCTGCGAGCCTGGAAAGCAATGCTTTCTCAGCATTCCTGGGATTTTTCTCATATCCATCCTGTTGCTGCCAACAGACAGACCCATTGTCTCCTTTCTGAATCCCGTATGTCTTCCACACTTAATTTTCTCCACCAGATGATGATGATGATGGCCTCCTCCAGTCTCAAAGGCATACTTTTCCAGTGAAATCAGGGGAAGAGGGCTCATGTCAAGACAAACTGTTAAGCCTAGTCCACGACAGCTTGCAGCCCCACCCCACCGCCGAAGAAGCCTCTGCTTATATCTGCCCCAGATCTCCTGGCATTGTGATTCCATAAACATTATAATACCATAACCCTGAGCCCTTGAAGCACCATCTGGTTTCTATCGACAAACACATGCCACACCACTGAAATGAAATGTATCTTTGGCGGAAATTACAGATGATGTCATGTTAATAAGTAAGTGGTGAGTTTTGTGAATGTCTCTTCACCACCACAGCTGGATGTGACAGGGAGACTTATTCCTATTTCACTGTAGGTGTGTCTGTCTCGACTCTAGACCATCTGTTGATTGCTTATGTCTATCATCTTAGGCACACACATACACACACCTACATACACACACATACCCAGAGAAAGAAGCTTTATTACAGAGGAGAATTAATAATTCAAGAGTAACTGATAGATTACCTGCATGGGGGAATTTCTTCTGTGGCTAGTTAGATGTGAATGTCTTATGTTGCCAGTAGTGCAGCAGTGTTTTTAAGGTGAGTTTTTGCTGTGTTCTCACTGCCGCCATTACTTCTGAGCCACATACTTGCAGGTTTGGCTTTCCATTTCTCCGAGGGATATTTATGGCTTTGCATCAGCTGTGCTGTGTGAGTGCTGTAAGGGCAGACTGTCTCACAGCCCCCAAATAGCTGCAGAAAGAATAAAACCGAGCTGGTACACAGTCAAATGGCTAGTATTTCTTCAGGCCTGGATAAACTCAAGTGCAGTATTAGTTTAACCAAAAAAGTGCACCCAGCCTAGAGGTAGAAGAACATGGGCCCGTGCTCACCTGTAGGGTCAGTTGAGGGAAGAGCTTGAGATGAATTTGAGATGCTGCTTTTTGAAAGGTTGACTACTGCTTTGAAATTCTATAGCATACCAAAATATCTCTCTGAACTGCTCCGCCGCTCTACTCTGTGGAAATGCCTTGAAACAGATTGGGCCACTAACTATTAAGCCAATGCCGCAATTATGGATGGTTTCAGTCACATAAATGATGTCATGCCATTAAAAACTGTCCGCAGTTTTGGTATGAAATGAAAATGATCTACAATTATATTTGCTCTGAATCATTTATGATGATGTATGGTGTAGCTGTTACCGTAGTTTGTTATGTGCCCATGACAAATTGGTCATATTAAAAAGCCATTTTTATTTCATTGGTGCTAGCCTGGACCAGCATGCAGGATCCCCGGTTGTTGTGGGGTACGGCGCAGTGTGCCGCATTCAGGGACATGTTTTCCACTGTCCCTCGCTGTATTGACAAACTGCTGGGGGGGTGTTGGGTTTCCATTCGCCCCCTCCCACCCAAAGGTCTGAGCACAGCAACTTTAACTGCTGCCTTCTCAAGTGAGTGAGCAGCTGCACTCTGAACCTGAGCCAGGAGCACAGGTGTCTGTGTCCATCACTAACCCGCAGACACAGACACACACCCACACACACACACCAACCTCTACCTACAGAGCCTTTATGGCTTCATACACCGTTGTACACAGACATACAGACACACATATATGCAGTTCATGATCTCTAATTTTTCCACTTTATCTCACCTTATGTTTTGTGGAATTGCACTGCCATCCTGTAATATTTTTCTAGTCTTTATTTTTTTCTGATCGTATCAGTTCTGGTGGCTCTAAAAGTCTCCCACATACATTGCAATGTTACCCTTCTCCTTTTTCCACAGAGTATGTCTCTGGCTTAGGTCCAGGCTGTGCCCCCACACTCAGAATGTGACAAGTGTTGGGGCTGTTGTTTTTCTCCAGTCTAAGCCATCTGAACTCTTTGAAGTTCTTTCTTAACAGGAGAAATTATTGCTTTCTTAGCCACCCTAATTGCCTCCAGTGAGTGCAAATCAAAGGCAATTAAATTGATATTTGATCTTGGCTGTAGAATACATGTGGCTTGGATGGTTTTGCAGGAATGCCTAAACTTCCTATTTTTTTTAATAATACTTTATGAACAGCTTAGTTGTGAGACACAGCAAGCCTGAATGCTACCTTTTTGTCTTTGTGGGGTGCAGAGCAGTTTTCAGCTTGAGCTGTCATCAGTTTACCGAATGCATTACCTCACCGCTCACACAAATGTTTATGTTGAATGTGCTGAATCAAAGCAGCAAGTGTGATAGCTTAGCTGAACATGGCAGAAAACTATTGATTGAAGTACTGAGTCCTGTGAGCCTTTTGATGAGCTAACGTTTGCAGGGATCCATGACATCAGAGAGTAATCCTGATCGGGTTTTTTGGCAGAAATCCTTGCTTGCTCACTTATCTGATGTTGAACACTTTGTAGTTCAGTTATCTGAGACTTTGACACAAGTCTTGAGTTTCATTAAGCCTCAGGGACAAGCTGACTAAGCCCTTACTAACCACGCTTTGGCATCTCAACTCACTGTATATTAGTGGATTGAAAGGGCGTAGCAGACAGTATGTGTGGTTCATGTGCATGTATAAAAATGGTACTACCCATACAGGCCATACAGGCATGTTGCATTTGCAACGAAACTCCAACTCATCGCTGTGACTCAACATGTCTGCTGTCTGCATGGCTGCTCTAGAGGATGTCATTTCTTTGTCAGTCAAACTAGTGACTTACCTGTCTGGATGACTCACATAGACGGTTTGTTCCAGTGACTGATATAAATAGTTTAAACATATGGTCCCAGTCTCTTACTTTCATGACTTCACTTCATAGTCACACACATAAATTACATCTGCTGTAAATCACAGGCCAGTGACTGGTGATATCATACAGGGAGATGACTTATAATTTCTGTTTCAGATAGCACTGACTGGAAATCATGGTCAGACCGTCAGACCCAGACACATAGACTCCCTTAGTTGATTACTGAGAGTTGGTAACAGGCACCGCTGTGAACCCAAATGAGCATGGCCTTTGTGTATTCAGTTATTCCTGCAGATTGCTGTAAAAAGGCCCCAGTGGTGCACTAACTACTGATAAGTGTGAGATAATAGTTGATAATGTATTGACTAGATTGTTTGCATATTGAAATTTAACTCTGGATTTTTGTTTACTGTTTGGTAATACAATTAAAACCATGAAAATATGAAGCTGTTATTATATTCCACATGTATTTATGCATCCAGTGAAAGAAACAGCATTTCACAGGTAGTAAATGTGTTCTTCTACCCCTGTGTGCATATCTTGCTTGTGACCACGATCCAGGTCTTTGTGTGGGTGCTGTCTGAATATCTGTAGCTTTCTCCTGTTTCTGTTTCTGTTTTCAGAGTGTTTGAGCTCTGCATATTCCTGTAACTTTGATGTAATTTCTTTCCCCATGTTTTTCCTCCAGCTGACCCCGGGGGGTAAGGCAGCTCAGGCTGGTGTTGGGGTCGGAGACTGGGTAGTGTCCATCGGTGAGAGCAACGCAGAGGACATGACTCATGTCGAGGCACAGAACAAGATCAGAGCAGCAACAGACTCTCTCACCCTCACCCTCAGCAAGTAAGTCATTTGTCTATGCAATGCATGAATGATGCAAGGCACGGACACATTCAGTCTTATCATGCCGACTAACCACAGCAACATATATCACAACATAACACACATCCTCCTCTATACTAACAGCTCATTGGAGAGATAGAATAGCTGCCTATTCTTGAAATTTGGCTAAGCATATCAAACAGGTGTAAAATACATTGTAGCATTACAACTGTTATCCATTACACATACCCCATTATTTCCTCCCCTTAGACATAGCTGAGTTTTAGATTTAGACTTAAATCATCTTTGCACAGATCATTTATACTGGGTCACTGGTGTATCTGACTTGTGGTTGATCTTTGTCTGTAAAGATGTCAAGCCTCAGAAGAGGGGGGTTACAATAGCCTATGTCCTGTATGAGGAGAAATGGAGGAGGAAAGTCTTTTGTTCTCTGGAAAGTAAGGGCTGGAGAAATGCCTGTGTCAATGCTTTGGAAACCGTGGTAACCATCTTACGCACAACACGCACTCCATCACCTGTATGCAAGGTGGTAGTTGGGCTGTCAGCGGGAAGCTGTGGCAAAGTCGATTGCTGTCGACTTGAAGTGAAGGAGAACCGCAAAAAGGTCAGAGTTGGAATAATAGAGACTTTGTTTCAGTTCAAGCAGGCAAAACTTCAAATGTTAACGGAAACATTTTGTATCGAACAGATGTAGTTTTGAAGCAATATTCCCCCAAATCACCCTCGAGATAGTTTATTGTTGCCTGAGTTAGAGTACAGTGGTTCCCACGGACGTTCCTCCCACAGTGGAGAGATGATCATATCAGGTAAAAGGTGGATAAAAAAAGCTTGTAGAAACTGATTATTAATTCAGTCCCAGTTCTGCTATGGTGTTTTAGCTGGGTCAGCTGTGTAAAGACGGCTTTAGATTGTTTCACCCACAGTTCACAAACCCAAAGGCAAACTTCAAAAAAAGGAATTGAGTATCATGGTAACTTACTGGGTTCTAGCATTGTAAGAAGCAAGAGCAGGGGTGGGTAGCTCACACGTTTTACCAACGGCCATTCATCTGAGTTTCCCTCCAGCCGATACACTGAGTTTTGTTCTGTTGAAACAATGCAAACTATTATTCAAAAGAGCCATGCATGCCTCACATGATGCCTCAACTGTATAATGAAATTGGAGAAACTCTTTCCAGGGAATTAAAAACACTTTGTTGTTAAATGGGAGCCAGAAAAATTTAATTTTGCCGAAGTTATTTTAATCAGTATTGGATAACTTTCCCCCAGCCAGCGCTCCTACCTGCTCACACTGCTGCCAGAAATTCCTGACTGATTAAGTCTCTCTCTAGAGCACAAGCCAAAATGTTTCATCAGGAGCTTAATTATGACAAAAAAGCTTTTCCACCTGCTGTGAGATGGAATATAACCATATAAGAAGCTAAAGCCTCTAGAAAATGAGAAGGTATTGACTTATTGTGAAGTAATGAGAATGCCCTTTGGTGCTGTCATGCGGCTCAGTTTGATTTTGCAATGCTCAAATGAGCACAGGGGATGTCAACTCGGCTCTAACACGCAGCTGCTTTTAATTCAATGGTCCACCTTGTTACTGCTGGCCAGGAGACTCCACAGCTGAGTTCTGATAAATCTAATTAGTTCATTTTGTTTGTTAAGAGTCAGAACATTCACAGGTCGTTTTTATGACTTTGCAGATGAAAGTCACTTGGCAAAAGCACAGCCAGAGCATAAACGAGAAGTCTCAAGCTGAGACGTCCCAGTGGATATTTGCTGCATTTCCCTCAACATATGCCAGGCTGCTCTGGCACTCTTCTTGCCATAGATGTGTCTGTCAGATCACTAGACCCACTGATCACAGCAATTCCTGTTTTCCATGACTCCAGCAAGATAGACTGCTGACATTACATTTATTTATTTATTTCCCTCCCCCCCTGCCGAACGAGGTCACATACTATACACCAAACTAAATGCCCAAAAAAGGGAGTGTGAGCAACAAGAGGCAGAGAGAGTAACAGGCTTGTATGGCTTTGTGGTGACTGTCAGAGTGAGAGGCAGAGAAAAAGAGTGAGGAAGAAAGGAATAGGGGAAGAAGGACTCAAAGGCATTGTGGTTAGGGGGACAAAAAATGAGAAGAATGATGTCATGCTCTCTGCTGAGGGATGGATGAGGATTAGTCAGTTTTCTGCTTGAGCCAGATGTACTCTCTCTCTGACCGATTTCACTCTGACACCGGAGCCTCGTGACTGTCTGTTTGCTAGGCTTGGTCAGGGATCAGACCCACACATTTAGTTTGTGAGGTTTTCTTATGCCAAATTCAAATGCGAAACTTGAATTTACTTCACATGTATGGAAAATCTAATCTGTACATTGGTGAACAGACCATCGTTTGTGCATTTGGGTTGTGCAGTAGCCTGCAACATGTTGAAAGCTTGATATAGCTGTTTCCTTTTTGGCCCATTGTTTATCCATCCGGTTGTCCGCAAGTCTGTTTTTTTTTCTACAAAGAATCCCTCAAGCAGAGGAAGATGAAATGAGGTTGCGGATGTGTGTTAAAGGGTCTCATATGTCAGAATGAAGTGTGTTGTTGTTTGTGGGTTTGTCTAAATGTTAGTGGTTTTGTGCGTACACTGTTAAACTGTAGCCGGTACGGTTGAGTATAGGTTGTAGAAATTAATAAAAAAAAAAAAAAGAATACAGCCTTAACACTGAGACTGCACTTTGACCCGACCTGCAGTTCTTATAGAACAGCAGCTAATTGGAGAATGGAGGCTTGTGGTGAAAACGTTGAATGAGGCAGAAAAATGCATTATTTTACACATAAAAATCACATATAAAACAGATTTAATTCATAAAGGTTCAACAAAGGTGTGAATATAAAACATTTTTACTATTGCGTCCCCATTTTCTATTAAACTTTCTCCCTTTTAATTTCATTCATGGGAGTAGGGTAATTGATTTGACAGACATATAATAGCCAACATGTTTACTTAACATCAGAAATCCTTCTTTTGGACTCTGCGGTTGCCCTCCCTTTGTTTCTTGTGTCCTTGTGGAAACCAGCAACTGTAAACATTTCACATTCCTGCTCTCTCTCCTGCTCTCTCTCTTGTTTTTTTTTTTTTTTTTTTTTTTACCCATGATGTGAATCCCCATCCACCTCACTTCACCCCTCTCTCTTATTGTTGTAGTGGTGTAAGACAAGCAAGTATTGTTTTCCTGAAACACTTCTAAAGTCACTGGAACTGTTGTCGGTTTTAGTTTTTTATCGTCTTGGCTGCCATCCACTGTATCTTTTATGTTAAGATACTTGAGAACAGCTCCACAGTTATGAGATATGCTGTATTGTTTGGTTTAGTGCCTAGTTTTGTTCAACATAAGAGGTCATCTTTTGTCATTTTTTTTTACAGGAAATGTTCAGGCTCTTTCCACAGCCTTTATAGCAAGTGGAATCACAGAAAGATTGGCAGTGTAAGCCTACAATGAAGGGAAGAGCTCCACCCTCCATCATTTATAATCTAGAGGGACTCAGCAGACCAATATTTCAAAGTTAGATTGTCAGTGACTGGGATGTGGCTGGAGCAAGAAAATGATGTATGCAACCTTGACTAGAATGGCCTGGGTGACTTTTGGTAAAGTTTCTGAGGTCACTGACAGAAGGTTGGAAGAAAAGCATGTTTGAGCTAGAAAAATCAGCTCTTGAAATGGAGGGAAATGACTGCACAAAGGGTGTGCATATCAGCTTTCAGCCCAGGTCAAAGCCTGGGGCAGCCTGTAAAGAAAACGAACATATTCCCAGAAGGAATGACTTAATCATCTGTGCATAAAAAAAAAAAAAAAAAAAATCATCCAGTTTGCCAAAAGAAATACAGTACATAGCAGTGCTATCTTGACTGCTTTTCATCAGGCCTCACACACAGGCCTTGTGTTGCTGACTGTAGCCCAGCTTGTCAAAATGTGGGTTAACTCTAAGACGGTACTCCGGCTGAAGTAGTATGAATGTCACACTGACTTGTCATGTGTTTCCCATAATTCTGACACACTCAGGCGTGTCAGTCTGCCATTCCTGTGCTGCTCTCTCGCTCTCACTATATCTATACAGGCCTGTCGTACGTTGTTGTCATCCTGTCTCTATCGGTGGTTGAGTGGGCCATGATATGAGTGGGAAGTCACATCTCATAGTCATAGGAAGTGATATCCATTGTTGGCATGTGTGCGTTTCTAGCCTGAAGCAGTGACTGTGACTGACTGCAGTGCTGGTTCATCTGTGCCTAACCCTGTTTCAGCGTTCTTTGAGGATGCAAACATAGGAAATAGAATAGAGTCGAAATGGTTTTTATTTAGTTACAGTAGCAATTTGAAGCAGGATTCCCCTTTTGTATGAAGTCTAAAATTATTTTAATGCGCAGTCTCCTGTGTGTTTCTGCAGTCAACAAGGACGGCGCTCAGTAATGTGATCCCTGGGATTGGAGTTTAGCATTGCAACAACCTTGTGGCACTTGCAGTATGCTTTGTTTGATGAGTCAATCCACAGTATGGTTCAGTGCTTGATGGGAAAAAGACAAGATTCAAGTGGTGATGAGCTGGCGTTTGTAATAAATCCACAGGACAAACCTGACTTCTAACTGGAGATAAACTGTGAACTAGTATATAAATTCCAGGCAGGTTAGAGCCTGCTGCTTGTCCGTGAGAAAGAAGAAGCTGAATGTTAGCATCCAGTAAATAGTCAAATATTGTGTCTGTTCCAACAAATGGATTTACTATACAATTTACATTGCATTTCAAATCGAGAATGCATGTCACAGAGAAAGTGATGTTTTTTATTTTTTATCTTTATTTTTTTTTTCTGAATTATGCATTTATAGTTTGAATTACAATATCTACAGTATAGATTTCTCTTTCAATTCATGCTTCAGTGAACAAATTAGGCAAAAAAAAGGAATATTAATGCTCACTATTTGTTCATTTTATATATCACATGAAAGGGATTATGCATTGAAACAGTATAGAGTTTGTCTCAAATACCTCTGATTGTGATGTTGCCAGCTTTTCTGATTTGGAAATTACAGCAGTTAATACTGTAACTTTGTGAGTGTGGCTTTAATGTAACTTTATTTAATGTAACATTATGTCCTAATTATTGTTTCTTCCAGAGCTTTCCAGGCGGGTGCAGACCAGAAGGTAAGACTGTATTTAACATTAATCTCACCTCTCTATGAAGACTGGGGTGCTTTGGCAATGCGATCAATTTTGTTTAACCAAAAATGAATTGGCTTCTGCAGCTTATTTCGGCTTGCTTTGTCCCACTTAAAAGGAAGTCTTTCCTGTTCTCCATGGTCTACTATTGGACTATGCTGACAGATGATGCAATTTCAAACCCTCCACAAATTTTACTCACAGTTGGCCTCAACAATATATTATGTCGTCTCGTGTTTAAACCCATGCTGATTCAGTCACTTTCCAAGCTCTCTTGGGGCCCATGCACGACGCATTAGCAAAGCACCAGTGAGTCACTGGATGACTTGGCTTGTTTTCTGGATGGAATCATGTGAATCTTGCTGTGAGAAGTTCCTGGGGTATATCCTGTTAATACCTTGCACAATCCCAGTCCCACAATTCATGGGTGATAGTGGCATATTTAGTGTAACTATCAGAAGGCTCTTGAAAGCTAATCTCTCTATTCATTACAGTTAGAATACTACAATGGTGTCATTTACTGCCTTGTGCTGCATGCTGTATTTTTTGGTAAATGAGCTGGAACATAATATGCCCACAAAGCTCCATTGAAGTGGCTGCACCTTTTGCTTTTTTTTTTTTTTTTTGCATAGTGTTTGGTAAGAAAACTCATTAGTGAAACATGTCATTCAGATGTGACACTTCAGACTTCTCACGTCGAGCAGTTTTCACCAGCAGTAGCAGATTATTTTGGATAGTCCTTGGGTGACTGCCAACACAAATATTTGTCAAACAATGGTCTGTGTTCACACTCCCTAAGCATTTCTTCCGTGTGCAGAGAAAAGTCGTCTGGCTTTGACAGAGCTGGTCTAGCAGCATAGAGCAATCATTTGTTATAAGAAAAAAAAAAATACCGCACTTCACTGGGAAATAGCTTAATATAAAGTCTGGGATTGTGCAATAGCAGAAAGGTCATTTACTGTGTGTCTAAAATGTCTAACTGCATGTTGTGTGCTGTGCTACTCTGTCTCTCTCTCTCTCTCTCTCTCACACCCTTATAGGATTCTCATGCCACAGCCTCTGTTCAACCAAAGTACTCCTTTGCCCCCAGCACAACCATTAACAAGATGGCGAGGCCATTTGCAGCAGGCAGTGGTAGTGCCAACTCAGGTCCTGTTATTAAGCCTGTGGCCTACTCACCTAAACTTAACACTCCACGCTCACAGGGCCCTGCCAATATGCAGCAGCCGCACAATGGGTAGGTGGATGTACAAATATAAGCCTATTCCCTTTGGAAGCAAAAACACGACTCATGTTGTTTTCCTGCTATATCAGTTGTTCATCTAGTCTGGATTTGCACTGAGTAGATATATCAGAAAATGTCCCCTTGAAGATGTCCCAGCTAAATTAGATCAAGGAAATGTCTGTTGTCCAAAAATGATACAATTTGGAATTTGGTGCCGGCAGAAACATGATTTTAAAACAACAACAACAACAAAAAAAACAACAACTGCAGAATATTGCCAAGGTCATGGCATAAATGAGAAAAAGCGGAAGTGCATGATGAGTAAGCAACTACATCCTAATTAGTCCACTTTCTTCCAAAAATTAAAAACTCAAAATAGCCGGACTGTTGACTTGTGTTTACAGTTATTCCTGTCATGGGTAAGCACACCTGCAATAAAAGCGAGCTGATGTTTACTTTCACACTTAACAGCCTCATCCACCAACAGTGCTTCCTTAGCCGTGACATATGCTAACCTTTTGGGAGAACAAGAGGAATTTGTCACAGCTGTAGTTAAAGAAGACCTAAGGGGTGTTGCTGGCCCTGGTCATACTGGCTGTGGCAGATGTAAACAAACATGCTGCACATAGCAAGGCTTGATTAAGCTAATGCTTTTGCTTTGGTTAGCAAATTAAGTTCCTGAAATATGCTTAAATCTTAGGTATTCATTTTGATGAGTTATATGCCTGCAGACCACATATATGCTATATCCAGCCTGGCACCTCCTGGCTGAAAATTCATGCCTGGATGGTGAAAATTCCATTTACAAAAAGTTGAAAATGTGTCAAAAATCAGCTACACTATTCTATTTTAAGCAGTTATGAAGCCTAACCAGACCTAGTCCCCGTTTTTATCATAGTGTAGGAAATAACACAGGGATTAAAACTCTCTGGCACCCTGCCGGATACCTGTCATACGACCATTTTAAGAATAATAAAGTATTAATAACATACTTTCCCCATTTGATGCACTTCTGTTGCCATGGCAGTAAGTCCCCACAGCAAAGGACTTACTGCTGTAACTGCTGCTCATACAGTCGCATACAATTATGCAAAGCATTATTTCACAATGTCCACTCTTCCGTGAGTATGGCAGCATTTTGCCCAATTAGCAGCAACCTACCTGCCGTTGTAAACCTGTGTGTCTCTGGCATGGAGCTGCAGCTTGGATTGCACTGAGAGATGGAAGCAAGGATGATAAAAGCTAGTGAGGACACAGCATGGTGGACTGGCCATCTGCAGTAGCAGGAGTTTTCCCAATGGACTGGTCAACCTGTGTGTTGGCAGTGAGTCCAGCAACTCTGATATGAAACAAGCAAAAAAAAATAGGGCCATGCTGTTTGGTGTTTTTGTGGCAGACTGGCTGGTTCATACAAGTGTGTGTGTTCGCAGCATCTCGTGAGTCCATCTGTCTCCCCTCACCAACTTTACTTTGTAATATGGTTTTGGTTAACTTCTATCTTTCATACGCTGAGCTGACAGTGACAGGCGGATTGTGTTGCGCATAAATTTGCGACCAATTTGGCCTAATGCATGAACATTATGCTGCCTTCAGGGTGCTGTCAGAAATATCAAAATTATGAGTCGAGTGTGTATGAACAATATAAACAAGAAGGTAAGTGTGACAGTTAAAGTTGGGATTTTTCTATGAACCCCACGTTGTTGAGATGTGATGTTTATGGATAGACAGCCTGGCAGCGCTGTCAAAAAGTAGTCACAAAAGTGATGTTTCATATTTATTTATTTTTATTATATTTTGATTTAAAATACATCGTTCCATATATAAATTCCCAACTTCTTCTCAAAGATTCTAAAAAATAGGCAATATCTGGGACCATGTTGGAAATAGGTTTTCACTTTTAGTATCTATCTATCTATCTATCTATCTATCTATCTATCTATCTATCTATCTGTCTATCTGTCTATGTGTCTGTCTATCATATTGCAAGACATGGGGTCATGGGCTGGGTATCTGTGAGTTATTTGTGGTGGAGCACTGTAGGTCTTATTTCCAGCATTCACTTGTTTTTGAAAGAATAATGCCTTTGTATGTTTTGAGACAGGTGTCTCCCTTTTTTATCATTATGTATTAGACAGATGTTAATGTGGACTGTTTCTATGACCAAAAATCAAGTAAATCTTTGAGGAAGCTTGAACATTACGAGACAAAGTTGCAGTTCTCATGCTTGTGTGTTTATCATGGTGCACCAAAATGTTCAACTGAGTTTTTACAGGCACCACAGACTGGAAAATGTCAAGATTTTACAAGGGTTCCTGGAACTGATCAAAACAGTTTTGAATCAACTTGTTTTTGAGCAGAAATGGTCAGTTCTTTGAAGTGTCCCCTTGAAGTGGACACGGTGGTCTTTTAGGGCAGGGCAGTCTGGATCCAGCAATTTGGGGGATGGTACTAGTCTGGCTATTGGCAAAGGCTAGATGATGTCTGCTGCTGTATTTAGCCTCACTCAAGACTCATAAAATCTGCTGAGTTCTCAAAGTGCTTTTACTGCAGCGGTGCAGGATTACTTAAGCAGCCTTACTTGGAGATGCCTCACATAGATTTTAAGTTCCACTGTCTTGGGACTGGGACTCCGGCCCTCTCCAAAAAGAGCAGAACCCACTTATATTGGCTCGTCAAATTTCCTAGATGGCTCCAGACCTTGTCAATAATACAGTTTAGTACACACAGATAGTCTAGTATTATGATCGTGAAGCTGGTTTGCTGCGATGCTATTTGAACAGAGTTTACATTGACACCGTGACACATCACTGCTGTGACATTTATCATATCGACTGGGTATTAGAGCACAAATTGGAAATATTTGACTTGTTGGGGTGGCACAGAAATTAGATTAGGTTTCTTTAGCAAATACCAATCCTATTGACACAGCTTTAAGTGTTTTTTTGTTGTACATAAGTGAGAACAGCAGAATGTCAAAGGTTTTGTGCTGAACCTGCTGAGTCATTTTGGGTCAGAGTGACAGTCTAAAGAGAATAGAGTGCATTTGACAGACCCACAATATCGTCTTTCTCTCACAGAGCCTGTTGACAATAACAGCCTGTCTCTTTTGTCACCTCTTGCATGTTTTCTGCATCCTACAGATTTTTTTTTCTCTCCTACTGTGCACATCTGCTGTCATATTTTTGACATGTTCTGTTCCTCTTGTTTTGCGGAGCTGAACTCTGATCCTTTTCATTTCCTCTGTCTCTCTCTTTTCTTTTAACTGTGCAGATGGAAACTCTTGACAAGTTAGTAAAACTCTTTTCTTTCATTCACCTCGCTGCAAATTAGCAAATGCTTGTGTGCCTGTCAAATTGTTATTCATGCTCATGTAACTTCCAACCTCTATTTGAATCTGTGCTACTATGTGAATCCTCATTAGATTTGCATTGTTTTGGACAAATTTAGAAGTTACACGCAGGTCCCAAGCCGTAATGTTATAATGAAATATTATAAAGAAATATATTGCTTCATCTCAGATCTGTCCTCACCGAGCAACATCTCTTCTTTTACCATTTACTGTTTTCCTCTCCTACTTCCAACTTTCTATACTTTACTTAATCTGTGGTCTGTTCTACAGGGGTGAAGCAACTTACTATGATGACATGTATCCACAGTCCAAGTAAGGGGCAGCTGCATGCAGGCTGGCCTGTCTGCTTACTGGGTTATTATGGCCATGCCAGATATAATAGGGCAGAAGAGGTGATTATCTTTGGTAGGGATGTCACAAGAATTGATTCTCAGGTACCAAGTAAATTCCACAGTTTTGAAAATGGTACCGATACGACTGTTTTCAATATTGGTAATATAGAAACAACTTCTCTCTGCAGATATTTATTGTTATTGTTACAGCAGGACATTTCATGTAGTTCCTCTAATTTGTCGGGCTGCTTTGCTTTCTACCTGAGGGCTACAGGTCAGTTTTGCTCGTGTAACTCGGTGTTGTTGTTCTAATCTAGCCTTAATTTGTTTTTGCTGCGGAATTGCATCAGGTGTCGAGAATTGTGGAATTCTTTCTTGGTATCAACTACCAAAATGCTTTTATTGTGGCATCCCTACCCTCGAGTGGGTTAGATGAGCAGGTTTACAAATAGGGTAGAAATGAGGGTACTGGGTAAGACTTGAGACATGAAACAAGTCCATTAGTAACCATGCATCTGTCATCCTCTATTTACTTGTTGATGAATACATGCTTCACTTAATGTGTAATGGCTTTGAGACAACATGTTTTAAATGAGATGCAGTTCTTGTGATGTTGAACTAAAAGTTTTGAATGTCTGTGCTGAAATCTAGAGCGTTTTCCACAAACACAAGGGCAGGTATAGTCTGACAGCTTTTCTCACATTGATTCTAATGAGAGTTAAGCATATGATCTCTAATGAAGTAGTGTCAGACTGCAACATGCCCATGAGAAGTGCAAGTAATGAGCATTTATTAGCTTGCATATGGTGTGAGTGTAATACTAAGCAACCTACATAAGCATTGCATGATCTGTTCAGGATGTCCTTAATTCTAAGGCCACCTGATTAGCTGGGCTGATGCGAGTGACTGGTCCCAGGGGGAGATTGTTTTAACCGGGGGCTGCTGTGTGCTGCTGCTGGGTGTGTGTACAGGCATGGCCTAAGGGTGGAGAATGTGCCCTGTTTCATCCCCAATGACCGCAGCAAGAAGAGGTTGATTGAGGACACTCAGGACTGGCAGCCCCGCACTGGCACTACTCAGTCCCGCTCCTTCCGCATCCTGGCCCAGCTCACAGGCACCGACTTCAGTAAGTCAGGGATGTCAAGGATGTGGCCTGGCATGCACTACAGAGACAGGGGGTGGTGTGTGTGTGTGTGTGTGTGTGTGTGTGTGTGTGTGTGGCGAGGAGGGGAGGGGGGGTTGTCTCTGGTAGTTATGAGGAGGTTAAGAGTGCATGCAAAGGCGTTGATCTGATGATCATCAGAGAGAGTGACAGGACTGTGAGTGACACAGAAAAGAATGGAGGGGGAAAATGGTGTCAGTTTTTCAGGCATGAAGAGAGTCCACCCTCAAACACCATCACTCAGCTGCTGTCTTCAGGGACAGCATTTTTTCCACGACTATAACCGTTGCAATGACAGATGTACATGCACTTGACATGATTTGTGTCATACCAAACAATGCCTGTAAGAGCAGCACCATTATAATTTTTCATGTTTGGGTTGGCGTCAGCTGTTTTTGAGTGTTGTCTGTTTGGAGGCCAGCAGTGAGTGTAACTAAGTGAACTATCGCGGCCTCAATGTAAAGCAGAGAGGCGTTCTGATTTGTGTCTGTCCTGGATCTCTCAGTGCAGGACCCAGATGATGAAAACATGAAGAGGTCCAGGTAAAGATCGAGTGCCGTTGATTTGAGCAATTTTTTTTTTTTTTTTTGTCTCCTCATATCACAAGCTTATGTGTTGTAGTGTTCACGCATGTGTTTGTGTTTGTGTGTGTGTGCGTAAGCTTCAGTTTGGAAATATTAAAAAAAAAAAAAAAAAAAAATAGGTGAGTTCACTAGGTGCACAAGGCAAAATTGAGGATCCGTTGCAGTGACGGCTGTTTAGATTCAACTGGTAAAAACAGGGAAAAAGCATAATAATTTATCAATGAGTCCAGCCAATGATAACATAAAGACTCAAACATCAAAGTTTTTTTCATCAGTTGGGTGAAAAGGGTCTTTACTGTTGTTGTTTTTTGTAGCAGTTGAGTCTAAACTGGGTCCTCACGTCTTGGCAATTTTACATATTGCACCTTTAAATCCCTGTGTGTCGCTTCTTACATGTAGTTGGATTTTAGCTGCTTTGAACACTTGCACGTGTGGTGTGAGTTGTGCTCAAGCCTTTGTATTTGTAGTATATGGATTCATCTGCTTCATGGCATCATTAGTGGATTTCTTTTGACTTCAGTGGTTCGGTGCAGATCATAATTGACTGTTCTTCATTTTTCACTCCAAACCTGTTGTAGCCTTATTCCGTCTATGCCTTTTAACCAGATTTTTTTTCTCTGCAACTTCTTTCCCCTTTTGTGCATTCTACCCAACTTTCCTACCCTCTCTTACTCTTCCTACGTATTCTGTCCTTCCCAATCTATCCCCTTTCTTATCTATCTCTGTTTCATATCTCTGCATGTGGTTAGGGAAAAGTTCCTCACTGAGATTCAGAGTCCCCGCTATGCCCGTCTAAGGGATTGGCACCATGACAGGTCTGCTCGTGCCCTCAATATCAAATCCTGAGCAACATCCTAGACGTCACGGGAAGCAGAGCCCAGCCAGAGCCTGCTAGCGATAGCTACACCTCAACGACTACATGACAAAGATGACGACGATAGCCAACTATCCAACGGCAGTTAACAAATTCATCCTCCAGATACAGTTGGGATGAAAAAGAAGTTTGGGGAAAAAAGAAAAGAAAAAAAAAAGTAACTCGGCCTAGATGACAAAGCCCTAAGTGGAACCTTGCATACTGAGCCTAAGTGTCAGATCTCCCTCTGAAGCTGTGACTTGACAAGTGCTGTCAACACTTTGTGAAACACTGTGTGTCTGTAGCCATATTTCCCATTTCACACTGTGCTACTTGGAGTAATCTTAACCAGGGAGGTGGGAGGTGGGTTCTCAGCAGTGGGAAGCACCGTTCTGTTCTTTATTCTGCTTTGATTGTGTAGTTCAGACCTTCCTTTGATCTATAAACTCTCGTCTTCTCGCACTCTCTCCCTCTTGCTCTGTTTCTGCTTTGCTCTGTTTTTCCATGTATTGAGTTCTTCATCTTCCACTGTTTTCATTTCTGAGCCCCACATCTTGTAGGCTTCGTCAACCATTAAGGAAGAAAGGGAAGATCAATCTGTACTTTTGTTTTTTTTCTGCTGTCATCAAAAATATAAAACATCTAAAAAAACAACTCCTTTGCTTCTCTGTCCTTTCCTTCGTGTGTTTCCTCTTTCTTCTTCAACCGTCGCAAGTTACCTGCACACTTTCAATATATATAAAAAAACATCTCCTCATATCCAACTCTCATTGGAAATTGTCATCCATTTGACTCGCAATAACCATTGTAGGCCAAAAAAAATATAGAATGCAAGTTACCAAGTATACCAAACAGAAGTGATTGTATAGAAAAAGTTTTCCCCAGCTTTTAAAAGTATTTCCTTTTGAGAAGTTATGTTTTTGTATCTATTTTTATCAAGAAAGGCTGGGGAAAATGCACTCCAGAAATAATGAGGTGAGCTAATGACAAGTTACACACAACACTTGAAAAATAGCTACACACTTGGAATTTGGATAGGGAATTAGTTTTGATTAATACCAACATTTTGATGGATCTGATAGTCTGATGAAAGAATCTTGTCCATCAAAACGTTGGCAGTAACAAACTCTGTTATCACTCTCATCATCATTATGCTGTAAATGTGGTTGTGTAGTCCTTAATCTGTTTTGTCATGGGGACTGCGAGTTTAAAATTCAGATAACTAATAAGAAAATCTGAAAGCACACCAATGGACTTTCAGATGGTTTGAGTGAAAGAGACGGCTGCAAATTATTCAAACCCAGACACATCGGCAAGATACAAAATCTATCATTGCCTTTACGCTGCAAAAAAAAAAAAAAGAAAAGAAAAGAAAAAGAAATATCAGGTTGGTTGCTAGTAGCATAGCAACAGCCTTAATGGTTTGAGATTTAAACTTGTAATCAGAAAATTGGCATGTGAAATCTCTAAACTAGCCAAGAACATCTGGACAGTGGAAATGAATGAGAGGTGTTAAATAAATAATGAATCTGATGCCAGCAGGATGGTCATAGGGTCATAATGTTTTGAACAAAAGATGCATTTCCCTTGGAGAATGAAAACAGACATTATCTGTAATGTCTATTCCCATGTAGCTAACAGTTCTAAAATGGTAGCCTGATCTGAATTTACATTTTCCAAATTGTTTAGACAGCTATTATTGAACAAATGACCATATGAAGTCAGCACACAGGCGATCACAGACGATAACCGGTAGAAAAGTGTCTGCTGCAAACTGTCTGGAAGAGCGTACTCTGCCAGAGAGCTCAATTGCCCAGCTGGAAGAATTTGTCAAGTTGCCTGGAGTGCACTGTCAGAAACATTTTTCGAAATAAGATAAGATGAAACTTTAATGATCCCTGTGGGGAAATAGGGTTTGCTGCAGCAGAGAACAGTTATAGGGTACTGGGACAAAAAGTGAAAATGATTTTAAAGAAACAAAACAAAACAAAATGAGACGTACATATTAAAAACATATATCAGTATATCAGTATGCTACCTCTGTATTATTATTCCATTGTAAAATTTCCAGATGAAGTACCAACACATGCACAGTGTAACATATATACTGAAACATACTGTGTAAGCAAAAGCCCTGAAGTGCAGAGCATTGAAATTCAAAGGTGTAACCCTCATAAATGTTGTATAGAAACTACAGGTACCTGGCCTCAACAGCCAGTCAAGGCTGTCTGTGCAGGAATAAATGCACAGGCCGATGCTGTTTTCACATAAGAGCACGTAAAGCAGCCTAAGGATCCACCCCAGGGAGGCATGAGGCCCAGGGGGGAGAGGTGGCTCTGGCAAGGAAGCTTTATATTAAATAACTAATTTCATACACAGAGGCAGTTCAAAGTGCTTTACAGAATAACATAACTACAATTAAATTAATATAGAAAAAACTGTAAGAGTGCAAAAGCTTTACTACAAGGCAGAACAAGTAGTGCAAAACATAGAAGTTTGAAGTTTAGATTTAAAAGTAGTCAGAGTCTTGGATCATCTGGAGGATTATTCCAAATCCATGCTGCATGGTAAAACACAGCTCCCTGTGTTGTTTTGAACTCTTCAAACAGCCAGAAGACCAGTCTCAGATGACCTGCCCTCATGTCTTAGATATATTTGGACGCAAAACCTCTGAGTCATTTGTAGTAGCAAGTAATAAAATTTTTAAATCAGTTTTCTGATTGATTGATTGATTGGTAACCAGTGTAGGGATTTTAGGAGTGATGTGGTTTTATTTCTTGTTTTTTGTCTGAACTCGGCAGCATTTTGAATAAGTTATAGCTGCCAAAGAGAAGACTTTTTTTTTTTTTTCTTTTTGAAAAGCCTGAGAACAGACTATTATAGCAGTCTTATTTGCTGGGAATAAAGACATGGGTAGGCCCTTTTAGATCTGATTTAGACATCAATCCTCTGACTATTGCACGATTTTCTAGATGGCAGTAAGCTGACAAAGTTACCGGTTTGACGCGACCATTGACATTTAAGTCCAGGCTTATGCCAAGCAGAGGCACTGCCCACAACAGACCGATATAAACATGTAGCTTTTTGCATATATTGGAAAAACTGAGCCTCGTCAAGAAGAGCAGTCTACTCTTGTACAGTGCCTCCATGTTGTTGCATTAGTCCAGTTTGCTGTTGATGTCCAGGTTCAAGGTTCCTATAGGACTGCGCCGTCACTACCTGCTGGATGCTGATGGCTGTCGGTGGTTTCTTGTACCATCAGGAATCAAAACCAACTCCCTTTTCTTAGTGATGTTAAACTGCAGATGGTTCTTGTACCATCTGGCAAAGCTCTCCACCAGACTCCTGTACTGCTCCTCATTAACCCTCACTGATGTATCCTGCAGCAGGGGTGGAGGGACTGGAGTTGAGGTCAGGGGTGTAAAGAGTGATCAAGAAAGGTGACAGTGCAGCTCCCTGGGGTAAATCAGCCAGGTCAGTAGGCAGAGGTGGGGCAGTGTCAGTGTGCTGTTTGCTGGGGTCACATCAGGTGGGCCTGCTGAGCTAACCTGGGCTCCGGTTGTTAAACCTGGAGAGAAAACGGTTTAGCTTGTTTGCTCTGTCCTTGCTCCAGTCGATCTGACCTGCTGCCTAAAGCCAGTGACCCCTCGCATCCCGATCGCTGTTTTGCTGTGGTTTGTTTTCAACCATCTCCTGGTAGATGTTCTCTCCATCCTTAATTCGACTCTTCTGCTCCCTCTGGGCAGACTTGACCTCCTCTCTGTCCCCAGCATTACAAGCCCTCCTATTCCTACTGAGAAGGGAAATAATGCTCTTAGTTATCCAGGCTTTATTGTTTGGAGAACAGCATATTGTTTGTGCTCTGCTTCCTGCTTGATAGCTCCCAGGTGTGAGTGGGCAGCTCTTCCAGCCTCTGTAACAACTTCTTGTATCTGCTTGCTTGGATAAATAACGGCTGTAATTGATAGTTAGACATAATGCTGGTGAGGATGGTGAGAAGTGAGAATAAGAAGCAGGCACTGCAGTAGAACAAGGCTGTTGCAGGAACACTCATCTCACATTGATATTCTACATTTTTTGTCTCTGCAAATGAGAAATGATTTCATCACCTGTCATTAGTCTATTGTGGATGGCACAGTAGATGATGTAAACATGATAGGAGCCTAAGGCAGTGTTAAATTTTATCCCAAGATAAGACGTCTCTGGAGCCTACTGTCTCGGCTCACGACTGAAGTTCTTTTTGTTCGTCTCTGTCGTGTTTTGAAGCTTTTCTCAGTTGGGTGGTGCTCGCTGTGGGTAACACAGTAACACAACTCTGACACACAGGAACAACTCGGTTATTCAACAGTTCTGTACTTGCAATTTTGAAACTCTTCTGCAGCCAAATCTGACAGTGTAAAGTGTCACGTGGCTTGCCCTCTCCGCAAGGTAAGCCTCTGATTGCCAAACAGGTCATTAATCAATTTGTCATCAATTCTGTTTGTGTTTCTCAAATTAGATTAGAAGGTGCAGAGACATGACAGCTTTTTCAAATGCACACCATTGTGTCTATTATCCGCTGTTGATTGTCTGAATTATATTATTTCCTGAAAATGTCAACAACATACAATGGCCATTTAAGATCGCTCGTAAGGACAGAAACAGCCCAAATTTCATGTACTTAGAAGAAAACAATATTTTGACAATGTTTTATGCATGTATGTATGTATATATCTGTTTGTCTATCTATCTGTTTATCTATTATTTTTACCTAAAGCCTCTATGCCCAACACCCGTTTGCCTTGCCACACGAGGAGAAAACGCTGCGTTCAAGAATGCAGCGCCGTGCTATTGTATTTACGATGATGATGACTCACACAGGATAATCTATGGCAATCCATTATGGGGACAGCCACAATGTCTAGCGTCTGAAGATGAAGTTTTCTGATCAGTAACCATGGTAACGGAGAGACTGTATACCTTTCCCTAATGAGCCGTTTTCTCCCCACAGCCTTGAGCCAGCTCCTTCACCTGCCAAGGCCCCGGCAGCAGAAAAACCAGATGGTGAGTCTCTGCTCCTGCTGATGTGTAAAAAGAAGCCCAGCAGCATCCGGTGCTGCGTTAATTGATTTTTATTAAGTGTCAATACATGAATAACAACTACATGACAGCTACATAACACACCGAGGCAAGCTGGAGCAGAATATGTGTCTGTGCGTGTTTGTGTATATTGCATAAAATCTTGAATAAACTGGAGTACTTTTGCCAAATTGAAAGTCAGTCAGTTTTTTTTTTTAATTGGTATGGTCTTCTTGTTTTCTCTGTACAAGTGTCTAAGACCCCTGCAGCAACGGCCAGTTCGGGTCCTTCCTGTCGGCCGCCATGGGTCACTGATCCAAATTTTGCGGACCGCTATCGGCCAGACAAGACTAGCACCGTTTTGACCCAACACCAGCAGCCAGCCCAGCCAACGCCCATGCAGAGTCGCAGCTCCATCCTGCAGGCGGCGCAGCAGGCACCTGAGGACAGTGGGAGGACCCCTGTATGCGGCGCCTGCAACAAAATCATCAGGTGAGACTGCACTCCATCTGTGCTGACTCCCTCAGGTTGATCTGTTACAGTGTCAACAGAAGGAAACACCACTCTCAGTGTTTGGAATCCCCTGTAGAGATGTGTCAGATTATTTAAATTCAAGATAATTAAATTGACACACACAACGAAAGCCAGTATGTCACCTGTAAATTTACTTACTCAACCAAGTTAAGAATTTGGAGACAACATCACTTGGGACAAATACGGTGTTATGACAACTATCAGATCTTTTCAATCCCATTTCCTTGTAGCAGAGGTAGCAGAAGACACGTAATTCCTAATGTGCTCTTGTCTGGGAAGAAACTTTTCACAACTGCGCAACATTTCACAGGTGACTTGTGCACTTTTGGCCTCTGTTGAATCTGACATTTCCATTATCATTGGCCTTGTTTTCTGTGGTGAAGTGGAAAACCATGTAGCAGATCTCAGTCATTCTTCTGATGCATCGTTTGCTGACTGTGTGTGTGTGTGTGTTTTCCAGGGGTCGGTACCTAGTAGCACTGGGACGCTCCTGGCACCCAGAGGAGTTTACATGTTCGCAGTGTAAGGTGGTCCTGGACGAGGGAGGCTTCTTCGAGGAGAGGGGCTCTGTCTTCTGCACAAAGTGCTATGATAACCGCTACGCTCCAAACTGTGCCAAGTGCAAAAAGAAGATTACGGGGGTAAGGGCTGCTTTACTGTGCCAAGTGAGATCAAAACAGAAACCAGAAGCACAAAATGATCCTCAGTGAGGAGAAACATTTAACTCTGAACTCGTCTGCTGTTTGAAAGGCAGCACTCTACGTGATTTCTATTTCTTTTTTATGTCTAAAAATGATACAAACCAAACATATGGTTTGGGTTTCTGATTGTTCGACTAGCATCTAACCTTAAATCAAGCATTTTACAACCTTTCCTCCCCTCTTTAGGAAATCATGCATGCCCTGAAGATGACCTACCACGTCCAGTGTTTCAAGTGTGCAGCCTGTAAGACTCCCATCAGGAACCAGGCCTTTTACATGGAGGAAGGCGAACCCTACTGTGAGAGAGGTCGGGATTGAATTGCTGCAATTAATCACGCACACAAACACAACTTTTAAAACAGTGGTCGACAATAATCTTAAAGGAAATGCCTGCTTTTATGAAGGCACTGTGGTGGGATGCAAAGATTTTTAACAGCAGGAGTTTTTGCATTGCGTATTGTGTGTGTTTTTTAATCCTCTAAGGTGTCATGCTTATGCTTTAGCACACTGATGGTACAAATTAGATTTTTACGATATCAAAAGCACTGCAGCACTACATGGCCAATTCAGACCTTGACTTAAACACTATGGAGTTTTGCTTTAGTCGTTTTTATGTTTGTGCCCTGTGCACCTGACAAATAAAGAAGTTCAGGTAGATCCAGAAACCCGCACGTCACGAACAGAAAACCCAGGGAAGAAAGACGTCACAGGGCTGATGACACCACTCGACACTACTTGACAAGAAATCTCCGGGTAGTGCAGTGCAAAATCACCACTTATCACCAGAGATGCCACTAAAGTTTTCATTTTTTAATTTGAATTTCCCAAGGGCAAGTATTCAATTCAGTTTTTGTGTGTGGCCGCTCTAAAACAGAATTAAAAGTAGACTGTCCAATTTTCCACCATAGTGATGAGAAGGACAAGCCAAGGTAATGAATAAATCTGTGCATAAGCAAAAGCATGATCCAAATACTCAGTGCGCACACTGAATGAAGTCCTAGTGGGAACAGGTCAAACAAAGAGATCTCAATCTGTGCAAGACCCCATGTAATTTTATGCATGAATTGGGCGTGATTTGGAATGATCACTAAATCGAATCAGATCCTGAGTACACGAACACAGTGAGGTGAAACATTAAGTATAGGCCACATAACAATCTGTGGTGCAAAAATAAAAAAATTGCACCTTGTGAATGATTTAGTGTCGTGAGTGCTATGGGAGAGTTGTGTCTGCTGAAAAAAAAACACACTGCAAAGCCCTTTTTGCTCGAAACCACCTATTGCAGCAACATTTTCAAAGTTATGGACTCGTTTTTTTATATATTTGTAAAAACAATCCTTTGTAGCATTATTGCTGTGGGGTTTGGCCGGGCCACACATCGTGAATCTTGTGCCATGTCTCACAGTTCATCAAGATGCATGATGTTTTCATCTGCTGTAATCTATTTAGCCCCAGTTTACTTTATACGTTTCTCTATTGGTTTTTATGAATGGTCTGTGCCTTTCCGTTGTGCTGTAAATGATTTAACGGGTCAGCATGCTTCTCCCTCACTACTGAGGCTCAGAAGTGGATTGCTGCTTTATCAGAGGCGAAGCCAGAACCTGAGTACTCATACTCTGAATAATGCCTTTAGCGTTGATAAACATTCTGCCGCCTCAGCATCTTTCAGGGATTGTGCAGCTCTCACCCACTCACTCTTGAGTAGCAGCATTATAGCCTGACACTTTCCCCAGAGTCCCTGTAATGAAAAAACTGGTACAATCCAGTTAAGTATCTGGAGCAATTTCCCCTTATCCTAATCCCTCCCTTACACTGAGGAAACATGCTTATGCACAGAGGATGGACAAAATAAAGGAAACACCTAACAATCTGTAACTAACTCAAACCGAACTAAAACTTTTATTTCTATGGAATGTGCCATACAGTCAAATGCGGTGTGCTCTCAGATGCTGTCAAGAATCTAATACAAGTAGGGTCACTATTTCCCTTCAGTGAAGCTCCAGTCCTCTTTCATTATCCTGAACTAAGAAGGAAAATCTCCACTGCTTTGAGTGATGAGGGAGGTGGAGACCGACTTCACAGTCTGCTCCCCAAAAATCTCATAAAAGTTCAATGATGTTAAGATCTATTGAATGGGAAGGCCATGGAAGATCCTTGACTTCCTCCCTCTGTTGTTTGATTATTTCGCTCAGGGACCCTGTGATGGCAGCCATTGTTGCCGAGGCTCATGGTTATCTCATGTCCTTCCACATCTCTGCCTCTCCTTCCATCTCCTTCCCCTCATGTAGTCACCCCACTCACCACCTGTCCTCTACTCGCCTTTCTCTCTCCAGACTATGAGAAGATGTTTGGCACTAAGTGCCACGGCTGTGACTTTAAGATTGATGCTGGAGATCGGTTCCTGGAGGCCTTGGGCTACAGCTGGCATGATACGTGCTTCGTCTGTGCTGTAAGTCATTTTGATTGATATAGCTCCCTGTAGGCCTGTCTCTGTCCCCGTCTCTTCTGGCTGTCCCGGCACAATGCCATCTGAAAGATCTGCTCCAGTCTCTGAACCTGGAGCATTTCTCTCTCCTTGGCTCTCTCTTTCAACCTGTCACCTGCAGTCTATCACTCTCTCCTTTTCCCTCTTTCAGTCTGTGGAGAATACACAAAGTAAATAAAGTCAAATCATGTGTGCCTGCTGGTCAATAGAAAGCTGCATTGTTGACATTCATTGTGGCTATTATGAAGTCTAATATCTCCTCCATCCCTCTACCCATGTTCTCCCATCTGTTTTCCACCTCTCTCTCTATCTGTCTCCCTCTCTCCCGTCTTTCATCTGTAAAAGCTCTGCCAAATCAACCTGGAGGGGAAGACGTTCTACTCGAAGAAGGATAAGCCCCTGTGCAAAGGCCATGCTTTTGCTCCAGTCTGAGGAAGACGCAGACCGAGAACGCTTCTCCTTCAGAGGAAGGAACACTCCTCTCTCCATCGTCTTTACCCAAGTCCGCCCTCCGGCACACACACACACACACACACACACACACACACACACACACACACACTACATCCCCTCAGCCTATCTAGTTTAACTCAGTCAAAGCATTTTATTTTTTCTGAGTTTTTTTGTTTTTGTTTTGTTGTTGTTGTTGCTGTGTTTGAGACTCTGAGTCAGTTTCACACTCTGTTACTCCCTGTGCAGTTAAAACTTTCTCAAGTGCAGAGATAGAGATAGACTTGCCCAGTGGGTCATTTCAAGTCCTCACTAACTGCAATTCATCACCTGTGGCTTGTTGAATTTTAAGTAATTTCCAGCTGGTTATTGTAATGCTACTGGGTGTTAAAAGATAGCACCTCACTTCATCTAGATTTGGGTGTACTTGTTAGTGAAGAATTTTTATTGCCCAACTAATCTCATCCTTGTTCAGTTTGAAGTAAGTTGAAATAAGTATCCTCCAAGTTGAATGAGTCATTTAGCCTCTAATAGCCTAACATATTACTGTAATGATCTGCCACTACTCCTGTACACTTAAAGCCCCATCCAGGACCCTGGCCTACTCACTGGCACTTACTGCAGTACCTATTAACGTAATGGGGGTGTAGTGAAGCAGAAAGGGATGACCTGCACCTCTCCACATAAGGAGTAACTGCTTTACGCATCACTTTGGCACCAGCAAATTAGCATGTGCTTCCTAATGGTAATGTTGAGACACGTAATAGTCCTTAATTGATCCAATTTCAAGTGTTCATGCAGGGGACTGAAATCAAGTTACATTTAATGTTGAGCATAGCACTAAGGCAGGAAGATTGTTGAAGCTTTGGTATTCTGACAAATTATTGGATATTTTAATATGGGGGGAAAATATCTGATCTTTTGTATCCCTTGTGTTAGTATATTGTTACTTCTAAAAGTGCCTTTATGTCATGACTGAATATGTATTTATATTGCGTCAAAATGGGCCTTTAGGTTGCTGTTTTTTATAGCAAACAGAATTTACAAATAAAAAAAATAGTGATGCCCTGTGTGAGGCAAAAGATAAAGTACTTTTTTTATGTGAACATGTCTGTAAGATTTTCAAATATTTGATGTTTTGGCCTCCTTTGTTTGAATTAATATGTGCTCTTGAGACAATAGGATTATGATAGATTTTTTTTGTATGAAAGTACTGCATATTAAGTGCCTTTTTAAAACCAAGCTTTACATCATCAGCTTTGTGACTGTAACATTAAAAAAAAAAAAAAAAACTTAGTGAATCCCTACCTTGTGCATATGTTAGATGTTGCAAGAAAGAATTAGTGCAATTTATAGATTATAGGAGCAATGCTGTTAGAGCCATTTAATCAATAAAGTTGTTTTTACACTGAGTGATGTTGACTCTTTAAGTAAAAATATCCAGTCCTTGATTTAACAATATATAATTTATTTACAACAATTTAAGGTTGAATTACTATACATACCTTTCTGAAATTTCATAGATAGATATATATACATAAGGCCAAGTAAATACTTGAAAGCACTTAGAAACGAATTTCCAAAATTCTACCCACAAATCCATATCATTGTCCAAAAAGTACAGAAAATCTCCCTTAGCAGAAGTTTTTCCATTGCCACAAAAGTTTTGACAACAATTTACATTGACGATAAGGAACACAAAAGGTTAAAAAAAAAACAAATCCAAAAACAAAAAAACAGTAAAAGAATTATACAATTGCATAAGCGCTGTGGCATGTTATAAATACAGCATTTTTGACTTGCAGAAAGGCAAGGAACATTGAATCAAGGAACTAAATAGAAAAACCATTCACAAGTACAGAAGTCTATTATTCTCAGTTCAAAAAGAAAGCTCATTTCAGTCAGAGTGACAGGTAGGTATGCACGCGCACGCACACACACACACACACACACACACACACACACACACACACACACACACACTCACACACATATGCACTCACTGAAAACATACTCAAACACACACATCCTTGACACTGAATAGTAATGAGTGACACAAAAATAAGTACAGGTGTGAATTGTAATAGTTTTTTTCCCCCCACATCATCCAGGGGTGAAATTATAAACCCTTGAACAAAGCAAGTGTGTGACTGACACTAGTTGTACAGACAACTATCTGGCCAAGATTTCTCATGGAGGGAATTGTATTCATCACACATAATTGCAGAGTGTTATGACAGGTTAGGCCTGCAGATAAATGTTGAATGTCCTGGCGGCTGGTGGATTACATTACTGACATGTGCTTCGATAACACATCCGAGACAATGACTGGGGTGATGAAATTTCTCACACAATCTGACTGTACAACTGCAATGGCTCATCTAAACGTGCCGTGCTAACACCGGACTGTCGGTGTCGAAGAAATGTATCTCCTCTGTCTCCAGTTAGTCTCCACATAGTTCCAGTGTCGTGATTCACTAAGCGTTAGTGACGATTTCCAGCTTTGTATTTAAATGCTTACATTATATAGAAATAATCAGGCAGACGTATGCAGAGTAAGGACCAAAAAAAAACAAAAAACAAAAAAAACAACATGTATAGAAACTTTGTGTAAAACAGTCTCTAAACCCTTAACACTGCAAAAAGTCTTCACTGCTAGATCGCCAAAGAACAGTATATAGGCAAACACGTCACGGTTTAGACTTGACAAATGTTGCGCCAGTTAAGTGTCTTCTTCTTCTTCTTCTTTTTTTTTTTTTTTTTTTTTTTTTGGCTTCGTATTAAAATATAATTTACATTTCTTTACAAAGTGATAAAATAAACTTTGACATATTACTGCTTGAACAAAGACCATGGACTTGCTTCTGAGACAACAGCAAGGAAATGATAGAAAGTGAGGATTTTACTTGAAAACTGCAACATAGACACGCAGGAATGCTGATTTATTTTTAACTGCAAATAAAAACGCAACGCTTAAATGATGTCGAAATGGATACAATATTAAGATGTAGTGGCCTCAAATGGTATTCATAAAACTTTGGTTACCAATTCTGCTGATATACAGTATGTAAAGTGACAGCACACAGCTGGTATAGAAAAGGTATTTACATATTACATGTGAGGATGAGCTGTTTCAACATGAAAAGTGTACTTGAGGTGACATCACCATGTTACGTGAAAAGCGGCTTGATCCAAGGGTTTCTCACAACAAGGAACACAAACAGTAAGACTGGTAATTTTATGGCATCTCGACGAAAAACTCCTACTACTGGTAAAGGGGAGGCGTGTTCAACTGGATGAAAAGAAGCGAAGGAGTGAGAGATTTTACAGGTGCTAAGATGCCATACAAAACCAAGAAAGAAAGAAAACATTTTAAAAAATCAACACTCGATACATGTTTTTCTCACTTTGTGACTACAAGACAATGAAACATAAATGTACATTCCCATTATCTGACAATCATAAAATACACTCCAGTTAGTCTTTCAAGGTTTGAGCCATAGGAACTGGTATCATGGAGTGGGCCAGCTGTTTCAGTGAGAGGGGTTTTAATGCAGAGGGCTTCCTTTGCAACTTCAACAGACAACGTCACATGCAACCCTGAGGCAGAGGGAGAGAGAATTATGGCTAATTTGGGATTAATCACGACTTTTGACACAACTAGTAAAGAGGTGGAATTTAAGATGCTGTTTGGATGCCGACCTGACACATCCATTAATAAAACCATGGCTGAGTGAATTAATGCAGAGCAGCAAAAAGTATAGTTGCAGTTTATGTTTTGTGGTTTGTTTTTGCTGTCTTGGCAAAAAAAAAAAAAAAAAAAAAAAGCAAGAAAAAAGCAATTTTCCTAAGCAGAGGCATGCCATTCTGAACAAGCCACTCCAACGCTGTCTGAGAGGCAGGCTTTTCTCTGGCATTAAAGAGGTGTGGTCTCCTCTAATACCACACAACAAATGTGGAATTCCCACCAACAGTGCCTTATGAATTATAAAAACAAAGCTGCATAACTAGTCTTTAAATGTTAAGTAATTTGGTGGTGAAGATAATTTGTTGTTGTCAGATTTTCTCGGGGAAGTGCTCTGCATTATTCATACAGGCGAATAAAATCTCCTGTATACTTCCCTTTTGGCGATGCTTCGTGTTTAACATCCTCTCCCGTGGAATTAATGTAATCAGGGGGAAATGTCATTTTAGAAATGAGTTTTGAAGACATTCACTATTCACATGTATGCAGCTGGGATGCCTTTCGGCCCTATGGCTCCTTCATAAACTGTGGACTTTGAAAGGGAAAACGCTAAAATGAAGCATCGGGTAATATGAGATCTGAAATAAACTGGATGGATCAAAGTCACAGGCTTTAAATAGGAATGGCTTCTTGAAATATGACTTTAGTGAAGATATTACTCACTCCTCCCTCAAAAGTTCAGCGAACCCAAACCCCACGTATTGATTTTGAGCCACAAAAGCTGCAGAGCGTCTCGCAGAATCAAGATGTTACATTCACAGTAGTGATACCGGCTTGACTTAAAAACAGACAAACAAGATGAGACATGTACTGCGGCTCTGACATAAAATCTATTTTCAACCTGCAAGTCCATGATGTGCTACAGCTTTCCCTGTGTGCATCCGCGTGTGTGTGTTAAGAAACAGATACGATGAGATGCACACCTGTGCTGGGTTCGGGAGTGGACTGGGAGGATTTTCGCAGACCCTGATGACCTTGCTGAAATGTGTTTCATGTCTGGAGTAATGTCATCTAACAAACCAGCCAGTTGCATAAGTAGCCTGTTCTCCTCTGTCTGAAAACGACTGGCACAGGGCTGGACTGCTGAAAACGTGGACACACCTAGACACCAGCTGTATTAGCTTTACTCATATCCCTTCTCATATCTTGGAATCTGAAATTATTCATGGGATTTCTCTTTAATAAAGTCCTTTAATAACATTACCTTTTGCATATTGCTCCTTATTGGCTACATAAGGCCTATTTGTTTCAACTGCATGAAGTTAATTTGATATTAATCTCACGTAGAACGAGGGGCGTCGCCTGGTTTCACTCTCGCTGCTCCTGCAAAATTAATCTTTGTCTTTTTCGGCTGAGCATAAAGGCCTATTTTTCACGAGGCTTTATTGATTTGTGTCACAAATACATTTTACACACACACACACACACACACACACGGCCTAATTCTTCCCTCATTTTGTCTGTCATTTTAACATTTTGATGCTTAAAAAGGGGACAGGGGGGCTTCAGCCTACATTAACCCTTTAGTTTCCTATCCTCTCATGTTTACTGGAGGGGGCCTGGGCCAGCTCTGTTCTGATATTCTTCCCCCTGCTGCAGTTATTGTTTTTTGTGTTGTAGATTTTTTTGTTGTTGTTGTTGTTGTTGTGTACTGCTCTTTACTCTGCACCAGTCTCTCCTCTGCGGGGTTAGCATTCGCCGTCGGAGACCAGGAATATCATGGCTTCCTGTTTGCCAATGTCAGCCATGACAGTGGCCAGCTGGTTGATGTTTCCGCTGTGGAAATGCTGAGCCTCCCACAGGTCCAAAATCACAGAGGTTGGACTCGCTTTGGATGCAAAGAAACTCATGTGTCTGCACAGGAGAGGGCAAAGGACAGGCAGAGAGACAAGAGCAGAGAGGAGAGGACAGGAGCAGCAGTGAGAGAACAAGGAGACGTTTTAATAAATCATGTTATGCACATATATCAAAAGTTACGGTCATTCCTTTTTTTTTTCCTCCTGTATGCCCACACAGAGTCTTAGTAAAACTGTTCTCATCTATTATTTTATTGTGCTACTGCATCCTGTAACTCTGTCAATGGCACGGTTTATTGTGTGTTATACTGCTACATCCCCAGATGTTGTGCTGAAGCACTAAGTAAAAAAATCATAAAAGGTCCGCTGTCTGGTTCGCGAAGCCACCATCAAATACAGAATCTCAAGCAATTTTCATTTGAAGCTGAGGAGCGTAAGCCTCATTCTTTTTCATCTGATGTTGAAATTGGCCCTAAATCCCATACAGTAAATCCTATATGGACTTGTCACAGTTAAGTCGGAAGTGACCTTTTCCATTTTGGGAGTGGAACCTTTATGATCAAACGCAATCAATGACAACAAAGTGATGGTCCCAGCCAGCTGTATATTTGATGTTGCGTGGGGGCTGATCCCTGCGGTACCTGAGGATGCTTGTTCGGTTTAATGGCCTTTTTCTGTTCTCCAAATGTCTGAGGGCCTTAACTGTTATGTAGAGAGCATGTGACACGGGGAAAATAACCCAGCATGAACCTTTAGCACAAAGGTAGATTGTGTTGTGTAAGTGTGTTTGTTGTGGGCTGCAGGTGGGGGGTGAGACAGAAAGCAAAGGCGGCAGCAAGTCCTTTGATTTCACCTTGGGAAAGGTCAGGGAGAGCACAGGCTAAGTCCGGTGAATCTCACCGCGTCTGCTGGCTTTGGAGGCAGACGGGCGCTGAGAACATAACGTCACTCAGATAGTTTGTGTTAATTGGATTTTACAAAACACACTGTCTTCACTCCGCGTCGAGAGTGCACAACAAAGAAAGCGCTGGTCAAAAATTGCCCGGGAACAAACCTTTCTGTCATTACTGCACAAAAAAAAAAGGACCGAGCTTCGCGTCCAATGTGTCAGCCTCTGTTATTCACGTCGTCGTGTGAAACATGAGCTTATCTGGTGCGGCTCAGACACAGCCATTTGCACAGTCTTGGGAGAGTAAAAAAAAAAAAAAAAAAAAAATCAAATGCAAGCTTCTTGGCATTTAAAGTTGTATTGATTGGTCACGTTCCACTCGGTCTGAACACTTTATACACAGAAACACTCGCACACTCTCTCACACACACACACACACACACACACCCACACACACACACAAACGCTTGCGTGACCGAACTGCAAGATGCTGCTGCATTTTCAGTAAAACATGTTGTTAAGGACGGGTCAAACAACAGAGCAGTTGTTCCTCTCTAAGGCATAAATGAGAATTGATTATGTTGAGCAAAACACTGCTAATTAAAACTGCACTGCATCCATTCAATTTGTAATTAATTGGGGTAAATAAAGTTGATTGGACAAATGAAGTGCACCTATTTGATTCCATTACAAGAAAGAAATTAAATTGGAGGATAAGTGATCATTGTCTGGTTACTTTGTTTTTAACTGGTAGCGTTTCTCTGATGATAAAGTACAGTGACTGTGCAAAAGGATCTGTTCCTCTGTCCAAGTAACAAGTCCAAAGTCGGCACAGATCCAAACCTATTCCATCTTTTTTCCGACTGAAGTGCAGCGAGCCTGCTACCACTCAAATTACAGCGGTTAAGCAGAATGTAGAGCATGTAAATATGGCTGCAGACTTAAGCTGCTTACCTGTTCCTGGGATAAAAATTGAACAAGGTGGTGTGTTTTCCTGAAGAAATGATAGCTGTAACCATCAGTCCACATTAATCCTTTAATGTTACCAATGTCAGATGCGGATTAGTTTGCGAAGGTAGAACCTTGTTTATCTGAACCTCATGCCTCTGACACAGCCACTTGACTGAACTGCCATTAACCGCAGCGACAATATTTTCCATTGATTGTGTATAATTACTGAAATTGCCGTCCTACAACTTCACACGTTCAAATTGCACATTAGTACAGAGCAAAGCGCTTCAGAATTTCTGCGACTGCACGTTAAACATTTTAAACAAGCTGTGGTCCGGGATTTCATCACATTTGAGTGTTTTGATCATTGAATTCTCCCGTGCAAATTCCATTCTCAAAGGGTTTGAATAAATCAGATTCCACTGAATTTCTGGAGAGTGTAAGCTGCTTGTAAGCTGCTCGTTCTGCTGCACTCTACGTTGTGAGAGGAGGCATTACATGATACTGTGCACTGGATATTTACCTCTCAAGTTTAAGTCTTTGTGCTAGCATTCTCCAGTCAGCTCCGTTGGGACAGGGGGCATCCAGGCTGCTGCAGATCTTCTGCCTGATGAGGTATGGGATCTGAAAGGCGCTGGGGCCTGCCAGGGCTGTGGCGTTAGTGTCCATTAACAGAAATTCGGAATCCACAGCTCGGGTGTCCTGTTTAGAATAATGGTTACACAGAATTGGTTAGAGCAATGCACCCATACTATTGCTAACAAATTATTTGAGTGTTTCACTGACAACAAGCCTTAACTGATAAGACTTTAGCCACATAATCATATCCTGCAAATCCTGCAAATCACTCATTTATGAAAAATGAAAATGTGGTATAATGGTTGCATAATCAAATAATTGGTCTGCCTTAAAATGCACGCTCAAAGTTACCTTGGCAATATTAAAGTCGAGGCTAAAGCTCTGTCCCTCCCCCTCCACCTGCCACACACACAGCTGGCAGGTGAGCTCGCAGGTGCTGAGGCTGAGCCGCTCCAGAGTGAACGTGCAGTGCAGGTACCGCTGGGAACCGTTCCAGATGTGGTAGAACGGGATCTCCTGCGGAAGACATGCAGCACACACAAACGGCGCCGCGGAGGCGCAGTCAGACTGCGTGTTTGAAACGCAGCATAACAGGACCGCCTGCCTAGAATACATCACAATCATCATTAATTACACTGACACAGCCTATCATCGTCTGGCCAACACGGCTAAATATATCTGAGCTAGCAGACTGACAACACTCATATAAGTTCACGGGAAACACTGCGCATCATTGCCAATAATTTGTTAATAGGGAGGCTGGAGCTGTCTTACTGTCTGAATCCATCACAGAATCGATCAAACTTCCTTTGGTAAAGGGAACTATTTCTCCTTTTCCTTTTTTGTTTTTTGTTGACTGAGCCTTCCTTTGAGCATGTGCATGTACATTTTGAGTGTGGGCAGCACTACAACTGATGTTTATACTGGATTAGCTGAACATCAGAGCTCTACTTTGATATACACTGATGTATGTATAATAGCTGTACAAGAGTACAAGAGTACTATCACTGCACAGCACTGGCTTCAATCTAACAAACTACTCTGGTACCAGGGAGTGTGTGGTAGAATTTATTCAAGGCTGACAATTTCTACATCTCTCTCCCTCTCTCTCTTACTCTCGCTCTTGCTCTCTCTCTCTCTCACTCGCTCTCTCTCTTGCTCCATATTCATGTCTCATTTGCATATCCCAAGAGGAGAGGAGAGGTAACTCTGACAAAACCAGGGCACACTAACTCCTCACTTCACCTCAGGTTCAACAGCTGACAAGAACTAATTCTGAGGGTGGATCCGGGGCTGCAGTACAGCCTCGTGACCAAACGGAGGCACTGTTACCCAGGCAGATGGAGAGGGGAGCAAGACTGGGTGCAACACGAAAAGTCTTCACAGGGCCCCAGGGAGACTAAAGGCCTTTTTTGACCGCACTGCTGAGAGGGGAATAACACTTCCAAATGAACAGGCACAGTCCAGAGGAATAAGCCTCTGTTCGGGGTGCATTGTTGCTGCCGCTGCTTGCTTGGCACAGCCTGTGTGTTCTCTTTGGGGACCCGGTGCTCGGAGCTCACATAGTTACAGCCAGAGCCTTTTCTCGCCCTCTCTGAACAGCCCTCGCCTCTCCATTGCGGGGCTGCAGTGCAGTGGGCCAGGCAGGTGTGGGGGGTGCAGGAGTGGGGGAGAGGTGGAGAGATTCCAAGATTCAGGTTGTGAAGTTCCAGATATTTACATACTGTTCTATATTTCATCTGAGCTCCCTCTGAGAGAAGGGCGGCTAGTATAATCAATCAGCTTGGAGCTCTGGGTTACTGCACACACCAACTTTCATACACATACATATATTCACACATATCTCCTGCACTCTCAAACAGACAAACCATGCACTAATACTAATACACACACACACACACGCACGCACGCACGCACGCACGCACGCACGCACGCACGCACGCACGCACGCACGCACGCACGCACGCACGCACGCACGCACGCACGCACGCACGCACGCACGCACGCACGCACGCACACAGTTCTCTCAAGTTCAAAGAATGACTGTAAGCTGCACACTTTGCCAAGGCTATAGAGGTTATTGGACTGAAAAGTCCTGAAGTAACTAACTGAAAAAGACTACTTTTTGTGAATCTTTAGAGCGATCAATTGGAGCAAAACCAAACACGCTTAATAAAACTCTGAAGCAACAACAAAAAAATGCAACAACTTTAAATGAAGGGATACAGACCATGAACCTTGATTCATAATAAACTGCTTCTTATTCATTACCAATCCATTTTTCTTAAATTTTCCTTGGCCAGTCTTGAGACATTACAGATTCTAAATTGAGTAATAGAATATAAACAGATGCATTACAAAAACCCTATACAACTAGTGATACACAAATTTGACAAATTGAGCCTAGCACTTCTATTACATCTCTCTGCTCCCACTCTGATCCAGAATGACTCCCTGGCCACGAAACCCCCCCCCACCCCCCCCACCCCCCCCCCCCCCCCCCCCCCACCCCCCACCCCCCAGGCTCGCCAGCACACCTGGTAACCGGCTAGCAGCTTGCTCCTCCAGTGGGCCTGGGGCATGTCATGGATGGACAGGCGCAGGTTGTGGTAGCTGTCTTTGAAAAGCAGGACGTGAGGCTCGTCAATCAGCCGACCCCCGAGCTGCCGCTCCATCTGCATCACCTCCTGGAAGAGAGAGAGAGGGAGGGAGAGAGCAGGGCCAGCAGGGCTGTGAGGACACAATCACACCCATGATCACACAGGCAGGTGAAAATGCGCAAAACAGCCCTTGACTGTGCATGCGCTTATTTGTCGGCAGTTTGTTTATGATTATGGTGTTTTTACTATACCTCTCTGTACCTCATATACATGAATACTGATATATTGGCTGAAATATTGATAATAAAACAAAAAGCTTGTTCAAAAAAAAAAAAAAACAACTGAAGCGGATGTGGATTTGAAGAGATGAGCACATACACTAAGGCTTGTGCATGAATGTACACACACACAATCTCTCTCTCACACACTCTCTCTCTCATACACACACACACACACATACACCAGGAATATAGAGCAGGCATACATCTTAGGACAAGAAAATAGTGTCCCTGCATGAGGCCACAGCAGGTTGGACCGAGTTGTCTCAACAGCGCTTTAATGTCACTACAAGGTTACTTTCCTGACTCAGTGTGTGTGTGCCCAGCTCTCAGGAATTGCATTAGCATGCAAATACAGCAGCCAGCCAGGCCTACTAGCTACCTGGGCTGTGATGAAGTAAGTGAATAAGCCATTAGTCAACTGCTCATTGTTCTCGCATGGCGAATCTCCTTAATTTCATTTTTGTTTTTGTGCCAGGAGAGATTTGTAAATGCATGCTTAATATTTTAATCTCTGTGGGACTTGCTCAGTGGACCATTTGTTGCCATCCAAATGACCATCTGGAATGGGATGATAATATCCACCGCATTTTCCTCTGATCTATCAATTTATTTTGAGCTGGATGCTTTACGCTGAAGGGGTCCTCCAGAATCCAATACTTTGGATGGTGTTCACATGCACCACCTCACACTCCAATCAAAGGAGCATATTACAGCAGAGAAAAACAGATCTCTGAAATTAGTAGTAAGGGAAGACCTTGAAAATCAGATCTGTTCTTTTCATCTCTCAGAAGAGGGAAACAAGATGGCAGCGGAGGGAAAACAGTCTGTGTGAATGTGCCGGGGAGTTTAGGAGACATTTCTCAAAGACTACAGCTCCAAGAGGGAGATGTGTGCATAGATAATGGCCATATGTTGAAGAACACTCCATGCCAGCATGGTCGCCCATGGTATGATTTCAGCAAAGACATCTAATTAAGATGGAGAATGGCAGTGATTTCTATCTGCACACCACTGATTCAATTTTCTGCACTCTTTCCCTGGAATGGGCTAGACTGATTCCAATTATAATGGAAAGGAAGCTGTTAATTATCTTTTTGGAATCTCTACCTGCCTTTGTTACTTGATGTCGTCTCTCTTTCACTGAATGAGCACTTTCAGTTCAGCCTGAGAATCTAATTTCCATGTTTGCTTAATGCTTTGCTAATTTCCATGTTTGCTTAGTGCTTATCTCCTTGTTCACATGAATATTATTTCCCGTGTGGCTATCTTGATTCCTGCATCTATATTGGTTTACTCAATTCACCCAAATGTCACAGAATGATCGCCGTGTACAACGGAGCTGATGCAAATGTACGCCGGCGACTGCGCTCAAATATTCTCCTTACTGTAGTGCCATGCTGACGCCTTGTGTGGTTAGCCAGCCCACTTACCCACAGTGGAGAGGTCAGACGACGGCTCTGAATCAAAGCGCTAAGGTCTAATGAGTTAATAACAGAGGGCAGTGCATTCTCCACAGAATTAAAAGCCCTCTGCTATTATGTCTCTTACTCAGACAAAAGGCACATTATGGGGGCTTCCAGAGAGGTTCGTTTAACACAGTTCTTAAGCATAATTATTCGTTGGGAATCATTAGCATTGCAAATTGGGACTGGTGGACTTTGATCGAGACTTTGACCTAGCAGCAGATCTATAGGCCTGGCAGCAAGAGAAAGACAGCTGAATGCCAATTATCCCATTATCAACAACTACCTACTAGCATGAATACTAACTCTCCTGTCTTGCAGCGGCCAGGTTCAGGATGAACACAGCAGGATTACGATCAAAACAAGGTCTAGGACAAGGTGCTTCTGCTACAGAACAGGACATGGACAGCGAGCAGGCTGGCTTAAAATAAGAAGCTTGAACACAGCGTGGGATAATATACTTGGTCCCGTCCTTAGGCGCAACCGAATGTGCACGTGCCCGTGCTTTGAAACTCTGTTGTCCTCCTTGCGCATTGTTTATGAGCATGTGTGCGCATGTGTGCATGTGTGCTTGTGTGCAGGATTTCAGCATATGCTCTGGACTGAGAGAGTAATGGCCCTCTTTACGGCCCATTATCCTGTTAACAAATGACAATGTGAGGGAGCTAATAGATGAGAAGCTAAATTTGACCATATTATTTACTCTTTCTGGGGGAAGCGATGCAAGGTTTGAATTAGTATATCAAATCACATATTAATCATCAACCGGGAGCTAAAATTGTCTTTCCATTCAGCGAAGATGAGAGGAGCCGTTCTTGTGGACATCATGACCCTTTACAACAGTGGAAACATTAAGATGCATGAGATGGGCAAGAAGTCCGAGTACTGCAGGAAAAAAAAAAAAAACCTTTTGTTCTGACGGAATTAAAGATAGCCTGTGGTGTGTGTGAAGACTGTGAATTTAGAGTCAGGCAAAGCCAAGACCACCCCCTGACATTCAATGGGGCTGGCAAAAGAGAGTGAGAGAGAGCAAGAGGGACTGAAAAGAGCAGAAGCAAGAGAGAAGAGAGACAGAGGCAGCTTAACATTTGTGTCTTCAGGTCACTAGAGTGGCCAGCTTTAGTACGAGAGATAACAGGATTACTGCAATCATGGCCACAGTTTTCCACGACTTCCACCCCCCTTTCCATTCACACTCACACCCCCACCACACCTCCCCCACCCCTCGTGCTCTCATCCTCTTTCCCTTTGCCCAAAGACGCCGCTCAGTGCTGGGACTGTGATGGACTGGGGCCTGGCTCCACTGGGAAACAAGACATACTCATAAAGCTAATCTCTTTGGGCTGCTGCTGACAGAAAGAGGTTAGTTACTGCACCAAACTCTCTCACAACAAAAAGCCAGCCAGCCAATGGATGCAGAAAAGAAACATGCCCTAAACAAATCAAAGTATTAGCGGAGGCCTATATAAAGAGAACTGAAGGGCTTGTAAGCCACTGATCAAAATATTCTACAGCCTCGATGTTGCACTGTGACATTTTTGTCATAGCAAGGTCAAGCATTCGCAGCGTGATCTGTCTATTGTTCCAGCTCGGTTTCTAATGATCTGTCTGTTCTTGACTGTGACCATCTTAAACAAATCTGACAGGGATTATAGTCAGGGTTTAGTCAGCTAATTAGTCAAGGTTATAAGTCATGTGAAACATAGAAAGATACACAAAGACTCATCGGGCTTTAATATCCCCATAAACTCACTCTCACCCCGTCACCCTTAGCGATGCTGTAGCCCCATGTATTTAAAAAATGTGCATTCATGGCAACTATCCATTTTCAGAGCTGCTCTTTTCAGGCAAATGCATTTGTATATAGAGAGTAGCCTGGCTATGTGGGCTCCATAAATCTGTGTATTTGTCAGCAGGATATGACAGGCTTTTCCTCTCTGACTGAGAGTCTATCAGTCTGAGCTCCAGTGGCCGTGCCCGCTACAGTCAACTCTGATTAATAACTACAAATAGAAGGGACTTGTCTGCCCGGTTATAAATGGGAACTCTGTTTGCTAGGGAAAAGATGCACATTCTGCCTGATAAATCATAGAGCGGGAAGGGAGAAAACAGTACACAGGAACACAGAAATATAATATGGAAACAATTTCTCAGCTGGGCTCAGTGATAAAGCTGACTGTCTTGTTTAACTTAATACCAGCAATTACTGGTTTATGCACTTCTCTTTTGTGCTCGAATTCTTTGCCAGTAACTATTGACGGAGGGATCAGACCAACTGTTTGTTCTACATTCTACACAAAGTGGTTCCCCCCTCTTGGAGAGATACAAGAAAAAGTTTCAAATGAATTAATACACAAATGTGGCTTACTGTTCAGATGCGAGCTGGCATTACAAGAGGACGAAGCAGTTTGTCAGCCCTTTTAAACATAAATAAGAATCATAGCTTGGAGTCATATACTGAAAAAAAAGCACTCAAGAGCCACTGTTAACCCGACTGAGGACATCTGTTGGACACCCACTTAATAATAGAAAGTGTATTTTTATGATTAAAGGAGAAAAAAAATGCTGAAACAATTGGCCTCATTACATGAATATTGATGAAAGCATGATTTTTGCAGTCTGAAATACAATGCAGTGAGTACAAAGGGAATTAATTGAACCATTTTCTCTCCATTTGAGCCCAAATGAGGCCTTGGGAATGTTATGGCTATTAAACGTCACTTTAAACTCTCCCGAATTACCTAATAATGACAGAACTTATTATTCATAACAAACTCCAACAAGTCAGTGTTTCTGATGGTCTTTTAAGAATTTTACCTCCTAATACAGAGGAGTGGAGATATGCTTGAACCTCTATAAAAAAAAATCTGACAGTGAGTGGGTAGTTTATCAAGCATCCGGCATATTTCTCCACTGTAAGTCATTGCCCAACAGCACAGGCCTTATACAACACAGACATGTGGGTGTAAAGAATAAACATTTGGCCATTAATACATACTGTGGCATCATTTCATACTGTTTCAACATTCAAGTACAGATTATGCATAGTGACACAACTATTGCACGTTTTATTCTTGATAATGGAAACGTACAGATTCTGACCATTACAGTTACATAAAGAAAAAATGGCAAATCAACCAGATTACAACCCAAAAAATCCTTTGTCAGGCACCCTTCCAGTTTAATTAAATGCTGGTTTTATGTCTACCTCTGTGCCGAGTTGGAGTCTTGGTTCGCTGCAGGTGTTTCATTCAGATGTGGCATGGCAGAACATCAGTGATGCTCTCCCAGAGGTCTGGCTGGGAATAACAGAGTGCACAACGAGGGTGCCACCAAACGCCGATCATGTCTCCTCTGCTGCTGTGCCAGCCTTGGCCAAGCCCAACAAGAGTGGGACACACATTAAATATTAACTTAATTGGTCCCGGCAGAGCCCTGCTAACATACGGCAAGCATCAGACGGAAATGTCACCGTTTCCCCAGAGCCCCCGCACACTTAGGATCAAAGACAATAACATTGGTTCTAATCTGCTTTAATTGTGAGATAAGAGATTGCATGGTACAGCTTGAGTAAATGTGGCGTGCAAGCATTTGTGCATGTGTGTGAGTGTGTGTTTGTGTCCATGTGTGTGTCTGTGTGTGTGTGTGAGTGCCTGAGTGTGTGCATGTGTCATTCTAGCTGATTTAGGCTTGTCAGAGGAGACTGACAGCCAGCAATGGCACTAGGGAGAAAACCCCAGCAGCCCTAGTGGTTCTACAGTTCTTCCTGCCATTGAACAGCCAAAAGGCAAGGCAGCCAAATGCACAGCACCATCCAAAGCCACAAAGGCACTTTTTCATCCCCCATCAAAAATACAGAGCCTGTTTTATGCGTGGCAAGTTGACTTCCTGTCTGAAATGCGGCGCAGTGCCCTACAGCAGGCTGCAAACTCGGTCATAAAATTAACATGGGCTGGAGATATACATCAACAGAAACATAAAAAAATACTGCTGCAGCACAGCACAGTACCACCGACTGCTAACCCCAATACTGTTACACAGTACAATTAACTCTAATGGTAGCTATAGTGAAAGTCTAATCATAAATGGTGCATTTTAAAGATAGTGATTAGTGATTAGGCAGAACCTCTCCAGGGAAGTTTAATCTCCACTCAAAGTGGTTAATGTACTTGCTAAATGAACTGCTAACTCCGTAATAGCACCAAGAGCAGTGTGAAGTCGAGATTACTAAACAGCGTGGGCCACATTTTAAATCACTCACTAAAAACTACAAAACCCTGGAGACACCGTGGCTTACCACAGGACCAGGTTGTGTGAGAGACGGGGAGCTAATGCACTCAAGGGCGTCAAGGGAGCTGCAGAGTAGGGCAGCACAAGTGCTGGAGTCAACAAGCTCAGATGTCCTTTTCCTGGCTAAGAGAGCGAGAGAATGGAAGAACAAGAGCAAGCTGGAGGGAAAGGCAGAGAGAGAGAGAGAGCGAGAGAGAGAGAGAGAGAGAGAGAGAGAGAGTGACTTTTGTGCTCTAGCAGCCTTTCTGCATCCTGCATCCACCACAGGACATGCAAGGTCATTTCAACAAACAGCCACACTGCAGCAAAACACCACCGGGTCACCTGATGATCTGAATGTATAAAGAGAGTCCCATCATCACAACTGCTTTGATGCTAAGTAAACATAAAGTGGGATATCTATTTTCTGCAAATAGCACTTCCTACACAAAGCAGCAGAGAATAAAGATCTGCTACATGTTTAGATGTATATCTGCGTATCTGCTGTATATCTTTCCCTCCATACATAGACATGTACTGTGCATACATTTGAGAGCAGATCAATGTCAGCCAGCCATTTCCCTAAGCACGTGTGCTATCACAGCACATCTGTCAGAAACAGAGGAAGATAAAGACGAACAGAATGGAAGAATGGAAAAATACAGAGGTAAGGGAGAAGAGGCTTCAGTAATTCCCACCCCATGGTTAGAGCCTTTGCCAACTTTTTGTCTCATCCTCAGCTCCCTGGATGTGTGAGTGCTAATTTCAGAGCACTGGTTTTTGTCCCACAGACATCTATAGATTGTGCTGGTGGCCCACCTCTGATCAAGGAGGTCAGCCATTATGGCAGGCAAAAGTGGACTCAAATTCGAAGTGGCACTTGTGGCTGTGGGTGGTGTCAGGAGAGGAGGCACAGCCTGGGAGGAGAGGAGAGGTGAGGAGAGAGAGCATGGGGGTTGCAGGGAAAGGACTGGGAGAGGCTCTCCTTTTAATTTACTAATTAACCATGCAAATGAAATCTTAACAGGCTACTCAGAGGCAGCCCTCAGGGGAGGGAGGAAGGCATTAGCGCTTGATTATGCTCTGTCCACGTGGAGAGCAAAAAAGAGAGGGGAAATATGGTGTTGAGCAAAGTGATGGGAAACTTCTTGGCCCACGGCAGCCAAGCAGAACCAGCCGCTGCATGAACTGAATGAAACATTCCTGTATGCATGCACATGTACACACACACACAAACACCTACAGTGGTGGAAAAAAGCTTTCGGACACCCCATGCATTTGTGAAATATTGCATTAAGAATCACTCTTAGGTCTTCAAGTGCAATTTCTTTTAGTACAGTCACAGCCAAAATACTAAACAAATCCTAAAAAAGCCATTAAAAACTTAAAATTGATTGGGTCCATAAAAATACATAAGAAATTTTGAGTATTAGGTCATTTTGGTCCCAGTGATGAAGGTCGTTCTTTTTATTAAAAGACACAATTTTTGTTGCCAAGCTTCGTGTCTATATAAAGCCAGCACATTTGAAAGTTCTTCAGACACAAAAATGGCTAAAACAAGGAACCTAACGCAGGAAACACGCCTGAAGATAAAGATTCTCAGCCAGGAAGGGTACAGCTGCCGCCAGATAGCCAGGAAGTGCAGATGCAGTCCTTCAGCAGTTGGATACACTCTGCAGAAATACAGACGAACCAACAGCTTGGAAGACAAACCAAGACCTGGGCGCCCAAGGGTTTCTTCAGCAAGAAATGACCACATCCTGATCCGCATGTGCAGGCAAGACCACCGAATGACATCACAGGTGCTTCAGCAGCAGTGGTCAAACCAAACTGGTGTCCAGTGTTCCACCCGCACTGTACGTGGCCGACTTTTAGATCATGGCTTAAGGTCCTACAAGGCTATCAAGAAGCCCCTGATCAATGAGAGACAGAGGTTAGCCCGGCGTTGTTGGGCCCAGGCACGCAAGAACTGGACAGCCAGGAACTGGAAGAAGATTCTGTGGTCAGATTAGTCTAGTTTCCAGCTTTAGTTTTGTTAGTTTTTCTTGTAAACAATAAACAAGAAAATATAATTTGTATTTGTTTGTATCTGTCTAATGCTGCCACACCTTTTGAAACACAAAAAAAGATTTTTCCACAAATATTTCATGATAATATTTGAGATTGTGAAAAATTTTAAGGGTGTCCGAAAACTTTTTTCCACCACTGTATATACAGAGACACACACACACACACACACACACACACACACACACACACACACACACACACACACACACACACACACACACACACAAAATGGTTCTATACAGCGATTAAGCTGGACATATGCATTGTTTCAATATATTTGGGAGAGAACATCAGCTGTACAAATCACAGATCCTTGAACTGCACACGGTGTAATCAGGCCTACAGTATTGTTCAATTTACCATGGCATGTCTAACTCCAATGTGTCTGTGCTGATTCCTGCTAACCTTCCAAACATGACAGACAATGCTATTACACATAATAGTCCACCAATCACTCAGCTGATGCGAAGCCGCTTGATCCTCGCAATCTGAGGCTAGGAAAGTGCCAGCCAAACAGAATTACACGGAGCACTCCATTTATCACCATTTACCTTGAAGACGTCCTGTGTGTCGTCCATGCAGTAGACCCTGATGTTGTACTCCAGTGTGGAGCAGTAGGCGTCAGAGAAGAGCACCAGCCTCAGGCGCTTGGCGGCACCCATGTGGAGGGACTCTCCTACCAGAGCGAAGCGGCCAAGCTGCTCCGAGAACACCCGACACGTCTCCGCCTCCAGCTGGCAATAGTAGGGCTCTGACACCAGCTCCTCCCCCATCACCAGGACATCCTGGAGGAGAGGACAGGGGGAGAAAATACGGTGTGGATGGAGGATCAAACACCCAATTAGGTATGGAGCGATATACGGGCAGCATATGCTTATTGGCTGGCATCAGCTTTAAAAGATAGATATTGGACAATGGATTCTGAAATCTGGCATTTTGAGGGCTTCGTGTGTGTCATGAATTTAACTATGAAATTTATAAAAGAAAAACTAACTTGGTCTTGAAAGACATTTAATTATCCTAAAACAAGCCTGTGTGAAAGGCTCAGTCTGTTTTGCATATGCATGTGTATCCCAATTTTTGCAAACATTCATTTCAATAGCAGCTGTTAAGGGTGGGAAGATATCAGATACCGAGGCCAGGGTTGAGCATGTGTGCCCATGCCTTTGGGCAAGAGAGTGTGTACGCATGTGTCTGGCAAACAATTTAGGATCTTGAAAAGAGAATACTTTGTCTCTTCCTCAAATTCCCTTTTCACTGCAGCATGCTTACTCCATCCTGACATATAGAGACACATATCTTTACACAAAGACACGCATCCTATAGAACACCATCAATTTACTAAATAATGCATGAATGAGGTGCTCGATTGACATGAAAGGAGACTCCGATAGATTCCTGGCAAGAATAGACAGTTCTGGAGAGAAAGAAAAGGCTGTGGAAGTCCAGTAAATACTCAACTATAGGGATTTCTGTCAGCTCCTGTAATTTGTTAACAGAAGTGAAAAGAACTCCTCAATTTACTTTTGCAAAATAACAGTAGCCGAATGCAAAAGAGTATTAAAAATGTCACAGAAGGCAGTAATTTAATTTGCCACTGAGCACAGAGACACAAAAGGATAGATTTGAACGCGTGTATTACCTGAACTGCACTATCTTGCACTTGTTCACTTCAGCACAGTATCTGCAACTTTATCTCAAAAATATCACATCCCATCGCAGTAAGAAACGGTTTTATCAGATAATTCCACTCTGCTCTCCAGTCTAATTTGATGGGGACAAATTGGACCCAAGGTGACAACATTTTCTCTAAAATCCCATCATGCCAGTTAACTGACTCTTCCCATTAGCCAATCAACCTGAAGAGAGCATTCTGCCTGCCAAATGCCCAGCTAGCTCCATCAGCCCCCCTCTAGGATCGATCCAACGAGACACCATCTACATCAATAGAATTAGTATTGACACAATTCATTTCCGATGCAACCACAATGGAGTCTCACTTTTTCATCATCTTAATATTTCTTCGAATGCAGCAGAGAGTGAGGTGGCTCAATTACGCCGTCACTCAATCTACACTCAATTCATTTCTCTCTCTCTCTCTCTTTCTCTCTCCTCCTGCCTCTCTGTGTCGTTCCTTCCCCTTGTTATCTATTTCCACCGTCTCTTTTTATGTCTTCTCCTCCTTACGTGAGCCACTCTCTCAGTTTCAGTGTCACTGTCTGTCTAATCATTCCTCTTATTTCCCAAGATCTACATTGCTCGCTCCTCTACACTGACTTTTTCTTTCTTTCTTTTTTTCCTTTCTTTCACAGTTTGCACTCACATTCCTTTGTCCACCTGGTACTTTTTCGTGTAGTGTCCACACAGGCAGGCCGCTGGGCTATATTTGGGCCAGCTGATGATTAAAAGTGCTGGTCTAACCTCTGCCTCAGACAGGCCAATCCATCCCACAGACACCCCACCGCTGCCACACATGGGGAGGCTGAATAATTTATGCACAATATCGAACATGAAAGAAGACCTACTAACACTCCAAAGCCCACCAGCACCCTTTCCAATCTCCCTGGATTGTTGAGGTGGGTATATTGCCTCAAACTGCATTTGTTTGTGTGGCTATGTGTGTGCGTGTGTGCGTGTGTGTGAGTGAGCACGTGCATGAGTGTGCAAGCCTGTATACACATGCAGACACAAAACAAGGTTCGGCGTAACTCTGGCCTATTGGAGTCTTGCAGGTCTGGATGCTTTCAGATTTCATGGACAGTAAATGGGGAGGGAACTCTGTAATTGGAAGCAGTGGTCAAATATGGTCAAGGAGCACTCAGAGGAGTACTTTGAGGATCAGTAATTTGCTTACAGAACTAGCAAATATTTCTGTTTCGAGAAACATGTTGCCTAGCAACTCTGCTGCCGGAGTGAGGCAGAGCATCCAGGGTTTTGTTCCAGCCCAACAGGAACACACCTGATAGTCAATATAATCCAAGCCCTATAGAGTGGATGTGTGCTGGGCTAGAACTGCCTTGGCTGTACTGCACCGCCTGCCAGTGCAAGTTTCAAGTCACTGCTGAGCAAGTTTCTACATTCCATGGAAAGCTCAGAGCAGGTACGACTTTTCAAATTCACTGGCTTGCAAATTTCTATAGAGGCCTTTTTGCTGGAGATATAGTGCTGTCTCACCTCCCAAGTGCCCTCGTAGTTCTGCTTCTTCAGGCGGACGGCCCAGTTCTCGGGGCAGGCGTCAGAGCAGTGGTCCATGCTGAGGATAACCGGCCGGCTCAGGACCACCCCCGGGGGGCCGCAACTCACAATGGGGCTGAGCAGGGTCTGGCAGCCAGCCAGGGGCAACCTGCAAGGGGCAGAGAGAGTGGGCTAGACAGCAACCGGACCAAGATGAATGGTAATGGAAGATGAGAGAAGGGCTTTTACTTATTGAGGCTTTAGTGAGAATTTACTGGTCTCCTACAAGCTGGCTATGATACTGTAACCTCAGCAACTTATTTAGCATCTGTGATAAAAAAAAAAAAAAATCTGAAACTCAAATGATGCCATGCTGAGCCCACTGACTTGGACCACGTTATGATGACTGAACACTTACATTACATTATCGCAGCATGCTACAAGAACTGTGCCTTCTGAGGCCAAATAAACAGTGTTCTCCAAACAATTCATTTAACTTAAATAGTGCACATCCTGGTAAAAGGGTACACTATTTATTTACATCCCTCCTCCACAGCACTGGCACAGGCTCTTAAGCCTTTCCTAATGGAACAGTAGAGCATCAAAACAAACAGCCTAGCGGCATCCAGGGAAGACTGCCAGTTAGGCAGTGTTAAAGAGACCCACCTTAAATCTTCCTTCCTCTGAACAGTGAGATAAATCTCATAGATCTTCCCTCTGGGGATGGCCTCAGGAGGAATGAGCAGACTGATTCCTAATGCAAATAACAACAAAGGGAGAAAGAGAGGGGTGGGGGAACAGGCTCATTTGTTCTGACTGAACAACGCTTTTGTCATCCCACAAAGGAAGCCGGCCCACTCAACAAAACTGCATGGCCGCAAAAACAAAAACAAGTCTCTTCTGAAGGTCAGAGGCAGCCTCCGTCAGGTACAGTAGATGCAAATCTCTGCACCGGCAGCCGAGGCGGCACACGTCCCCGCGGTCAACAATTAGCTGAGACAAAAGCGCACAGTGAGACACGTTTTAAATGTCCTCCGTCTGCCACCAAGTAGATAATTGAGACCGTGGAACAGACTACTCCATGAAAATCGCACTTTCCCAAGAGAGAATGGCAGAATGCACCTTGGAGAATAGTGAGAGCGTAGTTTGAGTGTTGCGGCGTTTGTGTTGTGATTCTCATGGCAAAATGATCCACTTAGAATCCCATTTAAAATGTAGTACAAACAGTGAACGTGCGACACAATCTTAAGTGTCCCAGGATTGTTAACTGGGTATGTTGGCCATAAAAACATCTGTTTGAATAAGAGAAAGGTGCATGAGTGCTCACAGCCGCGTCTCTGTCCTTAGATCATGTCATCTATGCATCTGTTCTAAACAGTGAGAGCGGTGAGCATCTCTCCTGTGAGAACGTGCACGCTAGTGCTGTTTTTTCTCTGTGCCCCAATGAGATGATGGGTGCCAGTGAACGATATAGTCTGCATGGCTTTGACCTAAGCCTCACATGCACTATCTGTAAGAAAGTGGAAGAGACAGAGAGAGAGAGAGAAAAGGGAGAGGGAGAGGGAGAGAGAGAGAGAGAGAGAGAGAGAGAGAGAGAGAGAGAGAGAGAGAGAGAGAGAGATGGGAAGAAAACCACAGAAGAAAGACCTTTTCTCCCTTAAGATACTGGCATATTGGCACTGTCATCCACTAATCTGGACAGCCTACAAAAAGCCAAATGAAAACACTGTCTTCCAGTGTAATTATATAAGCATAGTACTCAGCTAATGTGGAGTGGAGCAGCAAAAGAAGGGGATGATAATGGCATACTTTTATCTTTTATCAGAGGAATCCTTAATGGACTATCTGTACTCCCCTATCTTTGCTCTCTTAGCACACGACTGACACTTGTCCAAAATGCTGCGGGCATCAGCTATAAATTCAACCAGCACTGTCACAACTGAGAGGCCTAACTGGAATTATTTGTTCTAGCTTTTTTATTTTATCTTTTTTTTTTTTTTTTTTTTTTTTTTTTTTTTTTAGGAATCTGTTAGAGTACCATGTTCAAATCCTTGTTTTATGCTGCAGCAATCACTGACCTAATTCACATTCATATTGCTTTTTTTTTTTTTTATATTGCAGCGTATAAGTAGGTTACTGACAAAACAATTTTAAATAATCATATGTTTTGGATACAGCAAATGAAAATGCCTTGCCTTCTGAATTACAGTGGGTGTAAACATGAGATGAACTGAATCAAACAAATATGTTATTTGAATTTAAGCACCATTAACAGTGCGGACTCAACAGCAGAAAGTTTCAGCTCATTTTTTTTTAGATTACAAGCACACCTGGGACTAACATATTCTTTGTTTTTTCCACATTCGATCCTCCTCAGCTATCAAGTAATAAGAACTATCGCTTGTACTGACAGATGTCAAGCATAAAATTGTGTCCACTTGTGATGCCATAAACACTGATTTTGTAATTAGTAACAGAGACCAAAATCCAGAATTAAACTCTTACATGTAAGACACTAGAACATTTTTATGTGTCCTATCACAAGGCTATTACCAAACCTCCTCACAAAAGAACGGGAGACTAAATGCCCTGGCAGGGTCGGCCTCAATGAGATGAGACCATGAGACCTTTATGAGACTGAGCTGCTATTGATAAATTCTCCCCAGTAATGTCCACTGAGGGACACAGTGTCGATAAAGCAGGTCTCATAAAGTCACCGCTCTTGTATGTGTTTTGTTTTATTCGCTTTTATGTAAAAGCAATAAAAGGGCACGGGATGTACTACGCAAATAAAATTGGACTTGACTTATTTGTGCAGCGATTCCTCATTTAGGAGCTGGAGGCAAATTGCTCAGACAGAACTTTTCTAGTTCAGCATTAGAGAATATAGAGCATTCAGGGGATTACAGCAATTTGTCAGTCCAGTTTTCACAAAATTACAATGTTCCTCCTCATGAAACGATTAATGCCTGAATGAAAGGAAATAACAGCGCTTTTACAACTTCAGTACTCTATCGTCCCATATATCTATCCATGGAAACCGATGATCTACTTATTAGAAAGCTGTTTTAACTAAAAGTGAGGCCCTCCCACCTGTGTTTGGGATGGTCAGCCGGCCTCCCAGGAAGTTGAAGGTTCCGTAGGAGGTGTTGGCCACGTCGCGGGGCAGCGTTTTGAAGTAGCTCTGAGTGGACAACCTGCTCACAAACTCAGCAGGGTCCGAGTTGAGCTTGCCGTTGTGCAGAGTGTGCGAGCCGTTCGGCAGGGGGTCAAGCAGGGGCCCGTTGGTCATGGAGAATTTGCCGGTGGTGTCGTGGCGAGAGCGCAGGGTGCCTTGGTAACTGGTGGTGGTAGTGGTTAGATCAGGCTGGATGGTAAGCAAATGGGAATTCTCTATTAGAATAAAAAAAAAAAAAAAAAAAAAAAAAAGACAAAAGCAAATGTGTGAATCTCCATCAATGGCAGGGGTTCATACATCTAGACACTCATGAAACACACACACACACACAGACCTCACACTCTCCAAAGCTGTCATGACACACACAAAAGCTGAAACAAACACAGAAAACGACATGTGGCCCACAAAACAGATATTCACTCACGAAAACACAAACGCTAACGCACACTGACAATACACAAACACAAATTCCACCCAAAGCCAGTCAATTTTCTCCCCACCCCCACCTCACCCCCGTCTCTATCTCTGTCTGTCTCTTTAGCAACCACACAATCAATTCCAAACAGAACTCAGAAAGAGCTTAGTACCCAGAGTGTATAAAGGCTTTTTTCATGGTGAATCACAGGCACTGCAACCCAGTTCCCATCTCCATCCGACTCAGACAGTTGTATTTCTATTACTCGCTGCTAAATCTCAGAGGCTACACAGAGGCAGTAAACAGAGTGGGTACATTTCCTAACAATGAGGTGGTGGCGAAACATAATGAGTCATGCAAACACATACACACTATGCACACGCACACACACACAATCACACACACACACACAAAACATAATGCGTCTTGTTCAGACTACAAACCACTGTAAACACATTCACACCACACCAGTCACAATCACAAACAAACGCAGGATCAATGGTACATGCAGATGAGTGTTGCGCGGTCACAGTGGGCGGGCTGACGGGCCGACGGGTAGACACAGGAGGGTAGAACAAAGAACAGTGTCCTACTGCTGTGGGGGGGAGGCCTGCGCGGCCGCGGTGCCCACACACCTGGCTTGCTGGGCTTGATGCCCATGGGCTGGAAGCCAGTGGTGAGGATGGAGGAGTCTGCCACGTCGGCGTCCAGGCCCTCCTTCTTGCGCCGGTAGACCAGCACGACCACGATGAGCAGCAGAGTCAGGCACAGAGCCACCGCCACCATGCCCACGTAGAGCGCCACGTCCTCGGCCCCGCTCACGGCTACGAACCCCCACGAGTCAGGGGAAGGAGAGGGAAGAGGGTGGAGAAGGAGGAAAATAAGGGACAAACAAAGATCGGATTAGAAACGTTAAATCACGACTAAATAGTTCCTCATGGTGAAGAATGGCAGTGCCTATCTTCACGGCTGCAATATCTTCTCTTAGTTTGGGTGCGAGGGTCTCTGTGTAAAGATCTGTTTAATAGCATGAAATCAGTTGCAAATTCCTCGCTCAGCGTCTAACAGCGCTTGACTTTGTCCCTGACTGTTTCAAGTTTCAAGAGCTAGCATTAGCGAGGCAAGTATTAGATAACCATCTCATTTTTAATCATCTCTAAAAGCCTCAGCCTCGATGTCGAGTTCTGCACAAGCGAAGAGCAGAAAAACACTAGTTCCTTAAGTAGCTCCTCAGCATTAGCATACTTAAATACTGGGCTCATTCAACAAATGCACACGCTCTATATGCTTTCACACACACATACACACACACACTCTCTCTTTCTTTCTCTCTCGCACACACACACACACATCTCCAGAGAAAGACAGTCAAAAAATGAAGGATTTGTTTATGAAATTCTAGCACCTCTTATTGACTGTCTCTGTCTCAAACGTGCATGCAAGCGTCTTTCTCCCAAAAGTACAGTATGAAGATGACAGCTAAGCCCCGACAAACATCGCTGTGTGCGTGCCTGTGTGTGTGTGTGGTGTGTGTCTTGCAGGAGAATGGGATTTGCTATGGTTGTCTCCCTGGGCTGGGGGAATTTGGTGGCGGAGGTGGAGGATGCTCCTGGGGCCTTTGTGGAGGGCCATTGTCCCGGGGAGCCATGGGGGCGTAGTGCTGTCAACTCAACACAGTCACGGAGGGGACATATTCACCAGCGTAGCTTTGAGGGAAGGAGAACCACACCAAAGGTTAAGCTACTGTAGGCTGGTGTGTGGTGAGCCAGCGACAAGGAAAAGGAGACAGAAATGGAGGGAGACAGAAAGAGAAAGACGGAGACAAAGCGAGGGAGAATGAGAAGGGGAAAGAAGCATATAAAGACCAACAGAGAGACAGCGTGTGTCTGAGTGACAGGATGTGGGATTTGCATTCCAGCAATCAGCAGCACTAACACATCCAAGGGTTTGTGTCAAAACCAACCTGATTAGCACGGGATGTGACATATTTTGATGAATATCTCAAGACTGTGATGGTATCTCTCTGCTACTGTATACATCCTGCCACTCAACGGGAACTGTGCGCCTAACCTCAGAAACAAAAATCTGACAAGTTATAATTGGTGTTAATAAATCTGTGACATGAGAACGAGAACAATTTAATTAGTAGAATGCTGAGAGTCTAATTAGACAAAAAAATGGAAAATGGTCAAGAGTGACCAATTCTGTGTCTCTCCATCTGTACGTCTTTGTGCCCCGTCTTACCCATGTTTCATATCTTTTCATCCATTTGTCTTTGCCTTCTCTTTTTCCTTTGAAAAATCCATTTCGTTGGACAAAGCCTCCTGACATACAGCGGTCTTTAAGAGAAATGCCAGAATCTATTTCATGGGTGATTATCTCAGGACAATCTGATACCTTAAGTAGGAGGATTATACGCAGGCAGGCTGTATGGCAGACAATCATAATGCCAGAGATCTCCTGACGCGCAATCAATTGTGAATGACTGGTTGGAGATAACATAAGATCCTGTGTTTTATTCTTGACATTACACAGCCTCATACACAGGACATACTTAAAATATAAAGACTTTCAAGAGAGCTGCTCTTCCCCCAGCTCTGATTTTGTCTTTCTGTGTGCTTCCTCTCCTCTCCCTCGCTGTCTTGTCTCTCTCCCCCTGTCTGTACCTCAGGGAAGCAGAGAGATGCTTAGTTGTAAGCAGCCTGAATAGCCCTTACACCTTTCCACAATGAGCTCCAAAAAAAGGGGGAGGCTATGCCTGGACCTCTCATTAGAGTTCCCAAACCCAATTGTCTTGGAGAGCTAAAGGCCAGACGAGGCTGTGATATTTGGACTTCTACCAATGCAGTCTGCTGTGATGTGCACTCCGGCTACAGACAAAACAACACCCCTCAGCAAGGAGACGGGCCAAGTGGGTTCTGCTGATTGGATAAACATGGCCTTGGATTAGCCAGTTGTTGTTTACTTTCCAAGGGCAAACCAAAGGCACATACCGCGCCCCAGATGCAAAGATCTGGTATCTCGACTCTTCCTTTTTTTTCTCCCCCCCAAATACCATTCTTACTCAAAATAGAAAACCAGACAATACAGCCAGTCAATCAGACGAGCATCTCTTTTGCTCTAATCTTTGGTGGCTTATCAGAGCATCACAGAGTGAAGTTTTATCTGACCCGCCAGGTGTCACGGCAAAACGATCCTGATGATCACTGCAACTCCGACCAGCAGCGCTCACAGCTTCTCCTGGCCCGGGCATCGATTTTCATGATGCCAGCCAATAATTGAAAGGACATCCATCACTCTTTAATTGACATAGCTAATCAGGTTTTATAATTGGATGGGCTTTACTTTATTTCCCCTCTAACGCTCTCTCTCGTTTTCTTTTTTTTTTTTTTTTTACCTCTCCTACTCCATAGCGCTAGTCTTTTTTTCCCCACTTGACATAATTGGTAGCAAAGAACTTTAGATTCTCTTTGTCTGTGACCTCTCTCCCTGATTGACACCAGCCTGCGGATAATCTATGGATGTGATGGATCTGTTTTCAAAGTTGACCCCAGGCCAAACTGTGTTTGTTCCCTCTCCCTGTGCTCTCAGTTCGAGTTCTGAGACTAGCTCCAGGGCTGGCTGGTTAGGGATCAGTTTCTGACTCGAGATGGACTTGTATGGACTTATAATTCATCTCCTCTGAGGCAATGTACCTCTGGCCTCTGTTAAAGTTTGGACTCTAATGGCATTGGCAGTCAGCACAATGTCTCCGCCTGATAGTCCTCAACTCACTATACCTGCTCCTTTCTCTTTACCACGTTGATAAATAAAAGCTTTGCAGCCTCCTCCGCCTTTCCCCAGGGCATTTATCAAGAGAGCTGAGAATATATTTCATCCCATGGCCAATCCCAGTCACTCGCCTGAAGATGAATAACACTGGAGTTCTTAAGGTCAGGGAAATATGGCTACTAAAACTCTCAAAGTGAACGTGACCATTACTATCTCCACAATACAGTCGTTCCATCCGTCTGCGAGCCCCGGTGAAATATAGCCCAAAATAAATGATCAGCCATTTTTCACAGAGCCTGTGTAACCCCACTCTGACAAACAAACCCATGACGAAACATCAGCTGCTTAGCCATCAACTCGGCCTCTAAACTCACAATAGGAAAACAGACCAGTGGCAGATTGATAGTTGAAGGGTTTTAACTCAATATTCAGACATTTCTAATACCCGCAAAATGGGACGCTCCTGCAAATGAAGTTCATTAACTTCATTGAACACATTAAGCCAAATAATTGTTTTGATGTAGCCCTAATTTTGCATGGCACTATTATTTTTCCCACTATCCTCGTTGTGCCCTCTAACACCTGGCTGCCATTTTGTTTCTGGCGCAAAGCCAATCTATTCATTATTTCCCTGCAGAGATTTTGGGCAGCTTCATCTTGGGCTTGGGCTTGTTTGCTTTCTGACAACGATACTGCTTGGAGTAGATCTGTTTGCTTTAGAGCCGTAACACTAAGCTAAGCTCACTGCTGCACATGGATTCCCGCACATGCAATACCCAAAACAATAACCTCATCTAACATATGCCATTTGCCGCTTAATGAGAGCGATTAGAGATGTTTGTGAGGTTCTCTGACAGAGGACATCTTTTGTTGCCGAATCACTATGAGTCACTCTGCAATTGCATTGTTAAATTACATTGGGAGAGAATGATGCCTTTTGTTTCAGGGGGAAGTTTTCCATCTCAGCTAATAGCCTGCAGACATGGTTGAAGTATGGGAGTTGCTGACAAGCCAAAACTGTCTCTATATTTTGCTTATTATAATACTTCACACAGCAATTGTCTATGGAAACACATCTGCTGGGAACAGATTGGGACAGGCATTCTTCAGTGGCCAGCACTCTGCTGTGCATTGTCAGTGTAAATTTTGAGTGACTCTGTGTGTGTGTGTGTGTGTGTGTGTGTGTGTGTGTGTGTGTGTGTGTGTGCATGTGAGGGACAATGACTGGCATCCTTGTGTGTATATCTTTCCTCAGTGGGGAGGAGCTGGTGACCTTTGATGATGGGCCGGCTGAGCTTACTGGGTCAGAGCACACACTCAGCTATTGGCTGACATACACACACTCACACACACACACACACACACACACACACACACACACACACACACACACACACACACACACACACACACACACACACACCAGAAAGCGCCAAAAACGTAACTCCATCTGATCAGTCAGTGTATGATTCATAATTCATTACATTAACTCACTGCCCTGTGTCAACTTTATCCCCATTAAAGTCTATTTACCATGCATCCTAACCAAATAGAGCACTATTTAAAACATTTTTCCCCATGAGACGCCACCCTGAGGTGCTTCGTCTCTGCATGGGAAGTGGGAATATCATCCCGACTTTGATATCTGTGGGGAATGACACAGCTCTCTCTTTCATGTCCATCTGGTCGGCGGTGGACCCTGTGGTGCCACTTTCCACTCAACTGCCAGCTTGGCTCTATGAGGCTCGCTGTTTCTAATCCTGACAGTACACACATGCACATGCCCCATTAATGATACATGGGGAGCAGCAACGCATCCTACTTGGCTGTTTTACAAGGCAAATGAAATATAAGTTTGGCACGCCACTACACACACACACACAATGGCATGCACACACACCACCTGTGTGTGTTTTCACGGCTGATTTGACTTGTGGTACTTAATCTGGCAGGTTGTATTTTAATCAGAACGGAGAGATAGTTTAATTCTCGACTCTATTAATAGGTCAGAGAGCGTCACGGCGGCAACGCAGGTGAAAAGATTGCATATCATCCTAGTGCTGAGTTGTCAGACACATGGCCAAGACCAGTCTTAATTAGATCTGATCCTGCAGAAGGTCACACGTGCAGCAAGAGCCGGCGATCTTCTATAGAAAATTATTCTGTCAATACCGGTCGCCTCTGAGGTGACACGTCAGCCTTGGAAACTTATTTTAGCAGAGGTGCAGCACCCCCCTGTGTTAGGGAGTCACACCTGCTTAGACTGTGAGAAGTTGATGCCTTAGGAGGAGAGAAATATATATTGTTTACTAATTATCAGCTGGGCTGTAATAAACAAACGGGGTGGGGGGGTACTCACACTGAGGGCACTGCTCACTGGTGCAGTTGAGAGACTGGAGGACCAGCCCCTGGCAGTCTTTGCCTCCGGTGCCGGGTGAAGGCTGCGTGCACTCTCGGCTCCTCCACATTGAACAGTCTGCATTGCACGCCGACCACTTGCTCCACTCGCTCCAGCCTCCATCTACTGCAAAACACAGCGGTGGAAAACAAGGGTGAGCACAAACGCACATACAAACACATTCACAAACTCTCATCAAAAAGTCACAGAACTTTTTAGTTAATTGACAAAAAACATATTGATCAGAAGTATAGTGAGCAGGCTCAGTTAAAAAAAAAAAAAAAAAGCATTAACTCCATCCCACAGAGTAAACCCTACACAGTTTAGTCCAGATGTGACAGCGATGTAAAAGCAGTGGTGTATTTGCGTGAGAGAGGAGCACAACTGGTATAATACTCTGTTGCCATCCTGTGCAAATCCACTCTCCAAAATGGAAACCTGATAGGGAAAGCATCATAAAGACATGCAAATCCACTCGCACACACACAAATCCAGCAGATGCACAGTGAAACCAAAGTGTGTAAAAGTGCTGAAGGGAGCCATATTGTCTCTATTCAGCTTTCCTTGTTTTCTTTCGACATGAAAATCAGATGGGTTATGCAACTAAGCTGAGCCCCATTGGTAGGCTGTGAAGGTGCTGTGGCCTGGCAGGGCCAGCTGTCGGCAAACTAAATCTGTGCAGGTAAAAGAATTTGGCCCTAGGAAAATTGGTCCTCTATTGCATGACAGTGTAAACAGTCAGGCAAACATGCATGCACACACACACATGCACACACACAAATATCTCCCTTTAACATTTTTTCTCCAAAAATAAACATTGCGGAGGAATGAACACTACCATGTTTTGATGTTTGGCGAGCAAGCTTCAGCTCTGGCAACATGAGCACAACCTTTGGTGTATTTGAATGCAATAGAGTCGAAGTGCTGCTCTAAACAGAGACAGATTATATTACATTACAACTGCAGCCTATTTCTGCGCATTATAACTTCAAGCACACCACCATCAGAACAAACAAACAAAACAAATGGAAATTATTTGAAAACGGTTTCATGCTGTAAGAAATATCGGCTGCTTTACCCCACGCAGGGAGTGAGGCCATTTTGCCAAGGTACACGTAATTTGGCACTGCGGCCGGGGGGCTGGTGGCTGGGAGTGATATTGAGTGTGACACAGCACTAGGCCTGGGGAAGGTTACCATAGGGCTAATGGGAAAAAGAGCAGTAATGAGCTCTCATGGGGGAAAAATGCCACTCTCTGTCTCTCTTTCCCAAATGGAAGGGTGAAGGAGACCACATGAGAATCACCACAGAGCTGCCCTACACACATACACGAACATGCACACACACACACACACACAGTTGCATACTATCTCTGACAGCAGCAGCTCCCCTCCTGATTGACCTATACGCAAGGAAGCTATAGTGCTCATTAATCTGAGCAATGTAGAGTGCAGGTGGCACGACCCCAAAAGTGCGGGTCTGACCCGGCACAGGTCAGAGGCTTTGGTTAATAAAACATAAGTGAGATGGTGAGGTGTTTTTCAGACCGGGATACCTACTATTATATAATGGTGCGAAGTAATTACGTTGTTTGGTTTCAGAGTAAGTCCCTTGGACAAGGAGCTGTCCTGCTAAGCTCTGTGAACATATCGGTCCTGAGGTACAGGTGGAGAATGTGTGCACTTGTGAATCTGAGCCCTTATATTTGTCCATATGTGCCCTCAGCTGATTGCTAGAGAATTTGAGTATGTGTGTGGCGGGATGCTGACACAGCCCGGGTCTCTTTGCAGTCGGATCCATTTGGCAGAGAGAGCAGAACCAATCAGATAATTGTCCTTGTTTGGCACTGAGTGGACCCATCCGTGGGCCAGCGGGCTGATTATCCGGGCTGGGAATGAGAATGATTGAATAGAGAATTACATCCTAATGAATATATTATGTCGCCCCTCAGTTTATCCACACCACTGTGAAATAAAGAGACGTGATCAACATCTGCCCTGATGAGGTGATGAAATTCAACTTCTCTTTTCCACCACAAAGCAAGACTAATGGCCATGCAAATGACATTTTCAAACAAGGAGATTGGAGTGGAAAAAGGGTGCCGCTGATATGCATTCGGATGAGATACAAACACTGCGACCCCAGGCAGAAGGAAATCAAAAAAGGGTAAAAATGCATAAACAGCTTTTGATGGTCAGTCTCCCTCCAAACACATGTTATACACATATTTCAAAAACAGGGGCTTTGACAAAGCCATAAAAACCTGTATTGGAATAGCAGGAACACATTCTATGAAAGGTAGTCAATAGTTAAAATAAATGCGACGAACCAAAGAAAATAGACACCTCTTTTGAAATGCTTTTCAAATTCAAGGTTAAAATCAAACCCAAAACCCATTCAGCCTTTTATTTCTCCGAGGCCCACATTAGACAGTCAAGCAAAATAAAGAAAATTGCCATCCATAGCCACAGTTTTCCTTGACAAAACGCCAGAGATTGTTAGTGCAAAGGCACCACAGCTCATTTTCAATCATGCAGCACAACAGGTTTTAGGTCAGGAGGGTCTGATGGGAGGGACAGTAATACAATAGCCCAGTGGCAGGTCCCCATTTGGACATGTTGTCAAGAGGGGAAGCAAAAGGCACCCAACCGTTCTTTACAGAGCGGTAGGAGGGCCCGTTTGAGGGTTTGCTGTTCAAAAATCACAATGGCCGCTGAGGGACACCATCCGAGATCATCAGACACCTATGGCTCCTGTGTCCTTGAGGAGAACACAAGGAGGTAGACAAGTACCACTGAGACCAGCGGGCCGCCTCTCTGCTCCCACTGTCCTGTCAACACACATGTGCACACAGTAACCACCCCTAATCCCAATGTTCAAAGGCTGATGAAAGAGGCTGCCGAAATCCACAGACCTGGCAAGAGATTTGATGTCTTTGCCACAGAAACAGGTGATGCAACAGAAATTCATCACCAAACCTTGCTCTGTATTTTTGACACGATGAACATGTTTGAAAATGTGACTTTGCTCGCTAGTTGCGACTGAGTGATCAGTAACTGAAAAAATGGCGACTGATAGGTACAAAACAATATCACTGTTCTTTCTGCTTCAGATAAGATGATCACTTCATTCTCCTTTGTTGAATAAACGAGCACAAAATATTACCTGGGAGATGGGAGACAGGGTGAGCCAAAAGAAACTGCACAGAATGATTAAAAACAGCCCTGATGCAAGGCTCTCACCAGATGGCCACCGTCTTCTTGGTAAACTAATGTATTTCCCTTTCATATTTATTTAGCCCTGCCCTTTATTTATTCTTGGGGGAAAATGTGGAGAATACATAACAACCTCTGAGATAATATTCAGAGACACATGAATGCTTGCTTCCAAGGTACTATTAGACATTTGCCTGCAGTGCCTTTTTAGACAGCAGACATACGGGTACTAACATGCATATGTACAACACATACACGCACGCACGCACACACACACATAGATCTATAAATGTGCATTTGCAAACACACACCAGCCCCCCAGTCTGTTTATTTTCTATCTAGCAGAAATCTCATGACTCCCCTAGCAAGCCTGAGGGATGAGTACAATATTTAAATAATTCACGCAAGTTAGAAATCTCTTCAGGTTGTTTGCTATTCCCTCTCACATCAGGGTACAGTTTAATTCATCTGACAGAGGCAGGTGTCACCGTGCTGTTTCCAAAACTAGGGACTAACTATTTCCTGCTGGCTCAGATTGTTTCTCTTTGTAGGAAATTGCTGGCGTGGCCGTGTTGTCTGACATTTTGCCATGACTGTTGGCTGTGACCACAAGTCAATGCAGTGGGGAAGTCAATGAAAGGGGCGAGGGAGGGGGCGCAGGATTATGTGGGATGTTTCAGGAGGGTAGGATGAGAGGAAGACAAAAAGGGAAAGGGAGAGAGAGATAGAGAAAGAATGAGAGAGAGACAGAGAGAGAAGAGATGGAGATAAGCTCTTATGTAGTTTGGCTACTCGCTGTCTTCAGTGTTGATCTGCTCCTCTTAGAGCCTTAGGCTTTAGCCTCAGCCTCCTCCTCCTCCACCTCCTCAGCTCCCTGCCTCTCTCCCAGCGTGAAGCCCATCTGATCTGCCACACAGGCCTGCGCCAACTCTCATTAAACACTTTGGAGACTTAGACAAAAATACAGATGAGCCTCTCTAGCTTCACACTTTGGGCTGAGAGGCGGGAGCTCACATTTGTGTACGAGAGTTATCGTGAATAGACATGTGAAGAGGTCCATCACTGAGCAGACTGTCGAGGATGGTGTCAGTCAGTGGAAGTCGTTCGATAAAAAAAGGATGGAAAGCAGATACAGCAAGGGATGCCTCTGTGGCTGTAGCACTTTTCTGAGAAAGAATCTAAATATTATTATTTCAAAAATGTAAAACAACAAATGGCTGAAGGCATTTTGACAGGAAATTTATACAGAGTTAGCTGAGCAATGCAGAGATAAATTATGGCTTTTGTATTTTGTTGGTTCCAAATTTAAATCGATTTGTTTCCACTGTATATTCATTCAGTTAACAGCATCTCTTTATCCTCACAGGCAGAGTGCGGCAAATCTGAGAGGCCATCGATGTGCTTTAGACAAAACAGAAACAGCCTGCAACCACAAATTAAACAGAATCAGCAGTTGCAAGACAAAATATATTTTTCTCTAACCCCTTTTACAAAGATCTAATGTTCTAAAATAAGACACGAAATGCACTGGAGAGCTAATGATCAACAAAGAATGTTAGTCTGGATAATTAATGAACTCCTGAAACCAGACCAGCATTAAATCATGCAATTTTTAAAAGCAGCCCAAAAAACAAAGGCATACTAGAGGAAAAATGCTTCTCAACAGGCTTAACTGTAAAAAAGGGGAAAAAAAAACTACTTCTAAATTCAAATGTCAGCTGTGTCTAAATAAATAACATGATGTCTATCTGCAGCATTACAGCTCCCCATGTAATTCATTCTGCTCAAGTCTCTTCAGTAATAGTCTGAAATCACCATCTACTGTGTGTCTAGCGGATTGGACCTGAAAAGGCTATGCACAGTACTAATTAAAGTTGTTATGTATGACCCCGGTCTATAAGGATGCTCTCTGCTAGGCTGGTCTCATCTCCTCTGTTCCTTCTCGCTGAACACGACTCCTAGATGAGAGGCTCCATTCCTGCATTTAGCCTGAAAATAATGATTCATACATGTATTAATCATGTATTTGATAAATCAAAGTGGGTACTCAGATGTATTCTGAGCCATCTTCGCTGAGCTGTGTCTGCGCCTGGTGACAAATGAAGGGAGCAGTCAGTTCATCTCTGGGGGCTTCGGGGGTGTCTCTGTGAGTAAACAACAGAGTCGTGGTGCCACTTGTGATTGGAAACAACACCCCATCATCCCCAGGCCCTGGTGTGGTGGACTTTGGCCTTGACGGGAACCCTCTCTTGGTGCCGACAGCTGGGGCTGTCTCTGCCACTGATGTTCTGTCTGAGACAGGTGACAAGAGCGAAAAAAAGGGGGCAGAGACTACCCTCTGTTTCCAAACAAAAGGTCTGCTTGAGGTTTGAGGGAGGTCACGCTGCTGTAACATCCCGCATCAAAAGAGCAAAAAAAGAGTTCTGTCTCTCCCAAAGTCTCCGCAAACTGTGCTCACAGGGCACAATACAATTTTTGTCACAGCAACCTAAGGGCTAAAATTACACAGCTATTCCTTTTGGTGTGTGTGTGTGTGTGTATGTGTGTGTGTGGGGGGGTGCTCTAACAATAGCAGCTTGGACTGACATTAATCTCTTTAAGCTCATGGAGGTCAGTATCCTGCTTGGCTATGGGAATGTCAAGCATCCCTGGACACCCCTCTAATTCCATTACTCATTGCCCCAGCGCTAATAATTCGAAATCCATCCAGATAGTGTCCTGATGGGCTTTTATGCATTTCCATGTTTCCTTTGTCTTTTCCCTCCTGCTGTATTCCACCGGGCCATGTTACTTACACTCTCGCTTGACATCTAGCGATGTCTTTACATGGGAGATGTGTAACACAACACCCAGATTCACTGAGGTAGATAACCTCTGTTTTAGGCAGGGAGAAGCTGCCACTGCCAGAGGTGTTGGGTTTCCCTTTCTGCTATTTACCGAGAGTGGGAGATTTCTCCTTGCGGTCAGCGTGGCTGTAGAATGCCAGCTACGTCCATAAACTGATCTGCTGGCAGCACAGCAGTTGTCTCTCGTACACTCTTAGCCTCTCTATACTTCTTTCTCAGTTTTCCTCGCTTTGTGCCTGCCTCGCCTGCACTGTGTCTTACTCCATCAGTCTAAATCCCCACAACTACCTTGTGCCTCCTTTTTCTTGCTGCTCTCTCTCTCTCTCCTTCCCTCTCTCTCTCCCTCCCTCCCTCCCTGTTTCCCTCTGTCAGGGGGCTAATGTGGGCCTGCAAATGAAGCAGTCTAACTTCCATCTCAGGCTGCAAGAGATCGATATGTGCTGCTCAGCATCAGCCATGACGCTCTCTGCCTCTCCAATGCTCTCGCAAGGGAGACCAGGGAGGCAAATCAAACACGCCTTAACTCCTCACACGTAAACATGGCAAACAGGCTGCCATAATTCAGTTTTTTATTGCCCATATTTACTACATGGCTTGAGCAGCAAACAATAACAAATGTACTAGCTGGTCTGACACAGTGCCGTGGCTGAGACCATGGCTCTTTAAGGAGACAGGTCTGTAAAATAAAAGCAGGGTCCGCGCACAGTGCAGAGGAAAAAGAAATAGGTGAGCGACGGTTGATGATGGTATACCATTTTTACTATGAAGCCTTACTATGAGCACTAATAGGCTGTGACATTGCTGTGTCAGCTGTCTAATAGCAGGAAACAACAAATGCACTGCCAACTAAGGAAAGACCTTATCGCAAACAAAGGTGCTGTACAAAAGGGCAGCCAAACTAAAGATGAACAGATGACTTCTAGATGCAAAAAAATCAAAAAAGGAAGCCACAGGAAGCCAAGCGCCACAGGACAAGTAGGTTGCCTGGCAGTTACCTGGACAGGTGGCCACGCAGGCACTTTTCTGGACGTTTTGCCCCTCGCAGGACGTGCCTCCGTTGAGTGGGGTGGGGTTGGTGCAGCTCCGACTCCTCTTCTGCCAGCCACGCCCACACACGGCACTGCAGGACGACCAGGTGGTCCACGTGGACCAGCCGCCGTTGACTGTCCGACGCGCGCCAGGGGATGGAGGAAAGTGGGAGGGAGAAGGATGGAAGGGAGGGATGGATGGAGGGACAGAGCAGCCAGGATTACCCGACATGCACCAAGGAAAAGAGGTGTGTAGCGGTAGAGTAATTGTGACTACTATTACACTCTCTGTTCCAGCACTGCAAGGTGAATTTAATGGAAGAGCAAGAGCAAAGGGCTGCTTCCTGTGTTCGAGCTGGAATTACAGCCAACTGCAGTGAAAACAAAATGGCTTCAACAGGGAGCAGCAAATAACACGACAACCTGCCATCTCTGACCTTTTCTTTGACTAAGACACAGTTGCAGCAAAAATATCTGTGACTAATGGACATATTAAATATCTGTCTGAGTTTCGCCAAAGCAATAGAAGGACATTATCTAAATGAGCCATAATGTAATTATAATACAATGATTGTAAGGAAATGCCACTTACAGCAAAATGCCCACGGTCAAATATGAGTAAGAACAACATCAGCTGCTTGATGGTTGTTCCAGTAATTCTGCTTGTGTCCTTCAAACATCTGTGTTTGAAGTTATTTCATGTCATTGTTGAATCTAAAATATACCTTGAATTGGGCAGAACAACACTGTCATTTAATCCCCTTTTTATATTTGAGGCTGAAAGGCAAGGCAGCTGACTCCCTATTATTGCAGCTGCATGCTGAACTAATGCCCATGTTCTGAACCTCTGTCTGTCTATTGGCACATAATTGGCACTATATAATTGGATCATGGCAGGTGATTACATCAAATCAAGCCGGTTTAATTCTAATCAACTCCTTCCTGTATCCACAGTGTTAGCTTCCAAGCTACCAGAGATTTCTGATGTGTTGACTTGAACGGCAGTCTCTCTTCTCCTCTGTACATACTCCCTTCCTAATTTCCCCCTAACTCTCCCCTGTGCTTGTCATGGCTGAATCATTTCCTTGCCCTCTCTATGCGATTGATTGCCCACCACGGCGAGGTAAATTGCCAGGCAACTCGGCCCCTGATTACCTCTTAGCACAGAGTGCAGTCACACCAGCCAGGCCTTGTTAAAATGCATCTCTGGCCCCCTGTTGAACCCCTTTGAAAAGGAGGTTATTATGACTTGCTGAACCTAGAGTTCAGCGAGTGCTGTGGACTCTGATGCTCTAAGCTAACTAAATTGTTCTTTCCAGTACAGAGCTATGTAAGTGGACAGCAGTAACAGGTCTTCTGAATAAGACCTCTTATACTGTGATTTCACCCCAATTAATGTTGCAGTGGTAATACATTTGTCAACTTGTCAAGCACAGTGTGATTGGGAAGAAATGAAATTGCACATGTAAGCCCCCTGCAATTTGTTCACAATTTCTTCGGTCTAAGAGTGAATGCTTATTGATTGAAAATATGAAAAAGGCAAACAATAGAATGCAAAAAGCACTCGTTTCGACATTCATTTCAACCCTGGTGCTCTACATCTGAAAAATCCACAGAGCAAGCCATTCAATCATCTCTCAACAACAAATTTAATCAATTAGGATCTACTGTAGGCGTAACTGTGCTCTCTACTTGATATGCTGGAGGCTTCTTGAAGTGTATGATAGTCTGATAGGTTTGACTGCATGCTCTAAATTAATATCTTCCATCTAAAACCGTTCAGTGTGAAAGTGCATATGCCTCAGGTTTTGATTACATTCAGAGCCACAGAGCCGTGGCCTGTGGCGCATTTTAGCCACTGACACTTCAAATACAATAAACAACTGTTCCTGTTCTGACTTAAGTACAGCGCATAATGTTATTGTCTTTTCTGGCAGCCTCAACAAACACAGGCACTGCACAAGACACTGCCCATCCTTCTTGCACAATGTTGCTTTCATGACGCATTCCCCGGCGATTACCATCTCCTGTTTGCATGTAGCTCTGAATTAAGCTGGGCTGTTATGTATGCAATCTTTAGTAGTGCCAGCGCCTAGGGAACTCTCCGTGGTAGAAAATATGCTGTTCCTCTGCATTTTAATAAAGGTCAGTCTTCTTATCAAGCCAAGTCATTATTTACAGTTTGCTGTTAATTCAATTTCTCTTCTCATATTGGATCCACTACTCAGATGGAGGAAGATTACAGCCCCAAGACTGTAGACCACGGCAGCTCTGGTAGACTGGTTGTCAGCAACATTTTTTAAGGTGCACTATGAAACACTGTCAAGGGTGGATTGAAGTGAAGACATTTAGAGTCAACTGAGAAAAAACCTGGAATAAACATGAAATCTATCAGTGAGTCAGACCAATGATGGGAATCATGTAGGCTCAACTACAAACTTACATGCTTATACCACATTCTTTTTTTTTTTTGTCAGCTAATTTTTAACGGGCCTCATTTCAATCAATCCTCATCAGTTTTGCATCATCAGGGCTCTACGCTAACCTTTTTCCCAAGGAGCACATAGGCTCCTAAATGAAAAAAAAAAAAAAAAAAAAATTGGCACATACCAAGAAATTTAGCAGCAAAAGTAAAAAAATGTTGATGATTAAAAACAATTTATTAGATACATATTTATAGACTTAGACTTAGACTTAGACTTTCTTTATTGTCATTGCACAAAAAAACACAGCAGTGAGTTTTTTGCAACAAAATGCCGTTGCTTGGCTTCCGGATTACAACAGAGATGGAATTGTGGGGCAGTTTAAATAAATACAATATAATCTATATAACTAGTGCGTAAGAAACAAGAGCTAAATAATAATGAGTGCAAGAAAGAATAAATAGATAAAACAAAATAAACAGTGTATTTTGTTTTGTTTTATCTCTATTATACTGTGCGCATGTGAGTGTGTGTGTGTGTGTCTGCATGTGTGTATATACTAAGGGACACACATCTGTGCAATAACACATACTACAAAAATCACACATTGCCCCATGCATACTAGATGTACAGGCTGCTATTTCATATTTTTCATAAGCTTTCAGTTGTTGAACCAGCGGGAGGCTTTTATTGTGAAACAGCTATAGGAACTATACTGCAACCACCAGTAAGTAGCTGGACTGGAAACCTCACCACTTCACATTCTGCTGTCGTTTAAAAATTGCAGCTGTTTAGCATTCTGCTGATACTTTAATGTTTTAACAAAAGTTTATGGTAGACTGTAATCTTTACTGTGCTCATAAATTATTTTTCTGGTATCTATTTTTAGTGGAAAATGAGAGTGAAATACTTGCATAGTAGAGCCCTGAATTAGTGCACATTTAAGGTGTTCTAATGATGTGTATACACTATCTCAGTTATCTACAGAATTACTCTTTATAGTGTTGATTCATGACAATAGAGCTGCCATGTGCAACTGTTCACCATATTTGTGTAACATATATAATATTGCATATTGTCACCATCACAAGTATAATGTTGTGCTATATTTGTGCTACTTGACAAAGAATTAGACCCAGGTATCTACCATGCAAGAGAACATGCAAAGGTCACCTGGATATGTGGGATAACAGTGGGAGGCAACATGCAAGCAAAAGATGATTTATTTGAGCTGATATCACCTCTGCACACGCTGATGCTCTACTGTGAGCTCCAACGTCTCATTAGCGTCGGCGTGCAGAGCTGTAACATTAGTCTGCCCTGCTGAAAGAAGATGTCACCTACCGTAGACTAAGACGGTGGCGGAGGTGCTTTTGCGGCGGGCGACAATGTTTTTGGCCACACAGGTGTAGTTGCCTGTGTCCGCCAGGCGGGCTTGTTTGATGATGAGATTATGGTCTGCTGTGATGAAGAAATTGGGGTCACTCGCCGGGTCGATCACATCCTCGTTTCTCTGCCACTCCACCTGAAAACACGTTTTGATGATCAAAACCTATTGCAACTGGACTGGAATTATCTTCCCCCACCCATGCAGACCTTCCATGGTCACGGACGTGTGGTGGAAGAGAGATAACTCACACCTAGAAACTTTCAGTGCAATAAAAAACTAAAGCGGGAACACATGCAAGTTGGCATGACACTGATGCAAGAGAGTTAAATTATTTATAAACCAAATTGATTTATTTTTTTATTCTCTTTGAGTGTGGGAAGTGTAGCTTTTGTTCTGCAGCTGTCGGAGATCTATGTAGCTGCTGGGGGTCTGTGAGCGAACTGATCACGGATTGTGCAGTCCTTTTGCTCTCTCGGAGAATCTGAAACGCTATTCCTTTTTCGGTGTACTCTCACATTGGCTCACTTGTTTCCGTGCTCTCACTTGACCCCTTACCGCCTTGAGAGTAGCTACCATACAGTAACATTGTTGTTGTTTTAACCGCCAGTTGCGATGCAGTTTATAATTGGCCTTTCTTCCTCCTCTGTGCTGTCCCTGTTTTCTCTTGTGGTGACTCGTGCTCTGATGTTCTATTCTGTTGAACTGTGGCTGGCACCTTCTTCCCTGTTTCTCCGAAATGTCCCTACACTGTGGTACTGCGATTGGTTATTCTGCTGCTACAGGTTTCTGTGCTGTCTGAGAGGCTGGCCTAACCTCCTCTTGTGTTGTTATTGGAGCAGTTAGTGCCTAGCTGGGACTGTGAGCATGCAGCAGACGAGGTGGAACAGCTGGCCGCGGTCTGGTCCTTTACACACACACACACACGCACACACACGCACACACACACCACAGTGCGAGTGATGGAGAGAGAGGGGGAAGAGAGAGAGGCTTGGACAGAGCAACAGAGAAACCAGGTGCACTGCAAAAATCTCCATTTTAAACCATTCACTCTCACATTCAGAGTTAAAATCTTTTTTTTGTTACAATAAGTGAGAAAAACGTGGGGTGAAATGATACCACTTTATAGTGGTACGAATATGGAATATGATAAAACAAGGCAGCATCAAGCATCGCTAGTATTCCACTAATGTAAAAAAAAAAAAAAAAATGACACTTGATACAATAAATCTTTGGAAACAACTTGATTAGCATTGCGGACAAGTGGGGTTATCTCATCCCGCTCACAGACTTTCACTCGTTTTAGGGAAAACAAGATTTTAAAACTGAATATTGAACTAAATTACTTGTTAAGATGGAAGTTTTTTTGCTGTGTGAGAGATACAGAGAAAGAGAGGAAAGGAGCTGAAGAATGACAGGGCGAGAGAGAGAAAGCAAATTAGAAAGAAGAAGAGTGAAAGAGAGACTCGGACACAGGACAAGACTGACAGTTTGAGAGATACATAGAGAGAGAGCAGACAGAAAGAACGAATGAATGAGAGAGGACAGAGAGAGGCAAATAGAGCCATTAATTATGGATAGGCCTTTAGAGATGCCAAATGCGGAGTGAAGCCTCCAAGCCTATCCTGAGTGATGTGACGAGACGACGTGATATACTGCTTCCCAGAGATGTAAAAGAGATAATAAATCAATAAAGGGGAATAATTAGAGGTGTAATTTATCCGTCCTGGGATGTCTGTTCCCTGGTACAGCAGGGAGTCATGCCGCAGGGGCCGATCCAAAACCGGGTTTTGCTCTTTGTCCGACTAGTGAAGGGAGGGTAAACGGAGGCTAGAAGTGAAACTATAAATAACTTCTGCCTAAGGTTGAGTATCTACAGTGGCTGTCTCTCACCTCAGCTGGTGGCACTCCCTCGGGGGGATGGCAGTGCAATAACACCTCTTGGTCCAATGCCACCTCCTTACCCAGCGGCTCCTCCTCAAAGTTCTTTCTCAGGTCTAGTGGAGACAAAAAAAAAAAAAAAAAAAAAAAGAAAAAAAGATGGGGAAACTTATCCCATTAGAATACTTGGAGAGCTTGTGAGGTTTAAATCAAATACACGGACAAAACTTGGCCTGACAACGTTTCCAATTTCTCACTCCTGAAAAGCCCACCCATCCCCTCACAGAGCATGTCGCACTCCAATTGGCCTCTAAGTCACAGGGGGATCGGTGGCACCAACCATGTTGCTTATTACAGGCTGCCTGGCTGGTTCGAAGATGCTTGTCTGCTGCCAGAGGGGCCCAGCATCAAGCAAAAGCAATTGCATTACCCCTTCACTCTTCCCTCCCACCAACTCCCCCTCTCCCCGGCATCCGCCAGCCTCCAGCCTCCATCTGTATGAGGGCTTGGAGCAGCCACATGAAAACAAAGCCCTGAGGCGCCTGGACAAGAGCTCCTGCAAGCCTGGCTGACTGCATGGGGCTTCACATTACGTCTCACTGAATTCTCTTACTGTTGCACCAAGTCCTGCTATATATTTGTCAGTACGCCCAGACTGTGAATTACAGTACACAGGTGAAATTGGCGATGCCTATTTCTTACTGGGGGAAAATAAATGCGGAGCTATTTGTATCTGATGAGCTAGAGAGGCCACAGATAGCTGGCGGGGTGAAGCAAATTTGATGTTGTGTTCACCCCGGGTTTTTGACTCAGAGCTGGGCAATGTGTTATTGTGTTGCAAGTGGCTGTGGGCGCGGCTCCGAGCCTGCGGTGAATTCCTTTAAACAGATGTTGAGCCTGTCCCGGCCAATCATGCTGAGGGAAACATTAAGATGAGCAGAGCGTTTCGCGACGTTCAATTTAATTAAAGCCGATACGATGAGACTGGAGGAGACTTAAGATATAACAGTCCTGGAAGGCTCAAATGTATGCTTATGTGTATTTTGTGTGTGTTTCTGCGCTTGTGTGCATGTGTGCGTTTATTAAACCGTGTGTGTGTCCTTATCTTACATCTCACCGACTTTGTTGCGCTCTCACACAGGGTTGGATAATGAATGTGTGTTTTTAAATGTCTGGTGGTTTGGAGACGGTGCTGTGTTCAGCTCAGTCTGGAATAATGCATATTTATGTGGGAATTAATAGGCAGAAAGCTTTAAAATACTCAGACATAAAATGGCTTCTTCCATTAAAGCTTTTGAGGCTGCAGCTAGGGATGTCTCTGTGTTCCCATGACAGATTTATGATTGCTGCACAGCAATAAATTTCAAATCTGTTTTTATTCCAGTTATTTTCATCATAGGGATCATTGCTGATATACTGTATCTAGTGAAAAATATGCTCATGAATACTCAAATTTAGTGCTCTACTTTTTTAGCGCTGCCTCCGAGCAGATGTATTACTCTCTCTTCCTCCTTGCCTGCGTCTGATTTTTTTTTTCTTGCAAGTGGTATATCAGGAACATTATTTAACTTAATTGTAATCACAGTAATACACTGTATGGCATCAAATCATAGTGACCTTTGGGTTAATTGTTAAATAGAGGTAGACTTCCTTCCAAAAGAAAAAAGAAAGAAAATTCAAAAAACTCTTTTTTGCTCTCATAACATAAAATGCAATATTTAAACACCTTGTTATGCAGTGATTGCCAATGTAATGACATAGTAATAATTTGAAAAGTGCACTTACAGGCGATCCTGATGTATGCTTTCTGGCTTTTCTGGGTTCCCGTGGTGCTCCAGGCTACACACTGGCACCAGTACTCATCCAGACCAAAGATCTTCTCCACCTGCTGTCTGGTAATATCAATCTTCACTTGCATAACAGGCAGCGCTGCAAAACAAACCCAGGAACATAGTCAAAATAGTGAGCAGGAGAATAGGCGGGCTATATAAGTTTGTCATCACCGACTTATTTGATGGCTCTCAAGTATGAAATGACCATAAACATTTCTCAACAGCAGGAAGAGGGAAAAAAAAAAATTGTCTTGAATTGAACGCTTAAATGCATTTGTACCCCTGACCAAAACCAGTGAAGGGGAACTCATTTAAAGCTGGGCAGAATAAACAAGCAGAGCACAATAATCAAATATAAACAGAGTGCTTGTTAACGGGGGAGAATGAGAAGAAAGCCCCACAGCCATTCCTGGTGTAATTTGGGGGGTGGTAAAGCAGCGACAGTTTAAACGTGGTTTCAGTCACAGTCATTTGGGATGGAGCGAGGAAGCGCTCGACAAACACTCGACGTACACAAACGCTCAGGCCGAGCTGCTCCTCTCAGAATATTAATCCATGGAGGGTGAACAGAGAGCTCATAACACACTGAGCATTTCCACTGCACTGTTATTATGAGTGATATCGGCAAAATGGGGCGGCAAGAATGAATAGCTTTTATCATTTTTCAAGAATGAAGTACAGATTTTATCAACCTACTTACCAAACAAAGTAAAATATAGTCAGAAATTTGGCGTGGAAAACATTCTGCTAGGACATCCAAACCATACAGTGTTGTCAGATTGAAGGACTTTCATTATTCTCTGTTGTCTTGTTTGATATTTAAGATGCAATATCTCATTTCATTTTCCTTTGACCTTGAAGTTGGGACCTGTGAGCCAGAGGTATTTTATATATATTTAGCAGCACCCTTGAACCTTTCTACTTTCCCTTCATTCCCTCTCATAATGAGATTGTCATGTTTCTCTCAGTTTCCAGCGCACTCTGTCTGATCTGTCCTCTCTTGGGTCTTTTGGAGAGAAAGGTTTTGAAGAGGGCTTTTTTTTTTTTTTTTTTTTTTTAAACACAGACAGAAGGCACATATTGTACCAAAATCTGGGAGTATTAGATACAGTGCTGTATATTTAGAGTAGGAGATGGATGTGCATATCAACCCCAAAAATGATCTAAAAATATGATGAATGACAAACTACTTAGTTTCCACTTCATTTTATTGACTGACCAAAAAAATAACACTGACACGTTTCGGCTTAAACAGCCTTCGATATATACAATATATGTCAGAAATGTATATTTAAGTCTTGAAACTGTTCAACTTCCATTTACCTAAAGGCACTTAGTGGCAGTCTCTCACACTCCCCTCACACACTCGATGTGTCTGCAATGATTATTTCTAGCTCCAGACCAAAGCTGATTGAAGCCTGTCTAAGTGGCACCTATTAGGCCATCAAATGTATGCCGCATTTACATAAAGCACTTGCGCTGATACGGGACATTCATCAAACGAAAATGGGAATCTTTCGTAAACAATTTGAGGCAAACTCCGTGCGGATGTGCGGGGGTCTGTGTCGGTGCAGGCGAGTCCTGCGGGGACATGAGCTGTCGGAGAGGAGAGCAGAGTGCATCCATAGCTGGCAGGCACAGGGTAAGAAGTAGCTATGAGGGTCACTGGCAGATCCCCCAATGTATTAGCGTCTAAATGGGGTAGCTCTGAGTACATGTGATTACCTCTGCAGTGAAATCAACCCTGAAGCACCACTCTGAGCATCAACAACACGCCGTACTATGTGCAAGATTTTCCCCATCAATCACAGCTAATATAAAACACTTGATATGTATATGGAGACCAGTGAAAGCGTCAAATGCCCCTGATGTATACCGAACTCTGACTGATGAATCAAAATGATTTTTAAAATGTTTGACTGCATCCATTTTAACCCTTTTATCCCTCTTAAACTTCCCCTTGACTGGCATAAGTTAGACATTTCTTTCCATATTGCACAACATGCTTCTACTGAGAGAAATATTTAAACCCACATGTCATAGTTTTATGTCTGCACCATCACATCAAATCGAAAATAGCTTATACATATAACCTGTCGAACACAGCAATGAAAAAGCCCCCCATGTTGAAGAGGTTCACAGCTGTTTCGAGACATGGTCACAGCGCTGTTTCGCTCTACTTGTCTAAACGTTTAATTTAAGGTTGCAAAAACTTCAGTTCGGAGCTATGCTATAGAACTGGGTGTGAGGAATAGCGATCTAAATGGAGATGCAAGGCATGAACAACACCGAAGTGAGGTGAGAAATCCTAAGAGCAATTTGAAGCACTGCTTGCCTGGGTAATTGCATTCTGTTTCCTTATCTCTTCCTGCCTTCATAATTACCTGCTTTTTGTCTCTGACACCTTCCAGTAACACTGCTGTGAGTCACTGTCCAATTTCACTCCAATTAATAAGGAGGACAAAACAATCTCATCACTTTGTGAACAAAACAGCATTGTAATTTTACAGCGGTTAATAAAGACTGAAAACACAGTTATTTACTCTTATTTTCCAGAGACAATTTGTGTTTGGATAACTGCAAAACTTTCTTCAATAGAGTTTGCGGATATCACTCAAAACAGACTGATACTGCGAGCAACGTATTGATTCATACACGGCAACATCTAAGTGGTAATAGCAGCACTGACACACGTACAACTCAATTCTGTCAATATTGATGCATAATGGCGTGCTGAGTTGTCTCAAATGTGCCAAGGACTGAAAAGAGTCAGAGGAAATTTACACTTCCATTACTGCACGATAGTGAGCCTGCACTTAACATCTCTGTTAAATGATAATTAAAACATGACACGATTCCCACTGACTTTGGTTTGATCCGCAGCACATTTATAAGTCAGCTCATATCCCCAACCTCATTGAATTGCTGTGAAAAATGTAAAAGGCTGATTATGAGATTGACACCACTATGAATTCTGGGCTTAGGTAGGACCCTGGCGAGTTTATTTCTAACCTCCAAGGTTTAAAACACAGCACTGAAATGAGAGAGGGGCTGACTAATGGACAGAATGCATACTGCAGACGCACGCAGGCATATGCCACTCACACGCAGTATCAATACATTCAGCTGTTCCCTTGTGGTAAAGTGGATGATTAAGTCGGACGGTTCGGCTCTGCCTCTCAACTTACATGCTCCTGTCAGTCTTCAACCTGTTTGAGGCCGACAGGAAGTGCATAGAGGTCGACTCGAAATGGAGCGGCAGTGACTGTGGTCGCACACTTCCCCGGGGTCAGGCTTAAGCAAATTTTATACTTTAATGAACATAGCATTTTTGCTATTAAATTAAAGCTATTTGACGTGTATTTGGTGTTGAAAAGGGTCTCTCTGTGTGTGCTGTGTCCTTGGTCAAAAATTTCAACTTCACATCAAACCTTTTGTAAGGTCTTACACTCGACTGGTTGATCACGGGGGGGACAATAAACAATAAAGGCTTCGTAAGTAAGGGTCCTTCAAACTCAACTGACAAAAAATAAGTAGAATAGGAAACATGTTTAATGGCTGAGTCTACAAGATGCTCTCATTGTCGGCCAGATTTACTGAAAAATTACAAGCTTATTCCATGTTTTGTGTCAGTTGAGTCTAAGCGGCTCTTACTTCAAACAACCCTCAATTTTGCATAGCGCACCTCAAATGTAACGACCGCTACATTCTTTATATTGGTATTTTATATCATGTTTGTTAGCTTTGACTATAAAATGGGCTTTAGGAATACTACTGCATTCAAGTCCATGAATTAATGCACTTTACTGTTGTTGAAGGACCTTGTTGTCAAGGCCTCAGGGAGCGCAGTATACAGTATTAGCTATATTATTGGATCCACTGACACACAAAGACATACACACACACGCGCGCGCACACACACACAAAAGGACACTTCAGTATTTACACCACCACCCTTTCTCCTGGTAGCAATCAGATAATTATTCACAGATGAACTGCATTTAAATGTAGGAACAAGGCACTATCACTCCTAACAAAAGACAATCACACTGTGAGAAACAAGGGCACACGCACGTCTACCATCCTGCTGTATGTGTGTGTGTGTGTGTGTGTGTGTGTGTGTGTGTGAGAGAGAGAGAGAGAGAGAGAGAGAGAGAAAGAGAAGGTTGAATCTCCCCCACAGCCAACATGGGCTCAACACACGCAGGGTAAACATCATTGGACTCAATCCTGGGTGAGTCGATATTGGGCTTGTCTGAGTGAGCGACTTTATTTTTCTCTCCCTCACTCTTGTTTTCGGAGGCTGTGACCTCAATTCCATAGGGGTCATTTGCTTATCAAAGGCAGGGACTGGAACTTACAGGTTCTGAGTGTGTGTTCATTGTGGCCAAGGAAATTCAATTAGGCGGCATCCCTACTGTGTGTGGGGCTGGGATTCATCAGTGGATGTAGGAGGATTAGAGTTGGGTGAATCTACACCAGGGGAATGTGCCATTTGAAGGGGGAGAGTTCACACTGGTTGAGAGGAGGCATCACAGATGAGCGCTTTTAAGAATGCACTGTCTGCACATCCTGGCAACCAGTCAAAAGCATGCTGTAGGCATTTCATTTCCTCCCGTGGTTCTTCTTTGTACCTGATGGCATCAATGTCATCGTCAGCACAAGGAGTGGCCGGAGTTCCTTTCATGGAGCAACAATGCGCTCTCCCCCGGCCCAATTACTCTACCTTCCCGGAATGAAAGAGACCCTGATATGTGGCTTGATGTTAAAGAACAACTCTGGAGCTCTGGAGTTCTGTACAAAGGCTGTAACTCAGGGCTCGGTGATGTAAACAAAACCATACACCACGATACTCAGCAAAGCGATATCATATCTATCAAATATCTCCATGTAGATATTGTGATGATATTGAAGAGACGACTGTTGGTGCTTGAATAATATATTTAAACAGAGGAGATTTTTTGATAAACTATTATTAGTAATGTGGATATTATAACCAAGCAGGTAGAGGCAAGTGTAGAACAGCTGTAGTCTAATAAGTTGAGACTGTTGCATCCTTTTACTGTAATGCAGTCTTTAAATCCAAGAAAAGACAACACTTAGGCCATATAATGATAAACTGAAATAATATCTTGCCCAGCCATAGGTACAACCCGTCTAACATAACAAGTAGAAAACTAATTGTATTTCCATGTGTAAATAATCCAATCCAGAGTTACCCTCAGGTCACAGAGCCAAGGGCATGACTGCATTATCATCAAGGCCCATGACTGAATCAAAGCGTTTCCCATCAAAGGGCCATTACCATGTAAAGCAATGAGGTGATGGGTGGCCCATGCAACCTGACATGGAGACTGAGGCATGAACGGTGCAAATCGCAGGTGGCGGAATCAATGTCTGTCTCAGCGTGGCCTTCTGAGTGACACATGGCTCTATTAGATAGCGAGACAGAGGGAGAGAGGCATAGAAGTCATGGGCTCATAGCGAACGCAGCAGTCGGGCTCCTCATTCTGGGGAGGCTGGTGAGGTTGCGACTCAGTCAGTGGGACAGCGTTCTGGGTCAAGGCTCTGCCTCTGGTTATGACCAGCTTTTCAAGTGATTCCTTTGATTGAGCTGTCCATTTTCCACAATGAATGCACGCTGCAAGGCCCCCGCTGATGCTCTGAATGTCATTACAGATTATTCATGGCTGACAAACAGGCAAGCAGGTAGCGCTCCAATCAATCCAGCTATGTTCAGCCCAATGCCACTCCAAGGAGACCCAGGTGGAGACTCAACACCAGTGTGGGTAACAGGAGTAAATGGTGGCCAAGATATACTAATGAAAGGACAGGTCATGGTGACATGCTGAAAGAGACTAGTGGACACAAAAATACTCCCAAATAAACGTGTTTCAGGAGATACGCCTGTTCAAATTCTAGCTACTTTTAAGCATTTTTCTTGATTATCACACTGTATAACCAGTCAGGCCTGTGTTTGTTCAGTGGCCATCAGGGGCGCCCTTCTACCAGTGTGTCAATTTTTGAAAAAAAAAAAAAAAATGGCATGATGGTTATGTTTAAAACAAAAATCAGCTTTCTGCCTTTTTGTGAGAAGCTGAGCCCGCTGTCCCGATCAGCTCACCCTTGTCTGATGACCAGTCTTTCCTCTGTGTTTCGTGTGAATCCATTCATAAGTTTGTTTGTTTTGTGTTTCATCCGCTAGCGGATACACTGACAAAGAAATGAAACGGGACAAAAACATAATCCCTGTCCAACTCCACTGACGGAGGTAATGAGATTTTTTTTTTCTCCTAAAGGAATGCACTAATTGCAGAAAATGGTGTAGCTAACAGCATTTGTGCCAAACATCGGTCCTTATTAAAACACACAGTAGGGAGGTAAAGAGTGTGCAACTTTCTTTTCTCCTAAAGGAATGGCTCAGTTCATCGCGGCCCAACATCATTATAATCCGGTTTAAGTTGTAGTTTCCTTTTTTTGTTCTGTAAGAATATTGTGAAATCATTAGATAGCCATGAACCTAGAAAAGCCTTAACTGCATCTGTTTTACCGCAATTATTACAAATTCTGCTTCATGTTTTTTAAAGAATGAGTCATCGTGAGTGAAGAGTTAATCTCAGCAAACAGATAAGCTGCATCACATGCCAACACCTCAATATCAGAGGAGAGAGATTTTGAGCGAATGTTATTTTAACTCAGTAGCAATAATGGATGATGATTTACACACGTTGCATTGTGAGAGAGTGAGATCTTCACTTTGCGATAAATTTCACTGCCATATTAGTCACAGGCACAATACTGCGTTAACTGCGCACAGGATCTCACAACAATGCACTGCATAGTATCCATAAATTAAGCTCAAATTGTGTTTTTACTTGAACAGGTGTTTGCAGGTTTCCAATGTGATAATGAATTGATTTACAGAACTTCAGAACAGTTTCTCTGTACTGCCATAAACAGACATCACATGCAAGGGGGCACATTAAAATCAGATTTACATTTATTTTACATTTAAACCGGTGGCACCAGCCACCACAAAAAGGCCAATATTGATTATATCAAATGAACATTAATTCAAAGCAATGGATTTTTCCATTTGCAGTGTCCCTCCATAATTAGTTTGCCTAACCTTTCCTTAATAGCGCACACTCAGCTGTGATGGTTTCAAAGCTGTGATTTACCACCGTGCCCTTGTTGTAATTACTCTCCATCCAACACCCTGACCCCGACGACTGGCAAGAGCGGAGTGTTCTGGATGCCACAGTCTTGATGCTGGGAGTGACTGGGACCTGCTTCTTTATCTCCCGCGCACACCTTGTCCTACCTCGAATGAGAACACGTCTGAGGTGAAGGCCTTGAGCACTTTGCTTCTGCTTCCATTACATTCTGCAGAGTGGGAGGATCTGATAGAATGTTACCCACATGAAAGCCGTGATAATTTGTTCAGGCTAACACGTTTCTCTTCCCCTTGTCTGACATGGCCTTGGGCACCGAAGTAAATAAGGAAGGCTGCTGCAGGTACGTCAGCCTGGCTCCCATCTTGTTGCTGAGTGCTCCATGCCATACAAATTGCATTAGGGTTTCCCCCTCCCTCCTCACAATCGGTGGGTCCCTCTTCGGCCTTTGGCCGGCAGTGTTGTCTGAGTTGGAACGCAGAGGTTTTTTGGTAATCCAATGGAAGTGAGTGGGCGAATGTAAATATTCAGCACAACAACAAACAGCATTCAGTAAACAGCCCGAGGGAACACAGAGGCTACGAAAGTCTTTCTACAAAACTTTAAACAATTTTTTTTTTTTTTTTTTTTTTTTGCATTTTTGCATTTTTGAGGTGAAGTGACGTATTGAAATTCAGATCATGTGCCAGTTTTGTGCCAGTTTTTTTTCCATTAAATAATATATTTATGTGTGAAGTTTCAGATTCAAATTGGTATTTAATATAGTGCCCGTGTGTTAACTGCATCAGTTTATAAATGTTCTAATTAACTTGCTACCTCCAGGGTTTTTTTTTTTTTGCGGTGCCATAATATTTCACAAAATTAGGCAACTGTCTGAAGCCACCTTTACACAGCTGACCCAGCTAAACATGCCATGGCAGCGCCGGGAGAGAACGAAGAATAATACATTTCCACAGGCTTCTTTATTCATCTTTTACCTGATACCTGACCGCATCATCTTTACTCAGCAGGAGGGAAACACTGTACTAGTTGTTCAGTCTCAGTTGCTTAGATATTTTGTGGCTCTCCCTCACCTGGAGGAGACAGCAGTCGACACTGACACAGTTTCCTACTTACGGCCCAACTGCCACACACACGTTACACACAAGTGATGGAGCCCTTGTTGTGGCACAAGATGGTTACCAAAACATCTGAACAGGCCTTGCTACAGCTTTACTTTCAGAGAAAAAATACTTTTCTCTCCTGCGTTTCCCCTCGGCTGTGATGTAGGTCAGGCTATTTTAACCCCCCGCCTTCTCCAGCTTGACATCTTTACAAAAACATCAACTCCAGGTCACAGCCACCAATAACACACTACAGATGCCACAAGTAAAGACAGCCTTCATCTAACCATCTGTGTCATTTTCACGTATGGTAATGTCTATTTTGCTATTCTTTATTGGTGGTATTACACTATTCTTTACTGACTGGTATTACACTACTGTGATTAAACCTATACCCGGTTCATTTGCACTTCACAACACATGTTCTCAGGTTGTAGAAATGATCTAACACACAGGAAGTGATACATTTTATGTTTCTGGCAACAGATGCAGTGGCTGGCTACTGAAGAACAAACAGGTAACTGGCACTAAGAACAGACAAAGAAAAGACCGGAACTACAGGAGACGTCGTTAACAAAAGAGCCAAAGAAAAATATGTCACAGAACCGATTGCCAACTCATCTCTGGGTGTAGTGCAAAACCCAAAGCAATTACCACTTGTTGCCAAATAATTCAAATAAAAATTTGTTGAAATAACAAAATTTTCTGGCAAAACTTGTTCCATTTCATATTTCAAACTCAAGTTCTTACTTATGCTATAATGTACACAACCCACTTTCCTTGATACAAAAACTGCACCACTGCACTTCCTTCCTGGCTCAACAAATAATGGGAATGAATAGCATTGAGGTCTTAGCCAAGACTGTGAAACACAAAGTCAAAGCAAGACATGCCTTTTTGGCAATAATGATGTACGATATGACAAAAAATTATTTATCTCACAGCTGAGCTGGTATGGATAACAGCGACTGTGCGTCAAGCATAAAACCCTTGGATAGTCAGAGTTTGGCAACCACCGATACTGTGTGCGAAAGTGATAAAGCTGACATATCTAGGCTATAAAAGCTATATGCTGTGTTGCCCCTGGAGGAATTTTCCCTGAAGATGTGTAGGCCAAAGCAATAGCCTCAACTATCCAAGAAGATAATCTTTCTTTTGACAAAGTCTTACCTAACGCCCTCGTACCGCAACACACAAATAAGTGACGCGCGAGATGCATGGCATATGTTCTCAGCACAGAGAGCGCGCATACACCAGGCACAATCTGTAAACGCTCCCCTTCATCAGAGCTAAACAGAGGAGATAAGAAGACTATTAATTTGACAACCATAAACCTAAGGTTGGCATTAATATCATCAGGCTGGTAAAATGCTTGAGTAAAGATACATGAAATAATATAGCGACGTCGCTGAGATCCAATATTTATCCCAGTCTATTGCTTCCTGACTCTGCACTGCTGTCGAAAATGTTTCACCTAATGATCCATGTTGAAAAGATATGGCAAAGTAGATTGCAGTAAAACGCTATGACATGTGCTGAGTCGCCTCACGGCCGGGTACGCTGCCTGCGTTTATTTGTTTCGGTGTCGGCTATATGTTCCTGCAAAAACGCTGTTTGAATCCGACAAACGACAAACACCTAAACATCATAATAGACCTTTCTCGCAGCGGCCATTTTGACATGAAATAGTCAGGTAAACACAGGTGTTACTGATGACATTAATTAAGCTCCGGCTCCATTTAGGTGTGACAGAGCCGGGGCCGGGGCCGCAGTGCGCGCTCGCTCACCGGAATGGCTCCGCTACATCGGAATGGAACGGAGCCTTAATTAATGTCATCAGTAACACCTGTGTTTACCTGACTATTTCATGTCAAAATGGCCGCTGTGAGAAAGGTCTACGGTCACCGCGCTGTGTGTGTGTGTCTTATCATTGTCATAGGACTCCAATAATGAGACTGTGAGACGGGCTCCACATCAGCCGGCGTCAGGAGACCTGGAGGATGTGGCTGTTAGCGCCGCATCTTCCCACCTCGAGGCGGATCCCTTTTGTGAGAGAGGAAGCAAATTCTCAGGATCTCACTTTCCATATGTTCAGTATCTCTTATACAACTTATTCTCTGCTCATGGTGTAACATTTTGGTGTGTTCTGTGCTGCGCTTGTAAATTACAAAGCACAAATAGTTCAGCAGCTATATCTAGAAAGGCACTTAGACATAAATACACAAGTACAATGATAAGGTCAGACCTTCAACACAGTGGCATGCTACTGTTTGCAAATCAAAAAGGGTTATATCTGTACTGCTAGCCTGTTAGCCTCAGAAGCGCAAGTTTCGGGGTGCAATTTATTAAAAGCGGTCATTTATAATACAGTAATAGTTAATTTCAGAAAACAAACGAACCCCCCCAAAAAAGGAAAATTCATTAAAATGTTGTGATACTCAATGTAATTAATTATTTATAGATGCAGAGCAGAAATGTTTAAATCTTATAGTAGAATACAAAACTCAGTGACAGACGCCTTTTTTGTGTTAATTTGGAAAGGGGCAGCCCATAGTCCTGCATGTAGAAATGCATAGCAAACTTGTGATAAAGTCATGATTTATTCTACAGTCAAGATTGGGTTAGTATATCCTTAAAGTATATCTGTACCACAAGAATGCTATATATATATATATATATATATATACCCTAACCCTAACCCTATATATCATTTGACACCAACAACTTTGGATAATTACACCAAGGATACAATTTAAATGATTGTGGCAATCTTTAGACAAGCTCATTTTCCTTTCAAAAGCCAGAAAAAAATCTCCCTTACAAGAATCCTGCATGGGCTTACATGGGCTTATGTGGGCTTAAATTGACTTAGGTTATGTGTATACAATTTTAATGGGGTTGTAAGGATCTCAGAGCTAACAATAGGTCAAGAAACGAGTGTGATTCATCGAGCGCATTCTGAGGCCTATCGCAAAGTTACGCTCCTTTCCTCCCTCTTTCTGCTGCTAATTTTCTGATCTGCAAAGTCACTTGGAAGAGAGACGACTAGAACAGGAGGAAAAGAGGAGAAGGCAGGAAAATTAGGGCATTTGATTTTTCTCGGGCATATAATTGCTGTCGGGGTCAAAAACTTGTATCTACCAACCTACAATTTTTTCGAGAGCCAACGAACACAGACTGTATTTGATGATGGTGCATTTTTTGACATCATTCATCAGGTTCTGAGTGGGTTTCAGCAGAAAAGGGAAAGATTTTCTCAACCCCAGAGGATGTAATCTTTCAAACATGAAAATAAGCATCACAAAAAGTGGAGTTTTTGAGATTTTAACCCAGCCACCATAAGATGGATACCCAACATAATTCACAGATCTCGGGGGGTAACAGGTTCACAGGGAATTTTATTTTACTGAAGAACACAGACAAAGTGTATCTATCCGCCCCAAATTCATTCTTGTTCGGGACCGACAGATAAGGCGCGCCTGTGTTCTTCAGTAGGAAATTGTTAACCAAACTCGTTGCCCCTGGATTGGCTTGTGGATTAACTCGGCTATCTGTGTCACTGTTTTTGGATAGAGCCGTTGCTGTTGAGCTTTTCTCATGTAAATATTTGACAGTTTGTGCTGCACAAACAAACACCCATCCATCTATCTATTGTATTGAGGTGCCAGGAGACAGGGAAGACGGCAGCTGGACCAGAACGCTCACTTAATCACACAGAGACGATCAGAATGGATAGACTGCCCCTTTTTCTTGTACTTTGGGTGACCTGTTTCTTTAATATTGACTTGCTGTGCTGCTTTGAGACCTCTGGAGAGACAAAAAAGGAAGGAAAAATAAATGAAAAAAAAAAATCTCCAGTAGAAAATCATGTTACAAGCAAAGTTCTAAAAGAGTGAAAAGATGAATTATTAATTTGGATTGCATAAATCTGCTGTGGATCAGTTCGTGATGGCTCCCAGACCAGCGCTGCTCGAGCACTGTCAGCGCGTCTGATTAAACATTGTCTTCATTGAGAGAGAGAGAGAGAAAAAAAAAACAGCATCGCCTCTGCACCTTTTTCTTTTTGTGTGGTCATTATTTTGACCACACAAAAGAAATTCAGAGTGTTATGTGTGGGCGGCAACCTGCTTTAATTGAATTGTACATTTTGGAGTTCCACTGCCTGTAACATGAGAGAGGGTGCAGTTATGCTTGTTCTTCATTTTCTCACCAACCTGACCCCAGCGACACCAGTCTGATTATAAGCACACTGTCTTTTGTGGACATTTGTGTATGGGTGTGTGTGTGTGTGTGTGTGTGTGTGTGTGTGCTGTACTGTTCACTTGAGACGACTGCCGAGCCTTTACCATGAAATCCTGCCAGCACCATATGTATGCATTCAGTTATACTGTTTTTGGTGCATTTGATTATGCAGACAGCACACAGCCCTCCGCTTGCTTCGTATTTGTGGTACTTGAGAGAGAATTAATGCACTTTTTCAAGCAATTTCTCTGCGCCGCGTTCCCTGTTTTATATAGTAGTTCACAAGAAGATTGGAGCTATTCTTCTCTTCTTCCTCCTCCCTTTGTAAAACAACATTTTCAGTATGGCACCACTATACATACCCACGACACCCTGCAGCTCCCGCTTTCAAAGGAGGAGAACAGTGAGTTGATGTTTGTTCGAGCAGTGTGTAAAATGCCTATATTGAAAGTCTCCTTGGGGCCAAACACGCAAAGCATTAACTGTCAGCCACTGAGTTCCTCTGCCTATCAAAAATCTCCATGGACTATTTAGCTGTCAGCTCCCTCACTACCCCTCCTGGCTCCACTATTTTTAAACGAATTTGAGCAGAGCAGGTGTTGATTGACACTGCAGACTCCCACTCTGTCTCCCTCTGTCAGCATAACACTCACTTCTTTCATTTCAAAACAAGGGGCGAGGAGGTAAGTTGAAAGATAAAATTACATTACAGTAAAACTGCGAAGTGAGAAATTATCGTGGTGCATTGGCCATCGTCACTCTGGGAAGGTGGGGGAAGGCGTTCACCAGCTCCTCTCCGGTCCTCTCCGAGACCTCGACATGTTCAAACGGTGCATGTTGTGGCACATTGTGAAATCCAGGCACACCTGCAACCCCGGCCCCTATTTGCTCAGCACTAAGGCAACACAAGTGTCTCGGGCACTGATTGTGCTGCACTCCATTACAGCATGCAGACAATCTTTTATTCGCATGTCTGATTTACAGCACAAAAGGCTTAGAACGAGGGTTAGACATATCTCAGCAGATATTTCCATGTAACTCTACGGACCAAGTAATTTTCAGTGTCCACAACTAGTTGTAGTGTGTGTCAGAGCGCCACAAAGGCCCACGGAAATGCGATTTAAAATGCATTTAACTTGAATATTGATGTTGTTTTTATTCCTATTTCAGGGCTAAAATATTTCTGTCTTTACCACAAGGGGTAAATATATAAATTCAACCAATATGAAAGAAGACTAGCGAATGCATTCCATCTTTCAGCAAGAGCACAGCTTTTGTGCGAGTGACAAATATGTAATTACTTTAGAGAAAGCCAGTGAGGGGCTGACGCGAGATATGTTTTGGTGGGAGGACAAAGGCTGCACGCGTGGGAGATTGGAACGCTGGCGTTGTTGTTTGACAAATGGTAATTATCATTTTTCACTTTTGTTCCACTAATTGCAGTTAATTCTGTGATTCATTATTCCTGCACGTCAAGACCGACTTCAAAGGAATAGACCCTACTTACTCTGTTTCCAAAATCAGAGTACAACTTACACTAAGTCGCAGATTTAAGAGTTATGGCCTTTGTATGAGTCCATCAGCAAGATCAATCAGCACAGCTGGGGTGTTTTGAATTCCACCCGCCTCGCTTTACTCCCACTGAATCAAACACATCTCCTGCAGGAGTCTCAAGGCCAGGTAAACATAAGCTTCAATTAAATCTACTTCGACTTCCTCCGCACTTCGCCTTGTTCGCTCTGTTGTGTGTTGCTTTGTTTTGAAAAAAGTGTGGGCTCAGACACATGCACACACCCACATCCACATATGAGGACAGAGACGCTGGGTTGTGCTGACCTGCCCGGGAAGCCTAATAGAACGCGTTGGCAGATGCGTCACGGGAACAATTCACCTTGCCATCTGCTTTTTGGTGCTTCGTCGCCAAATCCTTCCCCCTCTGTCCAGCAATCAAGGACAGGATGAAATACAAGTCCCATTATGGGGAAGCAGCTAATAATGCATTATCAATTAGTCCCCTTGGCTATTGATCGATGCTTACCAGGTGGTACAAGGCCATTTCGTTCATTTAGGACTATGTTGTCCTCTTCCCCCCTGCTTCTCTTATTTCCTTCTGTTCATTAGATCTTGGCTCGCAGGCCTATCAGGTTTTGCTTAAATTGCAGCAGGATTGTTCCTCAATATCCCATTAAAGATCATGTTTAATCACTACTGAGCTATCCCACCGCCATTAGGCAGACTCTTAACCTCTGTCCTAAATTCAACTGAATCTTGGTAACAACAAAATGATGTTGAGCCGGTCTCGCCCATCACATTTGACTAAATGCTAGTAAAGCCATTCATGTAGATGGGCTTAAGTCTACCATAAAGGTGAAGGTATTTATTTCCGTCCTTGTTGTTGACCTATAGCAGTACAGAGGACACACAGAAGAAAAAGGTGTGTGAGGCAAGGAAAAACAGAAGGAGAGAGAGGCATGGGCAGTGAGAGAGGTGACTGGCTCCTATAATACCATGGATAAGTATTGAGGTATTAAAATAAAAGGTTAGAGATCATTTCAGCTAAGCCTGGCTTATCTCCCCTTAGATCAGAAATGAATTATGACATCACATTAAATTCCGGGATCTAGTCAATCAGAAAATACATATTTTATACAAATGAATCCTTGCTGGCTTGCAGACGCAGGGGTTAGCACTGTGGTACCATAACACGTTATTAGTTCTATTCAGAAAGTGATAGATGGTTTTAAAAGATTTACTGACTACGTAATATGTGGTATTTAGACTTCAAAGGATTGAAGGGGACAGGAGCTTGGTGCTGATAAACCCCTGGTTATAGGAAGGGGTCATATTCCCTTATAGGGGTTGAAAGCGATATAGTGCTGCACATGTGGAGTTATAAAAGAGGATATTTAAGAGTCTATTAATACTGTCTATATGAATCTGCAGGCAGGTATTGTACACTCTATGAAATTCACCTGTATATATTACATGGCAGATGTGTAGCACTTGATTATTTCTCCTACAGTCTTATGTTTTGCCGCAGCCTTGTTGGCAATCATTTCAATCAGCAAATAAAACATAATCTCTTCCCATCTTTATAGGGCAGTTGCTGGGGTTTATTGAAATAGGAATGTGAAATGCATGTATTTTCCACCTGAGAGGGTTTGCTGCAGGGGTGACAATGCGGCGGGTGGATCAAAATCGTTTCCATCAATGCTGGCAGATGAAATGCAAACACAATCAAATCAGCCGGCCCATACAACAATCCTCCGCTCAAATGCCAATCTCCCCTCTCCTCATCATGTGTCTGATGAGAAATCATAGCGAGGGAGAATCTCCTAATCTATACAAACACACTGTCAGCATTGATTTGTTCAGAGGGGATATGTCTTTATTAGGAACTGCCAGACATCTCCGTTTCTCCTGTTCTATAAGGGATGACCTGGGAAAGGCACACAGGCGTACAGGAGACGGCGGAGCGGCCAAGTGCATTTGAAGCAGTCACAGCCACACAATTGAGATAAGTTACTAAGGACAGGTAATGAGAACCGATAGACTCTCGAGGATGGATCGATATCGGACATTGATACCGGGAGAGGAAGGACAAATTGTGACATCTCTTCCCCTCTCCACATTCAAAGGGACTTTCGAGACAAGTGGTAGTGGTGTTGGGGGTGGAGGGGTGAGGGGGTGTGTGGGGTGTGTGGGGGGGTCAAAGCATGCAGACAAAAACAGAGGGGTGTCAGTAACCCGGGAGCTGTAACACTGGAGTACACACAGACAGCTGGAGCAGCAAGGATGTCCTTTTGTCTTTTCTGCACTGAATCAGTCTCAGTAAATAGACCTGTCTGATGAAGGCAGAGGTCAGGTCTGGTCTCTGTGGTTATCGACATGTCATGTATTCCACTGCCTCAGCCTTGAATACTGAACAGTCTAACTGAAACATGTCTGCACTTTCAGACCTGGGTCGTTATTAATTTAGACTCTCTTAGTTACTCTGACGTTCGCCTAAGCCTGCTGGGAGCGAACACGAATGGATTTTGCAAAATATTGCCTCTGTTGTGCCACACCGCATCGGTTCATGTCTGAAAAAGCTCAATTTCTAATATTAGCTCAACCGAGCTCAGCTGCACAGTGATGAAGGGATTATCGATTACAGCGTCCACTTTCTTTGATCAATTTGTTCCCATTTGATATCTTTTAGCGATGAAAACATGCCACGGAAGTCATTAGTGGGACTGTGGGAATCCCTCAACAATCTCAGTGCAGGTATCACAGCAGCCGGCAGCCGGCAGCCGGCAGCCGGCGAAAGGTTGCTTCAAGTGCGCTGGCGATCACTAGTGCATTTTCAAACAGGCAGGCTACTTTGACTTTGCTCCCTTTCAAATCATTTCACTGCCATCCTGTAAGTCTCAAAAGGTCTTCTGCTCCAAATTGCAACGCCGGCATTTATCACACGTTAGCTTTTTTAATCACTCAGTTGTTTTGTTACTGTTTTAATGACAGACTATTTATTGTATTGGCAAATTGTTTCCTCAATTAATAGCACTGTGCGCAGGAAAATTACATTGTGCTGTTCCTGATTTAAATACATAGTGGTTTAATCTTTCAGACAGCACTTTGTAGCAATGACATTTACCATACAGCCACTGCATGCTATATGATGGCTTAAGAATACATCCTTATTTCTTTCTGGTTCTACATTTCTCATGGTGTAAATGTTACAAGAGCAGCTGCACTACATTTTCAGATACATTATGTTAACTTGGCCAGAATCACTCTAATAAGCTCGGGCTGTAATTAGTTCACATACTCAAAGCCTACAGTACATTTATTATCGTCTTTGATACTATAAACATCTTATCGCCCCTGTTGGATGAAAACCTCAAAACACCAATTTTGGTGGTTTTTCATGTTTTAACTTCAGCTGAAGGATTACATGCGCTTTTATGAGCAAAGAAATTTCTGCAACCCTTGAGTTTATGAAACCTTTTCAAAAGCAATTAGATAACTGAAAAATGCATATTCATCAAGGCTATTTTCTCACTTCCTGAAAATTTTACGATCCTATTTCAACGGAGCTTTTACAATATTGGACATTGGTAATAGTTTATTATGCTTTCTATTCATAACTTTAAATTTTAAATATTAGACATCAACTTCTTTACACCAACAGCATAATCTAATTTTATCTTTGCAGTACTATTGATGGACTTATTCAAACGCTGAGGTTTTTATTTTGAGCAAAGCACAACAGACCAGATGTGTAAGTAATCTCAAGCAACGATTCTGCTTTCCTGAGCTGTGATGTTTCTGCATGCCATTACCATTATTTTATTATTGGAATTAAGAGCATTAATGCTATCCAGAGGCCTGGCATCTCATTTACATAACAAAGGAGTGAGGATCCTTGACGAGAACCCCAGCCAGTTCGAACAAACCAGCCCATGGAAGAGAGGGAGGAATCTCAAAAGCCTCCAGAGTCTTGTCGGCTGGTCACATGGGCCCGTTGTATTTCCACCTCTTCCTCACTGTGTTCATGGAGAAAACATGCATGTCTACTCTGAGTGCAAAGTTTGGGTTGATATGGCTAAAGCACTTTAGATAGAAATGTTCTCAAAGTTTCTCAGCAGGAACAGGGACATTCTGAGAGGGGATTTTCCACTGTTACTCAGTGTAAAAATTGTCAATCAATTTTTGCCAATTTGGGTATGTCTCCAAACTCCTGATTTCCCCTTCCTAAAGGCTGGCTGTTGATAACAGCCTGCTTTTGGTGTGACAGAAGTCCTGGTTGCTTGGCAACAGTTAAGAGTTTAGAGTCCACTGTGACTGTGACAACCAGGGTGAGAGGACAGCCTGACAAGCATGTAGTGTGTATAGTGTCCACACACACACACACACACACACAAACTTTAGCCAAGTTGGATAGTGCGCCTTGCATGTTTCTCCCAGGAAGTGGGATTAGAGGGAGCCATCAGAAAACTCCTCAGGGCAGTGCTGACATTAAACAGCGCAAGTGTTTGAGAGATCGATGTGGGTACCTTGGAGGAGCCATACCTCTGGACATCCACGTGTCCTTCCTAACTCCGCAGCCTCACATATGACACATTCATCATCAAAGCCAGCGGGACCACAAAGTGTTACAAAGCACTGAGTGGAGGCCTTGGAACTTCACAGGGTTTCTAAAGATGGAGCCCTCGGTGCTGCAGGGGTTCGTGGCACGCAGCAGGACAGATATGTTTCATAGACAAATAAACGCTGGCTATAATGGTGCACAACCACATGGCAAATGGCCTATCGTCATTAAACATTGGCAGAGCAATGTTGCATTGGTAATGTGATGTTCCCATAAACTCTGCAGTTTATGGGGCACATCGTGTTCTTTAGCTATTGACTGGCTATTGACAAAACACAATTCATATTCCCAGTGGCAAACAGCACGGCATGCTATTCTGCGTTGTTACCGTGTGCTTGCATAACATGCCGCACCACAAGTAACATGTGAATCATACAATGGAACATGGAGAGAGAGAAAGACATGAGTTTTAAAGTACGTGCTGAAATAATTATGTTATGGACCAGCGGGGTTGGAAGGAACATTTTGCCTCTCTATGCAGTGTGGCTGGTAGGTTTCAGAATAACCCGCCAGTATTTTCATCTGTATTTTCACGAACCAGAGCACATTTTCCTCACAATATGATCAAAAGATTGCAGAGAGTGCCAGTGCATTTTATTTGTATCAATGCATTTACAATGTCAGACCGGTGATTAATAGAGTAAATATATGAACGCAGGAGAGAAAACAGGGGCGGGAATTGAATTTTACCAGTGTCAATTGCTTATTAATGATCCAAATCCAGACCTATTCCCTTATGTGCTCCTTTTCTATATCCTATCAATTGTCTCTGTAGCACCCTCAAAACACTAAGTTACCAAACTGATTGAAATTTTTGCTGCCACTATCAAATAAAATGAAAAAAAAAAAAAGAAAATATGCTCACACCATAATATATTATATCTGTGTAACTGACAATAGCATTGATTCCAACTGATGTCTCCAGCCACCCAAATGTTTTACATATATGACACAAGTGAAACTGTGTGAGTGACAGTGAGGCTGTGAAGTGACACAGTGAGCTACAGAGGGATGAGTAGGGCGTGTTAGAGCTGATCGTCTCCTGGCAGAATAGTGACAAAGAGGACAAACCGCAGTGTGGAAATACAACCGCGTCTCAGTCTCTTATTTCTAATGTTTGCCACGCTCGCCCTGCCGCCACGCGCTTCGGCTAAAAGGAAACTGCTTCTGTGCCGCAGAGAACTGAAGCTGAAAACGCTCTGCTCCCTGAGCCGTACTACGCTTCAAAATCACTCACGCAGCCGGGGAGCGGGGAGGAAACCGAGAGCGGGACAGAGGGAAATGAATTAAAAATTGCACATTTTATTCTATTTAAAAATTTAGAAAAAAAGAAAAAAAAAAGTGGGAAAGAACAGGCGCGAGAGGACACGTCACAGTGCACATCAATCAAAGCCTCGGTATGGGAGTACATCTGCGTTCACACAGAATTGAGATCAGAAAACTCCACCCACCAAAGTGGCTGTACTGACGGAGAAATCCATGACAGACGATCTTTGCCCACATTTGTCAAGTTGGCACATGTTAATTTCAAGCCCTGTGGACCAGGTCGATAAAATATTAGCACTGGGAACGTTTTATCTAAAGAGGCAAGGCATGAATATGAGTTTATGCATCTGAGTTTGTGTGTGTGTGTGTAGACACGGACGTTTAAGGATAAAGTACATGTGTGTATTTTTTTGTGTGCTAGAAGATGAGTATGTGTGAGTGCACTGTATGTGTCTATCCTTCTTGTAAGTATATATGTAAAATATGTATGTGTTTGTATGTACATATGTGCACATGTGTGTGTGTGTTCCTGTTCCTGGGAAAACCTGTCATTTCCATATTGCTTGTTCCCGATCAGTTGTCAGGCTGTGAATTGGCGGTTTGGAGTTGAGGATCAGCTCTGAATCACACTACATCAGTGTCATACATGTTTATGTCGGAGGCGGGGGACTGCAGCACAAGAGCGAGAAAAACAAATAGGTCTCCAAGGTGATCGAGGAGATTTCTGAGATTGAAACCAATGTGCTTATTACGAGACTGGCAGCTTAAATAGACTGGAGGATGAGCCAAGAGCCTGATGGAGCACAGTAATCGTTGGCAAATTGTGAACCTTAGCTCAAACGCACAAGCGCAGACACTTTACATGAGGTGAGTCATGTGTGCCTCATAACCTTATATGATAATTCTGGTTGTTTTGCAACCTGGACCTTTTTATTCTGGCTTTTGACAGTTTCTAGTGTTAAACTTTTCATTGCTTACCAAGAGTGCTAGTGTCCATTATTTATGCACACACACACACACACACACACACACACACACACACACACACACGCACACACGCACACACACACACACATGCACACACATGCACACACACACACAGCCGCAGCTGCATTGTAAAAATAAAAAAAAAAAAAAAAAGTTTTAAACATGTTATTTCAACACAATATCACTACCACTTGTGTTGCTTTCTGCTCTGTATTTTTAAAGGTGCACTATGCAAAAAGGGGCCGAGGGTCAATTTAAGCAATGACCAATGAGACTCAACTAACAAAAAACCAAAAACCTGGACTAGGCATGTAATTTGATGGTTTAGTATACATGGTTCCCTGACTCGCTGATAAATTACTTATTCAAATTTTTTTTTGTCAGCTGAGTCTAAAGGTACTCACTTAAATCAACCCTTAGCAATTCTGCATAGTGCACATTTAAATAGCTTTGATTGAACAATTATTAGTCATAATAGTCCTTGGGATTTTTTTTTTTTTTTTTTTTTTTTTTGCTCATACACATCCTTGATTATTTTGCTTGCTGCTGGATTTTTGCCTGTGTTCAAGTCAAATCAGAGGAAGAACAACAGGATTTGGCTGTTTTTTTTTTTTGTTTTAAAGCGTTGTTGATGAGTTGCTCGTTAAAACACCCACATCCCAAATCATCCATAAACAAGCCACAGCAGATATTTATGACTTTTTGTGGGTGAGAATTGGCTGTATTAGTGCGGATATAACTGACAATTTTGATTTTTCCCTCCTTGCATTGCCAACATCGGTGGATTTGCTGCTATGTTTACCGCTTGCGTTGAAACATATGTCAATAATTTGTGATGATGGTTGAGACACACAGCACACAGCCTACTGAAAATCCCCACATATTTGACTTACAACCACCACTAAATTGATTGTTTTTCACAGTTAGTAGGCTGAATTCACAGGACATGCAGTGAACACAGCATCAATGATGTAGTTAAAACATATCTAGTTTCAGGCAATGGATAATCAGAATTAGGAAGGTCCCATTGCAGTGTGTTGCTGTGAGGAAGAGACACATTTTAACTGCTGTGTTTAACACATCTGTGTGAACTAAGTGATGCAATTTTCTATTCAATGAATCGGCAAGATGGCAAAAACAAGGAAAATAAGGCCCAGGTTGAAAATAATCATAATTATCCTTCAATGTCAAACAAATAAAAGGAGGTAAAAACACTGCTCATCTCAGCAGTAACAGGCATATTGAGTAAGTATGTGGAGATATATGACAGGTGTATGACCTCAATCAACAGGAAATGGAAAAAATAGCAAGATCGACTAAATGGAACACAGAAAAAGGATGCGAAACATTAAAGATACCTCATGTTAATTTGCACGTACCTGTGGCCGGGTCGACCGTCCGCTCAATCAGGTGGTCGTCCTGGTGAACCCACTCGCCGTTGCACTTGAAGTAGATCTGTGTGGCAGGGGTGGAGCGGCAGGTCAGGGTCACCGGCTTGTTCTTCACTATGTACTCATCCTCCGGCTCCACCAGGAAGTGAGGTAACAGGTCCGAGAAGGCAGCAGGAAGTGTTGCCGTGGCAGCATGCTCGGAACCTTGGGGAGAAAAAAAAAAAAAAATAAAGCAAACATTTTGAAGTGAAGACAAGAGAAAAATATGCAAGTTATCAGGATTTCATGAAGGTTGGAGCTGAACCCTTCTTATTTGTTATGACTGCTTTCTTTGTGAAGAGACGGCAGGCAAACGTCTAATGCAGAGTTTCGCTGTCCTTGGTGAATTGCAACTCACAAATATGCATAACAAAGAGCAAGAGAGAAAAAAAGAGGTAAATGAGACAGAGGAAGAGACAGTTTTTTTTATGCAGGGGAGTTGGGATATAGGAGTGCTAGTGCCAGGGCTTGGCCTCGTGTGCTTTTGGCTGAGTCTGAGGGGTAGTGAAGCCCATCTCTTTACTCCTGCTCTTAATCACAGCCCTTTAACATCACGGCTGATGGACCGGCAGCCATAAATCCTCTGTCTCAGTGACTAGGCCACTTCAGACTGTGTTATATGGCTCTTCAACCAGGACTCTAACTCTACCCGCATTAAGCAAGACAGGGAAGAGGAGCGAGGCTGGCAATGAATGACAGGTAGACAGCCAGCCAACTTAAAATCACATCCTAGGAAGCCCATTTTATTTCCCTGGAATCCTACATGACACGGGAGACACAAGAAAGAGGAGGTGGAGAAGAAGAAGAAGAAGAAGAAGAAGAAGAAGAAGAAGGCACATCTCCAGTGTGCAGAAATAGAGGTTGTCCTTCAAAAGGGCGATGGTATGATTTATAGCAAAGTTTTAGCGTTGTTGAAAGATATTGTATTCCTCGCAAACAATAAATGACACAACAGAGCCCGCAGTGCACACACTGCCTCTCCCTGTGAACACAGTTTCCCTGGCTAAACATATTAGCCTTGTGAGGGAGCGAGGAGACAGAACAGTGTAGAAAGAGGGAAATAACCTCTTTCCAACACAGACTCTCAGGGGAGACCAGTAAATCCCAAAATAAAACCCCTTTAAAGGAGTGTAATATTAATTTACTGCCCTGAATCCAATATGGCTGACAGACTGGGCATTAACAACCTTCTCCATCACTCCCCGTGCAGCAGGAGAGGATGGGAGTCCACATCTCTCATAATGAAACAGCAACACTTGCGCTGACCTTTCCCTCCTCTATTTCTCTCCTCCCTCGCTCATCCTTCGTTCATCCTTGCCGCTTACGGATGCCCAGGTCAGGGATAATATTAGGCTGCGTCATAAACACCAATCTTTGGATAAAGACATTATCTGTCTGTTCCACCCCCACTACACATTATATTAATGTCTCTCTTTTGTCTTCTTTTTCTTTTACCCTAGTGTGCTGAGTTGCTAATTTATCAGGATGAGATACAGTGAAGCACGCCACTGCCGCTGCCGCTGAACCCCATTAATGTTTCGTGTACGTGTTTAACTCTTAATGAAAACTAAATGTTCTGTGTCCAATGAAGGACATACATCACTTGCTGACACTTTGCCTTTTTCCCATTTTCCTATTGCCATGTATTTGCACAGGGAAAAAAATGCCATCAATTTGCCAGCTTCCTATCAGCACAACACGAACTGCATGCCATTATTTACTATACACATTATATGTGTGTGTATGTCTTGTCTCATGGTGTTGAGGAAAGGCCACAGTTCATCATGAATAGTAAGCATAATTGCTCTAACTGAGAGCCAAAACTTTGCTAATAAACAGCCTGGGACCAGTGGGTCAGGTTGTTTGAAAGTGTGCTGGTCCTAATGACAGCAGCTTCTTCTAATGGGCTGGCTTCCAGCTTTGTGACCATGGCCATTAGCCGGCCAGGCTGACCCTCTGTACTCCCCACAGACTGAAGACGACAGCTCGCTAAAATACTGGGCTAGACTCACCTCACACCTGTCAGGTTAATCATCTCACAGAGGACGGATGATGTTGAGACGAAGAGTGAAAACGAACGCCATCTGAGACAGTGACATGCCACAAGAACTGCTTGATGAACTCCTGATGTTGTTAACTCACCACTGGCTTCTCATTTGTAGAGGTCACATTCAACATGAACTCTCAACTCTTGATGATGTTGCCAATTTGTGTTTGTGTGTATGTGTGTGAGTGCCAGTGTGTGGCTGTATGTCACAAGGGGCGGGGGTTAGCTCTCTGTTTTAGTACATGCACTTTAGGTTAATGAGGTTAAACATGTAATTTCTTTAGAGAAGTAAATTATAATGGAGGGCTGATGCGTAGTAAATTGGCTTAGATTATTGTCACGACACACAATTTACTTCAAACAAAGTCAACGCGCACCCATGCAAGTGCGCACACACACACACAGGAGCTGACTATCAGCCACTTAACAGACTCCTTGCGGGTCAGTGCACAAATCAAATAGACACAGAGCAGCACTATGGGCGCCACATTAGAATCTACAGGATGTGATAGCTGGGGCCATGATTAATTGTCAATTGTCAATTGTATGTCTTGTAGGGCCAGTGAAGACCACATAATTGATACAGTAGGCTCAATAACCATTTCATAACAGTAACATTACATGGATACAAATATACATACATATACATATATGTGTGTGTGTGTGTGTGTGTGTGTGTGTGTGTGTACAGCAATTAAGCATTACAGCAATAACGACTGTGTAAGATTCTGTGAGATACTCTACAATTAAGACTCTACTCTTCCAAACAGACTTATTGGATAGTGACTTGATATTTTTCTGCAGCTGCCATTATCTAGAGAGAAGATCAGAGTGACCTCAAGTACACGTATGCACAAACACACACACACACACACACACACACACACACACACAGACACACACACAAGGGTGCACCAGCTGTCAGCGTGCTGAGCCATGATGTCCAGGACAAATTTACTGCAGCACACAGACCTCATGTCTCATCTGTCCAGCTGACTACGTCAACTTCCAGTCAGGGACTAAACCTGGCCACGAGAGGATGTGATCACATCCATATGGTGCAGCGTTAAGCCCACTTGAAAATATAATGCGTTTTATCCCTACAATCCCTATTTGAACGCATACAATCCGCATCTTTCAAAAGCAGGTATGATTACACTCTCAAAGCGGTTTGTCTTTTGTTTTTCATTTTCACATCAGTGACTTATGTTTTTTGTTTGTTTGCTTGTTTTCTTAATAAGGTCAATAAGTCATTTTTATATTTATCCTAACCTCTGCTGATGTCACGCCTCAACATCCTGTAGACCTGCTTGAGCTTCATTTGTACAATACACAATTTGCAATACAACATCAAATTTAAGAACATTATTGCATTATTGCTATTATGCCACAAAATATATGGATGTCAGCTGGGAGAAAAATCCTAGCTGGAGGGAAAATAAGTCTCTTGTGATTCTCTGCCACGGCCCCAACACATTGTGTGACCTTTGAAGCCAATTAAATATTTTTCCTTTTTTTCTTTTTTCTTTTTTTTTTTTTTTTATATCAGCGTCATGTCCCTGAAGGAAAGCATCATTGAGCAATCACTGGACATAATTTACATCGCAGTGATGAACGGCAGCTATAACAAGTGTTTTATGACACCATCAGAGCCTTACAGCACCCTCTGAAATTAATTCAATTAAAATGACTATCCGGAATATTAAACCATTTCATGTTTAGCTGCCATAAACAACAAAGCCGAGATCAAATTTGTCACAACCGTTTCACTGGGTGATGTTTTTCTTTGGAGCACTTGGGCTTTGCCCTAGTGGCTCTCTGGTTGCTTTTTCAATCGCTTAGTATCTTTATTGGATAACTGCTCTTTAAATACTGTGTATGTACATGAGGCTTCTGGGAATGAGAGTGTCATTCATACAAGAGCCACTATCAATAAGCCTCTGACAACATTAACATTGGGAATGATCAAATACAGAAAAATGCATGAGCAGAAATAGGGTGGGTAAGAAGAAAGCTCTACCCACTATAATATATAATCTGGAGCGAGGCTGACTGATGTATGTTTGTCCCCAGATGACAAATATTTACTCCACATGTCTGGGATTCAGAATAAATCTTCCAATGAGACAACCATGCTTCAAGAAGCACTCCTTCAACCACATTCTTGTTCTCTCTCAAACACACGTACGCACACACACACTCATGCGCGTACCTGCTCACACATACACACCCTTGCACGCAGACATGCACATGCACAGCGCTTAAAAGCATGCATGTGTACACTAAGCGCTGTCGGAGCACACGCGAAACGACAAAGCTGCACACAAACGGGGACACGTCGATGCACAAAATTATGTATGCGAACAAAAACGCCGCTTTACACAAAAAGGCTCGCACAGATGCCCAAAGTTCCCAGAATCCACTACTTCAGATAGCTTTGCGGTATTACAAGTCATTAATGGTGGTCTTGAAAATGATCAGTCACTGCCAGGAAAATGAGTGCCACTTCGCTGAACACACAGTTGAGATACATCAAATGAACATGCAGGGGTGACTGCACGCAAACCGCTCGCTTGTGCATCACCTTCCAGTGGTAGAGCGATGCAGAGGGAATGCAAAGGAGGACCGGGGAATGGAGGACAGAAGGAGAGGAGGGGACTGGGAGACAGGGGGTGAAAATGCAAATCATTCTCAAACACACATGCCAAGTGTGACATTATTACGATCTGCTTCCGCTTAAATGAATAGAAAATTGGCTCCTAAGCATGTACACTGATGCAAGGCTGTGCATCTGCGTGCATATGTTAATTCAAGACACTAATAACTAATGCTGCCTAGTGTGTTTTGTGATTATAATATTTCCATGATAGATGCACTCCCGCGGCTTTGGTCACATTGTCCAACTTTGGGAATTACAATGAAAAACTTAGTAAAAATAAATCACCCTTATTTATACGGACAGGAATCTGCATAAATGAATACTGTTTTATAAGATATTGTATGTCGTTCTACAGTATGTCATTTTGACTTTACTTCTCAATACAAGAAAAAAAAGTTTGAGCTGTTACTTGTTTAAACAGGGTGCACAGCAACACTAATGAGGAGCCTGCCACCTTTGAACAGGAGCTTGCACATCTGTTCAATTCATTTTGTCATTTTTTATTTGCTCTTTCTGTCATCTCAGTGAAGCTGCGCCTCAGCAGGGGGGACCAAGCAGGGAAACAACTTTGTGTCAGAAGCCGTCTACCTCTGCCACCGGCACCGACGCTCCCCGACAACTTTGCTTTTCTCAACTGTTAAGACAACCGTGAGAGCCTATGAGGTTTCTGTCAGTGTTAAAGGGCTGCCATTTTGAGAGCAGCGTGCGTGCGCGTGCTTGTGTATACACCTGCATTGGACGTGCTTTAATGTTTGTGTGTACATGATGTGCATGCACACGAGCGTGCTCCTCCATGCAAATGTGCGTGTCTGTGCATTTGCATGTAAAAAAAAAAAAAAAAAAAAAAAAGGCTGATAATGATGTTTGATAAGATTATGACAACAGTCTGGATCTGTATGCATAACATGGCAACAGGACTAACAATGGGGCGAGCTTATCGCTTCATTTTAAATGGTCATGTGCTCTGAGCTGTGATTCAGCCTGTGTTCCTGTTTGTAAGAGCTTTAATAGCGTGTGTACCGACAGTAGGATTCACTAGATTGAAAAAAAAAAAAAAAAAAAGCCATACTCAGAGCACAAGTACCACAGCTGATGCTTTGTCCCCATTCATCTCCAGATGTCTCCGTGGACAATTCAGTTTCAGAGCTCTTATGGTAGATGGCTATCAGAGCGTCTCAGCCAATTATTTCTATATATCAGCGGTTTGATCACAGGGTGCTGGTCTCCAATAAACTGTGTAGTCAGCAGTGCATAACTTAGTGACTTTACACCGACTGGGGAATTTTACCCCGGGTGCATCGTATGTACTGTCCTCTTTAATGTGACATTTTATGGCATTGCAAATTAAGCATGTGAGCATTTAGCTGCTTTATGACACAAAAAAGAGGGGGAAAAAAAAACTTTGATCATGGTTTCATCTTCTGTAGCGTCTCCTCAGGAAATGCAGAGTTTAGTTTCAGCTGAAAATGCATGATTCAAACCCAGAGCATTGCAAAGATCAAGTTACACTATTAGTTATAAATATGGTCCTCTGCGAATGTTTATGTCGGTGAATTATTTATGTTCTCCGAGATAGCATTCTATGCAAAAAAGGAAAAATGTTTCATTTGACACACAGAAACTTGCCAAACATCTCTGCTTCCATGCAGCTTAGTTCAGCCGTTTGATCATTGGTAACATAAGTGTACAATGTCACTTGAACCTGGCAAAAGTACTAAGCTGAGGCAGTTTTTTTTTTCTATCCCGTCAAGCTTGTGCAGACACAAGAAACACTTAATAGATTTCAGTCATTTTACATGGAGATTTAAAATGTCTTACTGTAGCAAAACTGGATGTAAATGCCTCAGCTTCTTAAAGATTTACCTGTTTGGTGTTTGAGTGCATGATGTTATCTAAAGAGCCATGGAGATTTAAACACATTTTGACTTAATAACTACATGCAGTCCTCAAAGGAACTGAAGACATCCTGAGCTGTCAGGAGGGGCAGACAGTCGCAGTCTTTTCCATCCAAGGCACGCACATGCTCGTGGATTTGTCGTCCCCATACGCTTAGCCGGAAACGAGGTTATCCAAAAGCAAGTTGATTACAGAAGTCGGTGCAGGCATGGAAGGAGAGAGAGAGAGAGACAGAGAGGAAAAGGAGGCAGTCTTAAATCTTTGAAATGGATGTTAGGAAATAATGGGAGGAAGGAGGAAGGAAAAGACAAGAGACAATTTAGATTACCAAGTTAATCCTTTATCTAATTACCGGATATGCCTTCAGCTAAAATGAGAGGTTTCACAGTGCATTTTACAACTACGGAAGATTCTGAAGTTAGTTCAGAGAGGAACACTGCCTTAACAACTTGTGATCGAAACCCATAAACCAGAAATAATGGAATTCCAGCATCAATGATACTCTATTTACCATACCGCAAAAAAAAAAAAAAAAAAAAAAAGGGGGGGGGGGGGGGGGGGGGGGGATACACCACAAATTTCAATTCACAGCTGCAATGAAATTCGCTCAATATCCCATTTCTGTTATTACAAAGATTGTTACTTTCAGAGCTTTACACAAAATGTGGGCTTTTTCTGCTATGCTTGAGGCGTGTGATATGCCACAGCGACGCTCCTCACAGCATGTAAACCACCAGTTCTGGGACCATCCGACAAAAAAATAAATAAATAACCGAAATAAATAAAAATATAAATACCAGTTTCAAAGAAAGACAAACCAGCCGAGGGAGAGTATAAGTGCTGATGTCGGCAGAAGATCCGTAATGTTATTCAGTCTTTTCCAAAAGCTTTTGACACCAAGTGCTGTAAACGTGGGGCCCACTGCGACGCTTGTCAACCAGCTCAACCTGCCTCTCCTCTCTTTCTCCTCTTCCTCCCCTGCCTCATCTCTAACCCTCCTTCCAATAAAGATCCGGGTGGAAAATTGTGGAGGATGACTTGCACTATCTAATTAGTGTGACAGAGCATGGAGGCTCCTCGGCATCAGACAGAGAATTAGAACACAACACACAGATATGATACATAACAAGGCTGAGATAAAGCAGCACCTGTTCAACTGTAATTACTCCGACAGAGTACCAGCACCGAGTTTCCAATTCGACAAGCCAACGGCATTTACAGTAGCGCTGACAGGCGGCGCCAAGAGCTTCACATACATACCCCATACCATCAAGATTTGTCAAGATGTGCTCTGAGTCAAGAAAGCTACAATGAGATTTTGATCAAACACTTGAATTTTTTATTCATTTTCAAATTTGTTTTCAATCAACGAGCTGCGACAACACACACATACAAAATGTAAAGTAATCTCTACATTTTTTTGTGACACACCACACCGAACCATACCAGTGATTTTGCATGCTTAGCGCAATATTTATTTTCTTGTATGTATTTTATTTATTTACTTGATAGGGACAGACCACATGAATAAACATACATCATCTTCCTACCGTTTATCCAGCCATTGATTTCCATTCATTCCACTATGATATGAAAATGAACACCAGTATTTCCTTACTGGTCCCTCCGCCAGGGAAAATAGTCCCCAGGGTAACCTCTTTCTTTTTTATTCAACAAATTTGACCTCTGTGGTTTATGAATGGACAGAAGCAGAACATTATAAGGAACAAGGGACTTTGATTATTGCGATGTAAAATGGGGGTAAATTATAGCAAAATGAGCCAAACATTAAAAATCACTGGTATGGTCCTTTAACATCTTCCCTTTTGTAAAGACGAATATCAAATGCTAAACAAAGACTACACAATCTTCACATTGATAGGCAAGAATAATGTACGCTGCAATCTGAAGGAATGTACACTCATCTGTTAAAAGTGTACTTTCCCTGTGAAGTCAGCTGCTAAAGTGTGACAGTAGCATTATCAGAAGACAAATGCTTTTAACACAAATGTCACATGTTCACAAGTGGCAGAGACTCAGATTCAGAGGCTACGGACCTGAAAGAGAAATGTAACCGGGGATTATGTAGATAAGAGGGAACCTGTCTAGAAATGAAAGACAGTGCTGGTTATCTGATATGATTTTCCCTCCAAAGTAAACCAAAGCATATCTGAACTCTACGTGTGTTTAGGGTATCAGTTGACGGCAGAGGCAGCGAATGGTGGAGGAAACTCATTTCAGCCTGAACAGCTTTCTGATTATTCTCTCCATTTTTATTTATTTATTTATTTATTTATTTTCCCTCCCTCCAGTCCTCCTGACATCAGAACCAAAAGCAAAGAATCTGGCCTGTGTGATGTAGCAATGAAATACAAATCAGTCTGGAGGAAGCAGATCTTTTATTACTCAAAAAAGCCTCCTCCCTTAAGGGAGTAAAGAAAAAAAAATTGCCCCTCCATCACTGCTTTTGTTATATTATAAAAATGGTACATCATGAATAACACATCACTTTCAGTATGTGACAGTACAGCCACACGTAACATTCACACCAGGAAATGACAAACAACCGTATTTATCCTGATAATGTTCAGTCACAATCCCAGTGATGGCAGCTGGCACGACAGCTTATCTTTCCCAATTCAAGAAATATTGTCCACTTTGAAAATGACTCATGTTACTCGCTTTTAGCGTGGCATTTTTCTGTCCATTTGGAAGTCACTCTGGCATTCTTTAATGACACCTTAGAATGAAATGAGCATTAAGAATGAGAAAAAAATTATGCTGTACCCCAAGAAAACCATTCTTTTCAGTAAACAGCACAGCCCTAATGCACACTGATATCTAAATAATGATGCACATAAATGTGCGGCTGCTATAGCCTTTAATGAGGGTAAAATTAGAGTAATTATGTGTAATTCAGGGGAAAAATGGTGACAGGAAGACAAGGCCCACTAACAGATCCAAATAAAAACAAAACATGTACATTAAACCCGTTCTAAATTAGAGTTAACCGTCTCATTTGTCCTTCCTGATAATCTTTCTTTAGTTTTAATAGTAAGAAGACCGCCATAAAAAAAAAGCTTCCCAGATGGCCAGCCAGTATATGAACTAATGCTCCTACACACATTCACCTCAGGCTTCATGATAGCTGAGGAGATAGGAAAATCTGTGATTGCCTAATTGTTAGAAAGGGAAGGTAAGACACTTGAGCACGGGGCTTGTTCTGCCTTAACTCTGCAGATTAGACACAATGTTAGCCTGATTCCTGCACACAGTAATTCCCCAGACCTGTGATAGAAAATGAAAGCGCCTCCAACACCCTGTAGCCTTAAAGAAAAAAGTAAAACACATTGAATTACTTCGCCGAATTAAATTGAAATAAATTGGGTTTACAGTGACCCATCCGATGGATACCATGTCAAGTGATTTTAAAAATAAAGATTTAAAACATGATAATATCTTTAGGGAAATTTAGGAAGATGATGAATTCTAATTAGAGATGGGGAGCAAGCGGCTCCACAGACGTCACTGTCAGTTGCGGTTAGATGTATGTTTCTGGTACCTGGGGACTTGAGCTGGAGAAAAGAGGCTGAGCCTGTCTGAGCTCATTGCTGGCAGGATAGGAAGCACGCAGGGATGCTCCTCCTAGGCTACTTTATGGGAACTGATGATCTTTTGACAGCTGATGAGATGAGGCGGGACAGCGCAGCCACGCCGCTAATAACACCTCACCGCAAATTGGGACTGAAGACATGCGCTGTCTGATAACAAGGGAGCTGCTCTCCGCGCACAGAAGGTGTTGGCAATTTTTGTCTTTATCTCCCCTCCTCCCTGTTTTCCCCTCCATACTCTGTCTCCGTCAATCTCTCCCCTTTCTCCTTCCTCTCTCCTAACCTCCCTTTGTGTGGAACATTTCTCCTCTTTTTTAAACACAGTGAAGACTTTGTGTAGTGTTTAGTGTGTTTTGGCAACACAGCAAAGCACAAGTCCTGAATTCCTTTAAGCGCAGCAATTGTACAGTTTATTAAGTACAATGTGAGGACTGAACATCTAAAAAAGTACAGTACTGATGTACAGTAGAGTATTACTGCCTTTCAAGTATTTTTTCCCCGTGCCTTTTAGTCAGTGTACTTCTCATGAGACTATTCAAGTTAATTAAAACTGACTGTTTTTCAGTTCTGCAATAAACTAAAATGACGTTTGCTTTGTCTGGAAAAATCCACCCTGCTGAAGTACAGTGGGCTTATTTCCATCATCCTGAAATTGAAAACCGTTTACTGAGCAAAATTTTCCCTGGCATCAGTATGCTAATAACGGCAGAGTGTCAGAATATTTTCCAGTCTTAATTAAGTCGATATGGACAAAATACATAAATAGCAGAGTAGACTTCAGAGTAAATGTCTTTCTCCAGTGACTTCTATGATGCCTATAGGGGCCTTGAGTCTATCTCACAGATCATCATGAATGTACCTTTGTGTTGTTGTTGTTGTTTTTTTTTTTATATATGGGTGATTAGTTCGTAGTGCACAAACATCAGCTCACATCCACAGCGCAATCTAAGAGCAGAATGCACTATGAAACACACTGAGTAAAACTAAGGCTCACTTGGGATACAAAGGCTTAGCTGAAGCAGACTTCACCAACACAGTGGAACATTTTGTTGTTTTTTTCACATCTCATATATATAGAGGTAAAGAGGTTACAACCTCACTCACAGTAAACATATCCTTTCCATGCAGCTGTCCTTGAGATCTTCCTACAGGGACTCACGCTCTCCAATAAGTTGTCCATGTCATGGTAACCAATGTAGTCTTGTTGCATTGCTGTCCATTTCACGCATAGTGGTTCTTTGGCCTTGAACTCGCTCCACAACGAGAATAACAGCTGCTCCGAGTTTTATCTCTCCCTGCATTTGAAACTGTGATCCTGTCTAGGTTTTACATTAAGGAGACAGAAACGTCCTTCATGTCCAACCGAGGACAAAGATGTCCAGCCCGAACCAACCACTGTCTTTGCTGCCCATGACTGACCTTATGTCACCACCTTGAGCACTGAAGAGTGGGCGGCTGGGCACTGCTCTCAGGTGCAGACGGAGTATTTATTTCATACCCTGACTGTCTCAGCAGCACTCTGTCTTTGCAGGTCTTTGTGTCGTGAAATCAAGTTTGTCAGTCTCCAACTCTTTTTTTTTTTTTCATAGAGATATTTAAATCCCCCCTCAGCTTCCATCTTTGATGTACCATGTCCTCATCTGGATACCATGAGTGATTTTAGGAAGATGTAACTAACACTGTCTCCAGTATCATCCAGCCCACTTAAAGTTCTACCAAATATTTCTTTTGCTGGACCCCAGCAAGGGTAAGAGAAGGAAATTTGAATGTCACTTATCGATTTATTAACTTTTTTCAGAAATAACCTACTGGAATCTCTAAGTGGTGGCAACTAAACATTGCTACAGTGGGGATTTGAGACAATATAGAGTGTGAGACAATATAACACTTACTGTAGGCTCTCTGTTATCAAGTGTGTGTGAAGTGGTACTGATGCATCTGCTCTCAGCAAGTACACAACCATCTTTATACTACGTTTCATATCAAAGATCCATGCAAAAAAAATGATCTCAAATCAGCTGTTTGAAGTTTTTTTCTGGTAATACAATGTTTGATCAATTTCAATTAGGTTTCTGGACACACTGAAACTAGTTTTCATTCATTCATTCATCTTCTAAACCGCTTATCCTCACTAGGGTCGCGGGGGGGTGCTGGAGCCTATCCCAGCGCACATAGGGCGAAGGCAGTGAAATACCCTGGACAGGTCGCCAGTCCATCACAGGGCAGACAGACAAACACTGACATTTGAAACTAGTTTTGTTAAATATATTAATAGCATCTTAGTGGAGGCTGATCTAGGTGAATGCCCTGCGCTTGTATTTCCCGACCTTAATGCTGTGTTTGTTTGACACAGTGGGACATGGTATTCTTATTGAAGGGTTAAGGAATTTGCTTTTTCTGCGATTGCCCTCACAAGGTCTTCTTCATATTTTTTACAGCAGAAAATATCTGTGTCAGTTGATGGCTTCAGCTTCTCTCGGGCAATCTTCCTGTGCCACAAGGTTGCATTCAGGGACCTTGTGGCACACCTCTGCACTTGTTTCCGTTAGGCTTCATAATCACACATTTCCTATCACTGTCATAATAATGATACTCAGTTGTACCTGTCCTGCAAACCTACTGAATTAACTAGGTTGTCCTCTCTGCATAATTGTCTAGCAGCTGTTAAGGATTGGATGATAATTTTCTACAGCTTAATTAAAAAGAAAAAAAAAAGAAAAGAAAAAGGAAGCCCAGAGCTTTTTTAAGGCCAAATTCTGGCTGCTCTTGGCACAAGTCTCATATAAAAATTTCTCCACCCCAGAAACATTTCAGGAATTAGATCACTTCTTACTTTTAATGATACAGAGAGAGCATGTGCATTTTTTTTTTTTTTTAACTCTGTCAGGCTTGATGACTAATGCCAGATTCACTACTCTTAGCCAAAAAAATGACAGGACATCTCCAATGTGTCCATAACTTGGCTTCAGACTCTTCCATAAAACTCAGGAACATGACTGTATTTCCCCAATTTTAGCTTCTCCTCACTGGTTGCCTTTTCCTATAGACCTTGAGGTTTTATTTACCAGAACGCTGCCTGAGGTCCTCAGACGGGGCCCCGCTAGCCACTCCCCAGGCAAGGCTAAAGGACAAGGGTGACCGGGCCTTTGCTGTCAGGACATCAATACTATGAATAGCTTAACTTTGATTGGCAAAGTCAATATTAGATTTTAAAACACTTCTTAAAGCATCTTTTCATCATAGGGACTCTCTTAAATCATTTACCTATAGTTGTCTGATGGCATTTTACTCTCTATAATTAATTTTACTCATGTTCTGTGATGATGATGTCATTATTCTATTTCTCCTTGACTGTGAAGCACTTAATAACTTTGTTTGGATGGGTGCTGTACACAGTAAATAAAAATTGTTATCATTATTATTTGATAGCAATAGCAAAAATGGGAACTGGCCACAAATATTTTAATGGAGATGGAGATGAAAAGTAAGTTCACAGAATTCAAGATGTGGATCCAGTGGAGACTTAGTTATAGAGATGATTATCTAAAATAATAAAAAAAAAGCTTTTTAAAAACTGAGTCAGCGTATCACCTTGTTCTTATGGGAAAAGAGGACTAGTGACTGCACGGCTGCAATAATTAGGGCGCTTTACTTGTTTGTCTGTGGAACTGTGGATCATAAAAACGGGAGTTTCAGACCGTCGTTTCTGAGGCATTTGAATGTCATTTGGATAATTGAGTGGTATTCGAGGCTACTTTGGAAACTACTTTGAAATGCAAGGCAGGGTGGTGACCCTGACAGGCTCTGTGTGCTTTGGAACCAATGGCTAAATTGTGCTTCGGTGACAATTCAGAATCATATAAGGGCAAATATACGAAACATCCAGTCTTACTAAATTTATCGTTGACAGCCACTTACAGCAGGTATGACCCTCTCTCCTTTATTTTCGTTAAGGAGACCTCTCCACTTCCTCGGTGTAAATAATGGGCCACTTCCTCCCACAGAGCAGGACATGGTTTGACTTCCAGGTACCGCCTCACCACACATTAGGGAAAATGTGGGTGGACCACTGCCAATCATTTTCAGCGGAGTACAATGGAGACAAGATTTAAGACGGAGGAGGAAGCAGAGAAAAGTTGGACCCTATCATTCAAATAAATGAGCTGGGTTTTGCATAAGCACTGCTATAGGGAACCAAAACCCAGGTCCTGCTAAACTACATGCAGAGTATCTTGCCACGGCAAACTGGAAAATGGCTTCAAGATGCAGTGATCTGTATTGTCCAGTTTATTTGGAGGCCACTTGTCCTTGGTGCATGTGAGTCAGTATGCACTGTGAATCTTTCTTATCCGAGAAGCTGTCTCTGCATCAATGTCAACAAAACAAATTTCTGTACATTTACTATGCACGTCAAATAAAATGATTGAGTCTCATATGATTTTTGCATAAGATAAAATAATGGTCTTCTCTAGGCCCAAACATAACCTTCCCCACTGGAAGAAAGGACAACTGTGACACAACAAAGAGCTCCACAAAGATGTTTCAGACAGCTGAGTATGTCACCGAGTGTTTAGGATTTTCATTTAGGATTTTCATGTTGAATTTTTTTTTTCACAAATTCTTTCTCTGTAGCAGATAAATGAATTGTTGAAACATCCATCGATATTTCAGCAGATTGAAAAACAGTGACTCTGTCTACATTCCCAGACTAGGTACAAATGCCTTGTTTTTTTTTTTTATTTATTTATTTTTTTTTTTTTTCTAATTCCATGATAAAAGCACACAATAAAAATGTACTGGATTATTATGTATTACATACTTTACTGTCTTGGGATGGCAATTAAAACTACTGCTTCAAATAAATGTGTGTGTAAATGTGCTGCTCTCTTTAACACCATTTCTGTGTGCAGTTTTCAGGCTAAAATAGCAACAGTCTAAGATTTACACAACTGTGCCAGTTAACCAGTTTTACCCAGATGACATGATGAAATTACTGCTAGGATGAAAGTAAAAGTCACTGCTCTACATATTATTGAAGTTATATTAGCTACCTTGAGCCTGAGAGGTACAAAATATTAGCATTTTAGAGGACAAAATTTGTCAACTTCATTAAAGACAGTGAAACTTGCATTTGTCAGCAGTATGGAGCTTTGCAAAAGGCAGGCACAAAAATATTCACTAGTAGGTGCAAAAGAGGAGATAATGTTCTGCTTTATTTTGTTTTTATTTATTGTACCCTGTCATACAGTATGGCAAGAGGAACTGCGAAGCTAACGCATAATGGCCCAAACATGATAATACAAGGTCATCTGCAGGGCAATGTAAAACGGGTGTTCTAAACCTTAACGGTGACACAAAATGAGACAAAATAAACCTGAATTAGAGAGTCAGGTTTGGGTAGCAGTGGTGTTTATCCACCTAAACTGCAGCAAACAAAGCAACAATGCAGGTTTGTGCCGTGAGGGCCGGTCATAAGTGATGCATCCATCCCCGCACTGAGACCAGACACAGTTAAATCAACACAGCGACCACCTGTCCAGTCCCTGTAGCTAGATCAGGGAAGTGCTCCTGGTTGAGGTTATGAATGTTTGTCATTGTGTAAAATAGCCCTTTTGTTCTTTGTTGTGAAGGATCAGGGTTCTGATGTCCACTGGCACCCCAACAACCCCCCATACAACCTCCACCCACCCCAGTGGAAAGACAGATTGCCTATTTTTCTATCACCTGGGCTGGGGCCGGGCCCATGACACCTGCTAGACGAGCACAGTTTAGTGCTCTCTCTGTCAGCTAACGTATGGGTCTATTGATGTGCTGTGACTGGGCCGGGCTGATCCTACCCAACACGCATTAGGCCCAGCTGTTGTGCCTCATCTGTCTCTGGGTGTGCCCTGATAGCCACAAACAGACAGTAAACACAGGCTGTTCCAAACATACGCCCCATCTACCTTCACCCCGCGTCCTGCTGCTCACAATACCATCATTTTCCAGCCCCAACTAAATGACTGTAGAAGTGTCTGCTTTAATTGAGTCCAAGAATCTGGCTGATGGGGAAAAAGTTAAATCATTGCAAGTAATTGCAGTCTTGATTACACCCATCTCTGAGAAGCTAATTCAAGGATTTAAGAATCAGTGAAGCTTAGAATAATGGCCCGCATGATCGCAGTCCAAAGAGTTAACAATGCGACGTAAACACTACAAATTGCATGCTACAGTGGTGATTAAGGTTAAAGAATTCAATGATGATTACAGTAAGTACATGAAAACAAACAAAGGGCCTTGATAAATACGTACACGAGAAAGAAATTCAGACTCATCAAGTAATCAGCCAGAAAAACGGCACATTTCCCATTATCCAGGTTGATCATGTGGGTATCGTCGCTATCATCACGAGATGACTTGAGCCAACAAAATCAGAGACACAGGGAAGACTCGGCCTACCCTGTTGAGAAAGATGAGGGAGACGCCCTTTTCAAAGTTTGAGCCCATGAACCCCTGAAAGGTCTGTTCATGCCCCTGCCGGCATGAATAATCACCCCCAGCTCCCCTGTAATGTGCTGTGGATGATATATTGGACCACATTTATTACTGCTCTGCTTCCACCTGGCTAGGAGCAGCAAGCCTTCCATTAATAAAAAACCCAGGCCTGCAACAAGATTTCTGCACAGCAAAAGACTACAGGATGAAATCCACCGTTAAGTCTGCATGACCTAATTGGCAGCAATTGGAATCACAGACAGCTCCCATTTTAACTATAACGCAGCATGATATAGGGTTCATTTGGTTCTTATAATATATCTGTCCCACACTTAACGGCACTTGCAATGCTGATAGAAATCCAAAGGTCCTTGTTGGTTATATTGCCAATTTTCTGTCTCCCCAGCATCAAGGGAAAGCAAAAGTCCAATCAAGAGACTACAAAGTACAAAAAAAAACACACAGAAGACATGTTGTGCAATAATTTTATAGCTATACTTTTTACATATTCTTAATTTATTATTTCTGTATATATTGTAAGATTATTGTAGGATTAATGCACATAAAACAACTGTTTACCAAATGCACATTTTTTAATAGTTCTTATTTTCCTTTTCTATTTCGTATAATTTCACTAATGCTTCTATATTTTTCTCCTGAGAATCTGAGCAATTGCAGCTGACCCGATTTCCCCTCAGGGATCAATAAAGTGTTTCTGATTCTGATTCTGGTGTCGCACATTATGATTTAAGGTGAGTCCTTATAAATAACATGGTCGTTTTAGAATGGTAAAGGGGGATTAAAACTCAGGCCGTTGTCGCAATTTCAGAGACTTGGATTAAGGCGCCGTTACATGGCATCATTTAACCGTCAAATGACTTGTAGGAATGAGAAGTTGCTGCTCAGTGGCCTTTACATAAATATATTAAGACACCTGATTTAAAGAACAGTACCACCGTTTTTGATATGGGTCATATTTGCATGGTTATTACTGTTTAATGGGTTTGGAGGTGTCTATGGCATATTTTAAAAAGGACATGTTGGCCTATGCTAATGTTGAGTCAGCACTAACAGGGCCAAATAATAACACATACATCAACATGCCGAACAACAGTCTGAGGTGCGCACTCTCATCAGTGAAAAGAAGGTGCAGGACTCACATCTCAAGCTGTTGTCTTTTAGTAAGTTATCATGGTGAGAGCCATTCATGTGATCTCAAACAACAGCACACTTCCCTCATGTCCTTGTGTAAACTGTAATCTTTTTAATGGTGTTTACATGGAAATTAATGTGCCATTGGGATGAATAATTTGGAGCGAAACAATGCACCTTTGCTGAAAGCTATTCCGGCGTTACTGGCGTGTTTTTACAATAGATATTCTGTGGCTTTCTACAGTCCAAGCAGGTTGTTAAGGGTGGATTATCTTTCTATTGCTCTCTGCACCTTCATTTCTCTCTTTCTCTGAAGCTCCAAGCTGCAAGAATCACAAATGCTGGTCTGCAGTTGCTAAAGGTCAAAATTGTAAAAGGGATCTGATATCTAGGCGTAGGCTGAGATAGAAGACAATAACATTAAGCGCAACCTCCACATACAACTACATATGTTGAAGTGCTCATGTTTTTTTTTTTTTTTTGATGTTGTTGTTTTTTTTCTGCGGTTAAACCTCAAATGTACTCAAACATCACTGGATGTTACGCCTCTCTCTTCATCGCTGCCCTTTCTGCCCATTTCTATCTATTTTCCAAGTTGTGGAGTAGGCAGAGAGGGGCTGAAACTGGGGGCTCTGTCACGCTTTAATAAGTGAAATGCATATATATGAGAACAGCCTTTATTACTGAACAAGCCACTACTACTTACTCCTGTTTTCTCTGAGCCTCAGGATCTCAGCGACCTCAAATAACGTAATCACAAAGGCAAGATGTTGCCAACAACTGCACCTGCAGAGCTTGTGTTTGTGCGTATACATCTGAGCACATACTGCATGCGTTTGGGATCGTGCGTGTTGAGGTTGCAACACAAATCAATTTAAATCCATCTCCTACACAGAAATTACTTATTTGTCCAATTTATTACACACTGTTCCATTCTATTTTGAAAGACCCGAGAATTCACACACCTCTTGATTGAAATCATTGCCACTGGGAGAAGCTAGCCAACACCCCCAGAGAAGCTGCTATTCTGAAAGTGAGTGAATCATTGATTTTCGGCAGGAAATCATCAAGGCGAATCTATGGTAAATGAGAGAGTGGTGATGGCAAATGGTCTAGTTCAGCAGGATATTCATTTAGCACTGTATTCTTTTATAGACAGGCCATGGTGTCCAGCTATTTTCAAGCTTGTGGTTAAGTGAAGGCAAGCCGCTCTCTGAGGGAGCTCGTTCCTGCACTTCGGTAAAGTGCAAATGAAAGCACCTCTGAGTGGACAAAGCTGTGTGAGGAGAGAGTTTGAAAGAAAACTGGAATCCTTCCAAAAATAAAAACGAGACACGAAAGCAATAATATCCTGAACCAATGTGGGAATCCTATTGTGGGTTTGACGCCAAAGGGTTGGTCTATGAAAATGAGTTTCTTTGATGTTTGATTAAAAATATCTTCTTTCTTTGAATCCCTGTAAGAATTGTTTGAAAATTAATAATATTTGAATTAAAAGATTTAATAAAGGGCTAACAGCTCAAAACCAGTTCTGTAAATGCACAACAGTGTGGATTCTTTGCCTCTCTTCAGAGGAACAGAATTGACAGCTTCATTAAGAAATAAACACAACTGCAGCAAGAAAAACTATTATAAAAGCAAACAAAAACAGCAACAAAAGATGACTAAACTAACAATTATTCAAATAAAATGACAATTTGTCTGGTGCAATATGCACAGCTTGGTCAAATACAAACTTTGTACTGCAGATGCATGACAACATATTGGTCTGAAGCTATTAAGTTACATGTGGATTCCAATTAGAGGAAATCATTTTGTGTCAGGATTCAACAGGTCACATCTCCACTTAACCATATTATTTCTTTTCAGTGATTAAATTATGAACACTGGGGAGGGAAAACACATTCGGCAGTGACAGCAGTGCAGACTCAGGAGTAGGCTGCCTGTGTGTTGCTGCTGAGAGGAAGAGATAAAGATTGTGGCAGGAAAACCGCTTTGTGCTCAGTGTGGATGCCCTTGGTATGGAAATGTTTTTTTGAGGTTAAAGCACTCACGATGATAATGTATGCTTTGCCGATTTCTCTTGTGAAATGTTGGGATGTGAGCCACTGCTTTGTTACTGTGTCTGTTTTCATCTGTCAATCTGTCTGTCTGTGCATTGCGTAGAGCGAAATGAATTCTCACAACTATACAATAACAGCATGAGATAATTTGTTGGTTTTAGACAACACACAGAAAACCTCTACTTTCCTTCCCACAACCCCTACCTGCTATTCAGTAGGCAGCTCAGCTGATGAGGAGGACAGACCTCGGGTCACCCTGCCTTTCATTATCACATTTCACATTCAGCCGGCATCTTAAAAACAAACTCAGAAAAAGTTCTCTCTGTGATTGCAAACTGTGCAACCATCGATGACGGATTAAGCCAACAAAGCCACTCTCCATTTTAGAGAGCATTTTTCAGGTTGCTTTCCAGGCTGATGTATTAAGCCGCACATTTCAGATGAGTTGCGACTCATCTTACACATTCATGTGGCAGTATGAGCCTTTAACATTTTGAGATTACACACTTTATTGAGCAGGCTGGCCTCAGGCTGCTTGTTAGAGAGCAGTGGTGGACCTGTGCCAGAATCTGACAAGGGGAATGAAAGAAAACATCTGGCCGTTATGACCATACATAAAGTCCATATGCAAGAGTACATCAGTGAAGTGTACAGTAAATCAGCAGGTATCTTGTGGTATATTTTACTGTGAGAGAATTCATTCAGGGGACAAAGAACGGGATGCTGTATTGCACCGTGGTTTATTCCCCGCCTGGTATGAACAATAAAAAAGCTGGCACTATATTATTATGTGTGTGTGTGTGTGTGTCTGAGTGTATTCATCTGTGTGCAGTATGTGTGTGTTTGTGTGTGTGTGTGTGTGTGTGTGTTTGTGTGACTGAGTCTCCTGAGCAGCTTAAGTGAAAGTGATAAGCAGTAGAAACAGCGCTCTGCTTCTCACAGGCTGCTTCCAACGATCGCTGGGAATTCATTGCTCTTTCTAACTGTCAAGCAGGAAGAGAAGGGGGAAAGTGTATTTAAAGGATTTTCACAGTCCTTAATGCTATTTATTACATCTCACCAGCTGCAGCGAGGAGTGGCTACATGTAATTGAGGCAATAGATCTTTTGGCCTGGAGACAACCAATCAAGATGGATCCCTTTTCCGTTGCTGGGATTGACCGTGAGTGAATCCTGGTGACTTAGAGATGGGACATTATTTAACATGGACCCAGAGTGACGTTAAGGAGCATTAGGTTCCGGGGTTGTTAAAGCGCTTGTCACACTCCAAAGGCATCCATCTGCACAACGCTGGCTTCAATCAATAGATAAGTAATCGGCTGCAATGAGAACCACCATGCGGCATTACTCACTGGCTCTGTCCCGAAACAGCCCCACCGCCCAGGAAGGGCAGCAGCAGGGAGCATGCAGCTCCATCATGAAGGAACTTATCTTTCGGCCAAGCACGACGGTATCGACATCCCAGAACTAAGAGCACCTTTGTATTGGTGCTATCACTCAAAGGGATTGTGCTTTCATGTTGCCATGTTTTCCTGCTACAAAGTCAATGCAGCAAAAAAAAAAAAAAAAAAAAAAAAAAAAGTAAAAGTAAAAAGTAAAAAGTGAAGCGACTTCACAAGTTCACAAACACCCCTCCTGTGACACAATCTGTGCCATGTACATCATGTAAAGACTGCGCTGATAAAAAGCAAACAAATGATGCACCTCGGTGATTAGTGCCAATAGCTAGAGGCCAAAAATAACAACACGGCCCTCTTAGGACCAAAGGGGAACTTATTGAAACTGAATGGCCGCAGCTCTGTGAGAAAACAACACCTTGACACCAAAATTTAACAATCAAAGGAGGGATATGAACCAGTTCTAGGGGGAAGGTAAGGGTTGTCAAATGTGCTTCACTAGAATACAGTTTTCACAGGCTCTGCATACTAACTTTCTTCATTAGAAAAGCAAGCACAGGACAGTTGGCTCATTTCTAATGCTGTGTTTTGATGCAATATTTAGAATTACTTCATGTACTTTGCCATTGATTGAACAAAGCACTTTTAATATCCCTAAAAAAAAAATCCTAACCATGCTGATTTATTTTCAAAATGCAGAGCGGACTAATTTTCTCCCTTTGGTGAGAAATAGTCTCTTTCAAACAATGCATCGGGTTTACGGTAACAGTGAACATCATGTCATAAATCATATTCGTTCCATGATGATGATGATGGGGTTTCCTGCTGTGATTTCTCTTAACGCACACGGACAACACCACAGCTGGGAGCTGATACAAACACCAATTTACTTCCAGCACAACAAATACACGCTGGAGATTCTCTCGAAGAAAATGGAATATTTAATTTCTCATTTGAGTGGATTACAAAGCCCCATGTAAAAATTCCCTCTATTATTCATGATGAGGATAGTGTGGTGTATGATGAGAACGGGTGCTAAACAAGCCTCAGTCATTTTTGCCTCAAGTGTTTGTGTCAAAGTAAACACTTAAAAGTTTAGTTTATCTCCTACTAATTGGTCTTTATTTCTGGGATGTAACAAATGTAATTAACTTATGCAAGTTCTAGTTAATGACTGCAGCAACAAGGCAAAAAGCACTTTTTGAGGTTACGGTTCATGATTTTGACAGTTGCGGTCAGCTGGAAATGCGAGCCAGACACACTTTAAGAGCTCACATTCAAAAACAAACAAACTGTTCTGCACATTATTAACCAAATTAATCTGGTCAAAGCTGCATCAGATCTATGATGTGCACAAAGCCTTAATTTGATGATTTAAATGAGATTTGCATTAGAATCTTGCCCCAAACACCTGAGTACAACATAATTTAATCATATGCTCGTGATCAGATGTTAATCAAATCTAATGAGTTCATTTGTTATGAGCCAGCCTGTGAAAAACAGTCAAAGAGACTAATTGTACAAACTCTTAACTAAGCAAAAATCGCCAACACTTTCAGTGACACAAATACAATGTGTGTGCTTAAAAGGTTATCCGAAAGACTAATGCCTTTTGAACCTTTGGAATACAAAAAACTAACAACACTCAAATGGATTAGCCCTCTTAAAGTAACAATTGGGCTCTCAAATTGTTATCTGGCCCTGCTCTATTTGGCGTATTCAGTGGAGAAGCGTCATTCTTTTGGTGACAGTGGATATTGATTTGCAGGCAGGCTTGCTCTAAATATCGGCCTCAGGCAATAGACTACGCACAAAGGCTATTCTGTGGATAAGCACAATGATGCATTCAATAATCGCTTGGTGCACTGCTTGACAAATTTAAAGGATTTTTTTCTTGCCATTCTCAGTGCCATTCAACAGGGCTATTGTTGCTTGTCTTGAGGTACACACATGTAATGTAATGGCACCTCTTTTAACAGACACACTGTGAAAGTGAAATATGATGTGCTAATGTAAGGTGATGACCAACACAAGACATCTGAGACAGGAGCTTCCAGGCCTCGTGGCTTCACGGCACAGATCTCCCCTGCTCCCCACATTCAGTCTTACCTTAGCCCTTCTTTCCATATATTGGAGAGATTTGATTACTTGCCATTTTCCAGCTCATTAATGAAGAGTTATGCTGCATTTGTAATGAATGTGTCCTGGTTGAAACGTGATCAAGTTTCTGACTTGGCTGAGTGCTTTTTAGATGATTACTTTCACCTCTGCGGTTAGTTTTACTGGTCTGGCAGGAGGAAGCCACTGAGGTTGAAATGGAGAACAAATGGGAACTCTAGCACATGAACCTAATTACAAAAGGATTTTTTCGTTTGAAATGCTGTTGAAAAAAAAAAAAAAACAACATAAATGGGAGGTAAAAATGGAAAAAAAAAAAAGTTTTGAGAAACAAGATGTACTATGAGGAGAAATTTTGATATCTCAGACAGTGAATAACACAGCCTATGTGGAACGCTATATTTGATTGCTAAAATAAATTGCAATCCAGTATTTAAAGCATTGACTTAAATATTCAGAAAAAAAAGCTATGGCATCCATTTAAACAAAGTTTGATATTTCATAACCACACTAGCTTGAGTATTGTAATATTTCTCTCATGAAAGTTATTATAAACCAAAACTTAACCAAATGAGGCAACATCAGACTGCAACAAGGGCCCTAAACAGCTCAAAAGCCAAACATTAAGGGAAGCTTTTCAACCAAAATCTAGCTGTATTCATACTGTGCAGATGTGACTGTGGATGCACATCAGTAGTATTCACTGGAAGCAGGATGTCAATGCTGACATCCATTTATACTCATACCCTCATTGCAATCCATTCATAGTTTGTCACTAACATGTAATTAGAGCCTGTTCCAGTTATGACTTATCACCATTACAAATTAAGCAATCTGATTTTTCATCAGTTTTCATGGAATTTGTCTTTTTTTGTGCAAGTGGTTTTACAACCTTGTGTGTTTTCTAAGAATGTATAGTCGTGTGTGTCTGTCTGGCATTATTTTGGAAATGTGTTTTTTACTTTTTGTTGAGTAAGTCCTTAAGAGACAAGGACATTTATCTGCGCTGGATAATTTAAGAGCACCTCTTGCCTTTTGAAATTCAGCCATTTATTATCAAGCATAGCAAATACTCTGAGCATGACTTCAAGATCACTTAATACATTTTTTTTTTTTACAGTTTCACTTAATATCTGGTATAAGAAAGATGAATATATGGGGTGAAACGATTATCTTGTTTCTGCCATCCCTCTCTTTGAGTGCTCTTGGAACAGCTTTAATTCCACAAATGGACTGCAAAGCTGTGTTTACAAGGAACGAGGCAGCCATAGCTGTCACAGCCCAAAAGCAGTTTCCTAGTAATAAATAGGTTAATTCTGCATAATCAAGTCATATGTACACTAATGTCTGCTTTAAAGCGCTTTAGAAATCATGTCATTGAAAAGTTATTAAAATGTATTTCATGTTGATTGTGTTTTCGCCCCGACATGCGTCATACACGAGGAAGCACAGAGGCATACACAGACATTAAACAGATTCATGACTGATAAAGATAATGAGCTGTATAGGAAAATAGGTCAAGAACAGTGGGAGTTGATTGAACATATTATGTTCCTCTAACATGGTAAACCACCAGGTTTGCACCTCCCCACTCTCTTTTACTCTCAGATACATGCTCTCTCATCACTTTCTGCAAGCTTACTGCTAGCACCGGAGAATCATTTATTCTTAAGCTTTTGGAAAAAAGTGGTCAGCAGAAGAATTGCTCAGTAAATATGTCAAATGCCGCTGTGGCGAGGCCCCAAAATAACGTAGTGCTATTCTATTATGACTGTCACGTATGCTACCCCTGTTTTCTCACTTCTAAAAGCCCGGTGAGTGTGGGGCCGAGCCAGTGTGAAGAATTGTATGTAGGGGGTGGTGGCGGAGTGAGGCACTGAAGAGGTGTTGGCATCCCACGCCGAAAAGTGTGGAAATCTGCAGAGCGGAGAGAATTAGTGGCTCCCTGCTGGGCCAAAGGATGGGTGCGGAAGGGAGGGAGGAGAGAGGCTCCATGATGGTGTAGAGAATGACCTCTGAGAGGAGGAAGAGACGATGTGAGCGAGAGAGAAAGGGTGTATGCAGGGGGGAAGGGGGAGGGGAGTCGGATTCGGGGGGGGCGGGGGGTGGCGGAGGTCCACTGGGAGACACACAGAGAGGGATCCAAAGCCAGGTCACCTTCTCTAGAGAGAGCAGCTGTGAACACTCTGCCCCTGGGAGGAGGGTCACAGTCGAAAGCTCTGTATCTTATATTCCAAAGCCCACACTCCCTCTCGCTGCCTTCACCCTGCCCAGGTCTGCAATAACAAAGCCAATTAAGAAGCCCAAGAGAGAAGCAAGCGCAGTCTCACAGTCGCCTCGCGCTGACGTGGCAACCAGAATTATAGCTCAAGAGAGCACCTTTCAGTTGAACATGGACACCGGCAATTACCGGTGAATATCTCCATTCTCTAGCTCCGTTTTGCCAACTGATGTGGTGACTCATAAAGTGACTTTTAATTTATCCCAGACGTATGGTACCCGAGCCCGCTGAAACCACGGTACAGAAGCATTATACTTTGTGTTTTAGGTATAAACAGCAGCAACTTCACAGGAGCGTGTTTTGTTTGTTTAGTAATTGAGTCACTAGAGGGATGTCCTTATTTACATGGCATTTGTTTCATCTGTATGTCACCCTGCACGGCATTAATTCAGATTTAGCTGCAAGAATATGTATCGTGGTATTGCAATAAACTGTCGTCTCGCAACCCCATGAGGGAGACAGGCAGCAGTCTGATAAGGCTTGATCTGTTTTGCTTTTTATGTCCTTCATCCTCCATCAGTGCTAGTATCAAAATAATGTTGCTGTTATCTGCAGATAGGTGCAGATGAACTTTCCACATTTGTCTGATGTAAAGCAGAGAATCTTTGGAGTTTGTTATACCAGTACCTACTGCTTCTCCCTACTTCAGGTCACAAGTCTAGTTATTATTCCCTGCTACTTTCTCCTGTTCCAGCAATTGCTTTCAAATTGTCTTTCTGTATAGTAGCATGCCTGTATGAGAAAAGTGGATGTGAACTGTAGATGTAGGCTTAAATCCTTTTCACGGGTGGCCGGGCTCTAGCTATGTGCTGCTCTGTAACTGTCATCTTGTAGATTTGAAATCCCTCCCCGATCGATTGTACTAAAAGCTCTAATCTGATTGTTAAAAGAGCTGATTTGACAAAGCTGTTATCAAACTGATTTAAGCACCAATCAATACTGCATTATGTGTGGGTGTCTTTTCTTTCAGGGTTGTGTCAACTTTTCCAAGGACAGGTTCAGGAATGTCTTTCACCTCTAAAGCCACGCTAAAACACACTTCACACACTGAAAAGATACACCCACATGTGTAGACATACTCCAATTCAGACACTCACACCCTTGAGCAAGGTAAAAAAAAAAACACACACACACACACAAAAAAAAACATTTTTGTTATCCACACAAAGCAAGTAAATAAATAATAACTAAAATAAAACCTACTAATATATATGTATATATGTATGTATGTACATATATACACACACACACACACACACACACACGCACACACACGTGTGTGTATATATATATATATATATATATATATATATATATATATATAGATATAGATAGATAGATAGATAGATATAGATATATAAAACTAATAATAATTTATCATTCTTGAAGTGTGGAGACAGAAAAAAAAAATCATCACACCATTTCTTATGTTCAATTGTCAACATTAACTGGGTGTGTATTGAAATAGGCTCCAAAGTCTCCTCAGTGTTCATGTGTGATTGTATTTTTCAGAATAGTGTAATGGGCCATAAAGAGTTGTGTAGTTCCAGTGAAAGGATCATTTCTCAGAGAGAATGGGAATGCACATAGAGACAGCAGTTTCAACTCTCTTTTTCTCCGCCATCTTTCCATGTCTTTCAGTATTCATTCCACACACGTACTGTATTCAACATTAGAGGGCAAATAAATTGATTGCCAGCAGCTGAAGACACTTATCTCCCAGGGAGTCAGCATGGCACTAGAGACCCCAATACCAAAACCAGGAAGCACTTCATTATGGTGATGCTTAACACACAGCAAAAAAAGAAAAGACCAAACACTGGAACAACACCAGCAAACTGTGGTTACCAACACGCCAAACAGAGTAAGACCAAGATGGAGTACAACACAGTGATCAAGACCTCCGGGCTAAACTGTGTTCATTAGTGGCAGCAATGCAGAATGAATGGAGCTACTTAGTTATTCTGCAAGCATCTTAGCAGAAGCAAGCAGGCAGGAATGGGCTAGCCTCGGCCTCATGCTTGCCTGGGTAGTGATGGCCAATTAAGCCCCTCTCTGATGAGCCATGCAGAGGCCCGGCAAGCAATTACGAGGCCAGGAGAGTCTTCTCATTACTGCTGCAGACTATCGAGCATCGTCCCGTGGAACACAGATCTGCAGCCATAAGATTGCCATGATGCCTATTAGCTATTGGTTTATAGCATTCAAAAGGAATAAAAGAGGGATTGTCCTGCGATTGTTGCTTTAATGGCACGGCTGTTACTGTAGCAACAGCGTCAGCGCTTGATGATGAGCCTTGTGCACGTATGCCGGTGAGTTGTTTGCGAATACAAAGCGACTTTGATTTGACATTCAGTATTGTCTTTTCAGATGGGATTTGTCAATATGAAGCTGATAACCAATGAAGGAGGTGACACACACTAATGCATCAGACGTGATATTGTTGTTTGACTGACAGCTTGCTGCCTCGCGTATTGATTTAATTCGCATCTCAGGATGTAACTCTGCTGCACAGGGACCATATCCAGTTCTAATACGGTCACAGAGCCAACAGAAAGATTGTAAAGATAGGCAAGTTTCATAATCCAGTGTTTACATTATTAGAGCAAAGAGCATAGTCATTACTCACTGTAAGGCAAACATGAGTACTTAATTGTATTCTATACAGGCAATAAAACTTCTCTTCATTTAAAGTGAAACAAACAAACAAACATGCACGCAGACTAAAAACACTGAGATAATTTGAAAATACAGAAATGTATGCCTCCATCCCTTATCTCATCACATGAAAAAAAAAAATTATCCTGAGCACATCTACTGATGACTGATGATGTTTTGAGATAAGAATCCTATTATGATTTTTCTTTTTTTCCTTTTTTTAAACTATCAACATAAAAGTTCCCATTGCAGGCAAAGGCATAATATACCCAGATAAGAGGTGATTTTTTTTTCTTTTTATGTCAGATGGCACTTTGGTATAAATAATTGCATGCTAAGAAACTGAAGTGTAAATAAATATGATTCATTTTTAAATGCTCTACTTAAAGAGTATTGTAATTGTTTACTTTTCATGGGTCTTGAGCCAAAGATGGAATAGATGAGAGTCAAAGGGACACTAAATAACAGTGGTGTGCGGCAGAGGCACACGGAGGCACAAAGAATAACATAACCTCGCTAACGTTGCCGCAGACCCGAGCTCCAGTGCTGGAAAGGCTTGCACTCTTCTGTTCCAGCCAGTGCCCTCGTGTGGAATGGTATCCATTCTCAGGCGGTCAAACAGAAGGACTCCATTAAGTCGGTTCGGAGGCTTTCTGATTTCCCACTCTCACGGCAGCCCAACCTGCCAGTCTCTCTTCCCCCCGGCATCCAATTCCCCACCTCCCCTGGTTAGCACCAGAGGCAGGTGGCACTAAGTACTAACCATATGGCTGCTGCCGCAAGAATAACAGTGAGGGACCAGCTCTAGTGGGCACCGAGTTGCACTGCGATGGAGATCAGTGATAGGCATTTATCACCTGAGGATGAGCAGTGTGTGGCAGTGTTTGCGATCAACATGGGCACTAGTTTACAGTCGGGTGAAGCATAGAGGGAATAAGCTTAATCTGAGAGAAAAACAGACGCACACTGAATACAAGTCTCTCTTTTTGTGATCAGGCCAATGCAGCAAACATTGCTACAGCAGTTTATCTGAATGAGTAAACCCACTCTGATTGGGCCGCGGGGACTAATATGTCCAACGGAGTCATGTGTGAGCAAAGGAACGCGGTTCTTTCTTCAAGAAATGAAATCTTTCCAGCGCTTTCTCAGATCTGTTCCCTCGAGGGCTATTCACTAATACTATCCTGTGGCAGGCCACACGCTCCTGCACACACACTCTCTCTCTCACACTCTCACACACACATGGGTGGAACAAACAAATTGCATTTACTCACATTACTGTAACTGAGTAGCCATTTTTCCTTGAGCACTTGCACTTTTTTGAACTGTAAAATTTACGTTATATGTCTTGATGAATAAATGATTGAACAAAACATACATTTCAAATCGCATCCTTTTGTGTGCTCTCCATAATTACTGCACCAGAAACTGGCCAATCATGGAACACATCTGCATCAAACCTGCACAGGCACGCAGAGGGCACGTTCACTTCAGTGCCTTGCAATATATAAAACACTCAAATTTATCCATGATAGCAGCTCAGTGAACAAAAGCCAAAGAGACCATCCATCCAGCCGCAGTAGTACTGTGTCAGCCTGGTTGTTAGCTAGTAGCAAAAGAAACATCAAAGTAAGAGTGTTATTGAACAAAGGTGGGGGGGTCAGCATTTTTATTGTTATTAAAGCACAAATGGAATAGGAGGTGCTTGAGGAAAAGACTGAGGCGGGTAATGAGAGAGGGAAAGAGGATGGATAAGTGAAAAATGAGAACGATGGAGGTGGTGAGTCAAGGAAACAATAACTAGACGGAAGGAAGTCAGTGAACAAACTGAACCAGGGTCAGCACACTATCAATCAAACACACATCCCACACTCATTTTTGATGACTTTGTTTATGCACTTTTTCATTTATTTTTATCTTTTTGATTTAAGAAGTTAGTTTAAACTCTGCCCTCCTCCCTTTTCCTGATTCTGATGTCTGTTTGTACTGCATTTGAAAAATAGAACAATGCCTTTTATACTTAATAACTTTTACTCTGTGCAAGAGGCTTTTTTAAACAAATATTGAGATTTCCAAAGTATAATTTCAGCAAAGTAACAATATTTCTATCTGAGTGGGATTATTTTGGTGAGTCTTCAAGCCCTGCACTTACATGCCTACAGTGGCTAAAACAGGTTAACAGAAAGAGAAATAATGGGTGCTAATAAATCAATAAATCAGATCAATTCTTTGAATTGTTTAGTAATTTGACCACTGGTTATGGAACAGTAATTTAGCGTAACGCTAAATCAGAGTACAGTGTCTAATTTTGCTTTCTTGTTTTTTTGTTTTTTTTCAGTAAGTATATTGTGAAATAACAGATAAAACTGGAATGTCAGTATGACACTACCTCACCAGCCTCGCTGCCTGTTAAAACCCTTATTTTAAATACAACAGGGCAGAGCAGTCTGAAGCTTTTTTCCCCCCATTATCAAAACATCTTATAGGTGGAGATACTTCACAAATAAAAAATGTAATCCCTAAGTTCTACTGCAGGACTATGGGCAAACACTACAGATAACTTGGAAAACCTGTCCTGGATTAATTAACCAAGATTATTTTTCTTAAAACAACTTTTCTTAAATTAAGTATCATTTTCTTAATTCCGCTGAAGTCATCTCACTTTGTTCAGCCTCGTTTCAAAATGCTGACACTTTGTTTCAAGAAAATTCCTTAAAACAAGAGAAAGATGTTTTTTTCCCCGTCCCAACCACAGAACTAGGAAATGTAAGACTTAAAGCCTGAATGCAACTCCAAATGATTTATAAAGGTGGACATAATTTGAATTGCCCAATTTCTCACTTTGTGACTTTTTATTTATTATTGAATAATTCTGCATTTGAAGAGGAAGCATTGATAATCCCATATTGTTGAAAGGAAAAATAGTCTGGAGAAAAAAAAAAAGATGCATGTGCAGATCGTTTTCCCCACAGAATCACTGGCAACTGTGATGATGGATATGGGAGAACGGTAATTTAATACGTTTAATAACCAATTTTAATTTCAAGTAAATTAAATGCTCTAAGACTGAAGAATAGTGAATTTGCTTCACCACAACTGATAGCCTTTGATGGTACTGTAATTTCCTGTGTTTCAATTAAAATTATTTGGCAAGAGACAGGGACCATCTCACATGATAATAACAAGTGTCTCTTTTCATCAAGCAGATCCTGCTTATTTAACCTCCCCGAAGAACAAAAGCGTGAAAATACAGAGTGCTTGTATTGGGGATTTTGTGTGTGGAGACATTTATTGAAAGTGCAAACTGAAAGGGTTGTTGGTTAAATGAAAAAGACGTTCCACGGCATGCATAATTGAATGAATGAATAGATGAATGAATGAATGAATGAATGAATGAATGGGACCACCGCCTCATTGTTGTATACCTCTGCCAACCTGCCAAATGTCAGTTTACATCAATATCTGTCCAGACTCATAATATTTTTAGTAAATATTATATTATCATAATAAAAAGGTATCAAGTTTTGGGTGAAATGGGCTTTATAACTATATTGTCGTGTGACTCCAGGGAATAACTTCCAGTCAGAAACATGCTGTCTTCTCTTTACAGAAGAGTACAGAGGACGGATATGGAGCTGCGTCACACGGTGCAACAAGCATCACCTGAAGCTCAATTTCAGCAAAGCCACTGAGCTTGAGGTGGACGACCAGAGGAACAGGAGGCCCCCCATCCTGGTTGTCATCCAGGAGGAGGAAGTGAAGTCAAAATGCTGAGTTATAGTGTTGAAAAGTGTTTTTGCAGAACATTATGATGTCACAGGGAATCTGACCTTTGACCTGCTGGATATAAAATGCCATCACTTCATCATTTTATCCTGTTTGACATTTGTGTGAAATAATCAGTGTATGAATTGTTGAGTTAAGGCCATAAAGATGTCTTGTGAAGTCAGTGACCTTTGACCTCCAAAATTTAATCAGTTCCTCCTTGAATCCAAGAGGACATTTGTCACAAATTTGAAGAAATTCTCTCATGGGGTTCCTGAGATATTGTGCTCACAAGAATGGGATGTACAGATGGACGACCCAAAAACATCAAGGCTCTGGCCACGGCTGTCAGCAGCGCGGAGGCATAAAGACATTAAGATGACTTCTGACTTTTGAGTGCTCCTCCCTTCATCTGGTAGTAACATGCAAAACAGCCTTTTTTTTAATAACAGGATGTTTATAGATTGAGTAGTCAGAAGGACACGTCCAAAATGGTGCATTCCCTCATTATTTAAATATCAAATCTTTTTGTCAAATGTCTTTAGAAAATACAATGTTCAATACGTACACAATATACAAAACTAATCCATGTGAAATAAGCTCATGTGAAGATTTCTAAACAAATGATTGTCCTCTGCCTAATAGTTTAGTAAACTGCATAAGAAACTAAGGATAATATGTACTATAGTTCCAAAGATTTGTCTATTGTTTTTTACATTTTTACTGCAAAATTGAATGTAATGTAATGTAAAAAAGTATGTATGTACACTTAGCTTTAAACTGAAATCTACCATTAGAATATTTAAAGCTATATTTAGGAATTCATCTATTGCAGATATGAACATGTAATTCTGATAATTATGCTGCAGCTTGCAGAGTGACACCGGCATAAACAATCAAGCTGTGTATATAATCTAGGTTGCTGGGGGCAAAAAGCAAAAAAAACAAAAAACAGGCATGGCTCACGATGTGCATATAGAAACATATCATATGGTAAATATGTTCCTAGATAACCTCAACGGGGCAGGGATTTACTCACAACTAAAGAGCTCTCACACAGTGAACTTTCCTTCAACAGAGGAGCAGGACAGCCCGTGTCAGCGTGGTTGTGGAGAAGCATAACGACCCCTCCTGACAGAGATGCCACAACTAAAACATTCTGCGCCGCCTACGTCTTCAGAATGCAGAGTTCTTGTCTAGAATGTAATATTTATCTTGTAAATGTCTTGCAGGCTCACATCTTCCCCCTTTTACCCATCTTGGTATCTGCGCTTAGCTATGCAGCTAAGCACACCATCCATGCCACATTAGGCGCTCTGTGCCACAGATACACCACCTTAAATGCAGACATCTCGTCAGTAACATCAGAGAGACATCCATTCTGTCTCGCGCTCGCTCCCTCCAGTGCCGTGGTATCATCATTGCAGGATAAACAGATACAACCCTTGGGTACTGAAGTGGGCAGGAATATTCAGAAGCAAATAAAGGCAGAAGTCAGCCGAGGCCTCCTCAGGCTTAAGCGCCTGATCCACATCACACTGGCTTCTTTCCAGCTCTGAATCACTTGAACCCTCCATGCCAAAGGGAGGATAATTACATTTCACCTCAAAGCACAATCACGGAGCACCCACATTTTCATCTGGAGAATTGCAGGGAGGTAGAACACCACAGTGATGGTGTTATTTTCCCAGCACCACCCCACACAAGTTCTGAATGATCTTGCCTGTGTTCTCACCTCCCCCGCGTTTCCCCAGCACGATCGTTCAGTTCTGCATGCAGATGTCACTCCCTTGCCCCCGTGTCGCTGGGGTGTCATCCGATTCGCACCTGCATTTAGCCACCACGTGGAGGGCATAACGAAATGCAGAATGTGATCCCAGGGTCCTGGTGCCTTTTAGATTTACATTCCATTAGGCGGCTTGATTGAATCCACCTGCCCTGTGCACCCATTCACCCAGGCAAACCTCTGCTCCAGCCATCTGTAGGGGGGGCGGGATTGGCCCCACTCACTGAAACTAGAAGTGATGAACAAAGCAAATATGCTAGTGTTCAGTGATTGTTTTGCCACCCCTGGCTTTTTATAGTATGCATGCAATGCAGTATGCATTTACTTTTAGCCTTCTTCTGCGCAATGAATCAGCTTCTTTAATCTGCGTGTGACAGAACTCAGTGGGATATTCATGTGGGAGGTATAGGGTTCATAAATAGTATTTCAGAAGATTTATTTATTTTTTTCAAACTGTTGGAGCCGGCCTCAGTATGCAGAGCAATTTTTGAGGGGCCAAAATCTCTGTATATTTTGCAATGGGATGAAATGGGCTTGAGGGGAGATGTTTGTATCTGGAAAACTAACACAGTCTCATAAACTTTGCAATGCATTTTACATGTTGTGGACATAAATTATGGGAACATGTTCCTCAAATCCACAAACAGGATTATGCACCAAAGGCATGAAAAGTACATGCTGTTTCTGTCTCTTTTTCATGTGCAAAATCCAACAGTTAAGTGTATCTGTGTTAAAAAAAAAAAAAAAAAAAAGGTTAAGGTTAGGTAACAAATTGGTTAAGGCTAGGGCAAGGTCTTATCCAGTAAAAAAAAAAAAAAAAAATGCAGAGGAAAACTGTGTCCCATGAGATTGGACTAGAACCCGAGTCGCTGGAGTCAAAATCAAATGTAAAGTACCTTTTTCTAGTTAAGTCTCCTTCACAAAACCTTTCATGGTGCAGAAACTGATTTTTCTTACATTTTGTGTATGGCAGACTTACTTGCATTTTAAAACATTGTCCTCATTTCACATAATTTCTGCAGTCCAGGCTAGTACAAGTACAAGTGAGTCCCTTGATTTTGAGTTATTTTTTTTAAATGTAGCACTGTACTTGAAAACATTATTGAAATGATATGGCAAACATGTATTCTGATGCTTTCCTTCTTCTACAAACTGTCATTATATCTTATTTAGCACTAAGCTGAACACTGACCAGTTGACATGAACAGTGATCCACCTGTACAATACCAACATTTATTAAAAGAGATTCATGGCATGATCATGTCAGAGCACCCAAAATAAGAGACAAAAGCAAGTCGCTGCAATCCTCAGGAGACAGGTGGGGATTTGTGCGCTGAGCAGTGTCAGAACAGGGTCTTGACAGAAATTCTCCCTGCTTCAAGTTTCTCCTTTGCAAAACAGATTGTTTTCCAATTGTCTGCATTCCAACTAAACAGCTATTTGACTGAACAGACAGTTATTTCGAAGAATGACAGTGGTTTTGTCTTCTCTGACTGCTCTTGCATGAAATTTGCAAAGAAAGCACAAAGAGAAGTCAATCTTAGTTCACTAACTTTAACCTCCAGAAACTTTGGCTTTTGAATTATAGAAATTACATTTTTAATAATACAAAAAGGTCCCACTTGCTTTTTCTTCACGGGCCAGACTTAATTTATAATGTTCATGCACTATTTGATAAGATATTTGATGGAAGGTTAGGACTGTGCAACCACATTTAACCTTTTTTTTTAAACATTGCATTACTTTTCGCCTTAGGAATTCTGCAATTTTCCTTGGTTTCGCACTACTTCCTCTGGTTCTTATCTGTGTCATGTTCAAAAATGAATCAACCTCAACTTCAAGTGTTCAAGATGGCAAAATCATTTGGTTTAACAATAAATGAGTATGTCAATAGGGTTTTTAGCTGCAACCAGTAGTTGGCCCCAAAAGTTCACCAAAACACAACGGAGCGGATGTCTGGTGGGTTAGGTCAGTAAGTAGGGCAGACGATGTTAATCTGTCAGGGTTGGCTTTTGAATTTGGTTTCAAAGAGCAAAGCAGACTGCAGTAACAAATTAGGTTTTTTTATGTGGTTGTGTGTTTCTTTTAGGGCTGCAATTTCATACTCTAAGTACTAATGTAGGTATTTTAAGAGTAATGACTAACGTTACTGTGGCTGGATATCATTAGGATTTTACTGATTCTGATGCCAACTGCCATTATTTTAATTAGTCTAATCCTTTACTGATTTCTTTATTGACTGTTAATGCTCATTTATGGTCAAAGTTAAACAAGTATATGGATATGGGCGGCGTCTTCTGTCCGCAGTCTGAGTTCATTTCCTGCGTATTTGTGCGTGTTTTCAGGAAGCTTACAGAAACAGACGAAATGGGGTGGTACTGGCAGAAAAAGTGGGGGCAGTGTAGCCAAAAGTTCAAGCGAGACAAATCTATGAGCGAGACACAAAGAAGAAATTTCTCTCTTTGATAATATTAGAGAAAATAATTACCCGTCTTCCGCTGCAACCCTTACGAGGACAAGCGGTTTGGAAAATGAATGAATGAATGAATGAATGAATTATCCGTCCTCCTGTTGCGAAGGATTTAATGACCTCACAGACCACCGCTGTCTACAACGCTGCCTCCACTTTTGCCTTTTGTAGCAGGTCCATTATTTCCACCATCGCCATGATTGTTGTCAGAAACAGACGCAGGACACATGGAAGTATTTGGGCAGTGTTGGTTACATTATTTTAAATGGAGGTATTTATTTTTGTACAAAAAGGGAGCCTAAATGAGCCGTTATACTGTAAAAATTGTCAATGCAAAACACTACAAAGAACTTTGATGTAGTTAACTTTGTTTTATTACTCAAGAAAGACACTAAGTTGAGGAGTTACTTTTGAAATACTTTTCAAAACAGCAACAACACATTTGGCATAATGCCTTGCTTCAAAGAAAACAATACAAGAACAACATTTTTCAAGTAATTGGGCTGCCATTTGTATTTGCCACTTTGCTGGGTCATTCAAGTGCTCTCTACATGTAATTCCAATATTTCCACCAGCATCTGAAGGCAGAAAGCGCTTGCTGTTATTGTGACTGTTGCTGCAGTGTAGAACAAGTGCGGGAAAGTTAGGAGATAATGAGGTACATACTGGACTTGTGGACCCACAGTGCTATCGTTTAGGTTCAGAGGACTGAAATGAGTTTGAGATAAAGGGTGATCTGATTTCTGATTGCTGGTAGTAACGGCCCTCAGGAAGATTGTTAAGTACTGATGAATGACTGAAAGGAAGAGTGAGTGCAGTTTTGGTTTATGATATCCTTTTTATGTGCATAACCCATGTGCACTACCCATTCCCCAATGCCACAGGAAGGCTCCTGCTAGGTCCACGTTGGTTCTTCTCCACCCCATCTCCGTCATATGTAACAAAATGAATAATGAATACATCTCATGGATGCTCGCTCAATGTCCAGAGTGATTTGGTGCATTACAAAGAAAGTGACTAAATGATTTATTATGTGGAACCCTGTGATATCAGATTAGTTCTTTGTATTTTTTTTTTTAAACACCTGACAATTTGCACTTGACATGTGCCTCGTTCAACTGAGATGTGACTGCCTTGATTAAGAGGTTAATTAAAAGTGTTAGCTTTATTCGGAGGCAGTTATCTATCTCTGTTTTACGTCACTGGCTTTCTCCAATTCACTGATTGCAATGTGACTAATTAAATAAAAAGAACATCAGGAGCACTGGTGAACATTATGAGATGGTGGCTGAAATACATGCATATTGATCAGGTTGAAAAAATATCAGACACATTAAAACTAGAATAGCAGCCCTTGAGCGAAGGGGAAAGGTGACAGCCTTAAAGCCCCAAACACAGGATTTTATCCAGCCTTTAGATATCTAATATCTAATATCAAAGAGTGGCAAATGCACATACACATATACAAATTAATGGGTCTGTTTGTGTATAGTCATATTGCTAATTATCAACTCAACATGTGTCTATACTATACTACTATAACACATACAAATGAAACAAAATGAATTTTAACTTTATTTTTGTCGGATACATCCTGTCATTGCATGTATCAAGAACTCAATTTGAGAGTGAGAAAAGAGTGACAATATGGGAAGGGTCATTACCAGGCTCCAATCCCAGACAGGGCCTCTTGAGTCAGAAAATCAAAATGTGTGACTCATGCACAATAACATGAGAGATTTCATTTGGCATTTCGTACACTAAAAGCATCTTACTTTGTAATAGTATTCGTGTGGCATTTCGTACACTTCAAGTGTCTTGCTATGATTGGCAATGTTCATTCAGACATGAAGATGAACTCAAAGTCAAGGACTGAGTTGCACTTACATTGTTAACAGCTGTTGGGCTGAATCACGTAAGACACTGGTGATACAGAAAGGGCAGGTGAACGTCTCAGAGCTGCAGTGCTGCATGACGGACAGAAAACTTTGTTCCTCCGCTCTACTTGGGTGCAAGACATCCTGAATAAATTGAAGTTATCAACAATGTGAGCACTGGGGATTGGGATGGATTAGGGCAAAGACCTCAGGATATGATATGCATCAAAATGCATGCATAGGCCATGACACAATACAATTTCACTGTCATACTCAGTATATTTTTTATATGTATAAAGGGAAAGGCTGCTTCCAAAATGGAGCACATGCTCGAGAGTGAGTTTCTGAAAGCCAGAAATCTTAGTGCACGGCTAAGTAATGGTTGAGTCATTGGTATTGATCAGCAATATTCTCAAACGGCCACATATATATTATGGCCATTTTGTACTAGGGTACAGTAAAAAAATGACTTAATGTACCTTTAAGTAAACACAATAAATCCCATACCCCTTTGTTGTGGTGGACACCATCTGCAGTGTGCTTTATGGAAATATTAGATTTCACAAAACCATTTAGTTAATCATTTATTTGCTGGCCTGTAACATCTGTTTCACAAAAATGTTGACGACCATTTGAATAATTACATTTTTCCTGCTTTAATATTAGACTAACCCAGAAGAACCCCATAAATTTAGCATTTAAGGAGACTGAGCTTAACACTATCGTTGATGGATGTGAGTGCTAATTTAAGTGTCCGGGCAAAGTAAATTCATGGAGAATCCCTTGGCCTAATAACAGCTTTAAGCTCAAATCCTTGAACCAGTTCCAGCAGCGCTGAGCTACCCCACTGAGGGTCCTGATCCTTGGTTTTTCTCCCTGGGAGAGGTGTATCATGGTCCAAAAGACCTGGGTAAATGTTTGTGCACAGAGGCCAAGTGAGATCATATTCATAACTCTGGGAGGGTCTCTGATTTACGAGGATGCATTTACTACCTATTGAGTGCAATAGGCGTGCAGTATGAGTGGTAGGCAAACAAAGCCTCAGACAGCAGCCATTTTGCGTTTTAAATAGGAAATAGTAGCAGCACTAAAACCAGTGGATGACGACAATAAAGTGTAAAAGTGGAATCTACAGTTTATAAGCCTGCAACAAATTAACAATGGCACACAGAGCTCAGTGGTGTGGCGGCATTGTTTTTCTATTTAATATTTCTACTCTATCTCTCTGACCTCCCCTTTAAGTAATTGCATGACTAGAGGAGACACAGCCCCGTAAAGATGCATCAATAAATCAATACATTTCTACAGTATATGGTGTGGTATTCCTATGATTGAATTGCCAGATTCTCTGGTGGCAATGTGCTTCAGTGATGATGTATGCTGTTGAATGTCTCTAGTCAAGACTGAAGAAGGAATACTTATGTGTTTACATTTATAACTCATAATGCCTTTCACGAGTAAATTTCTGGACAATGATGCTTATAACCTGCATGTCCTCAATTTGTTGTGTCTGAAACTGCATTGAAAATGTATTCACCACCTTCCAGAGAAAACATTTGAGCCTGCAGACTGGCAAAGTGAATTATGACTCTAAACTAGATGCACTTGTGAATTACTTGCTCAAACTCTAAATTATGGAGGCCGCTAAGGTAATCACACTGCAAAAATGCTTCTTTGATATTTTAAAAAAAATGGCTATTTGAACTTAAAACAGGAGAGGCACCACACCATTTGCTTGATAATTCCCATTATCATCAAAAGCATGAGAAGGAGGAGAGGGCCCTGCTCCTGATCCTTAAGCTGATTGAAATATGCTGCTCATTAGAGTCTATTCACAGAATTCATGAATCACAGCAAGACAGAGACTGACAGTTGCCTCACCTGGAAAAAGGTTCCTCTTATTAACAGACAGATAGTCTAACTATTGTACCAAGAAAAATGGCTCAATTTATTTCCACTTCCATATGAATGCAAATCAAGTGCAATCAATTTACGTCCAGCATTTTCTGACATGTCATTAATAACTGGCCACAGAAAAAGTAACAGCAAATGTACTATAACGCCAGCCGCTCAAATTATTAAGGATGTAAACCAACATATCTCTTCGAATTGAACCACACTGTCGCTGGATACGATCTATCACACAGCCAGTGTGATAAACCAGATCCTGACGATGTTTTATTTTGAGCTCTCATAAAGGAGTCAAATCAGAAATAAAAATTACTTTATAATGGCTGCTTCAATGATAGTTATTCTCTTATCAATACCACCGGCTGCGCAGAATGCAGAAAAAAATAACTACAAAAACTCAAAAGCAGTAGCTCAAAGATGTAATTTTGGCCATTCTCCTCTCCTCCCTCTCCAAAGCGGCCCCATAGCCATCTTGGTTGTATCAACAACAATGTGATTCCAAAACACATCCGGAAAAAGGCAGGCAGACACATCCCTCATTTATTCCATTCCAAAGCAATATGAACGCCGCTGAAATTTCAACAGCAAAGAAAATGGAGATAAACCAACTGTAGTAGGAACAAGTGAATGCTGGCAGATTCAAGGTGGCTGCGGAAAAAAAGGAGTGAGAGATTTATGCTAAACGTGCGCTGACTGACAAAGCAACGTCTTCTCAAGGCTCTGCAGGAGATCGGCCTAAATCCTTCTCATAAATTTTATATTAATGCCAGAGGTAACCAAGGTTGTTTTTCCCAGTATTTCTCCAGGTGCATTAAACACATCTAATGTATTTCAACATTCCCCCATTTCCCCATCTAACTAGCTCAGCTGAATTGCAAAACTTGTACATAAGAGAATGTTTACTCCTTGCTGAATCTGATGAGACTTTAGTAGCAGTTCTTCTCTGTAAGGTTGCCTGGTTCAGAGATAAAAAAAAAAAAAAAAAAAAAAAAAAAAGCTAACAGACTCACCTTCCTCTGCACCTGTAGCTACTGTAACCTTGCCATTTCAGGAGATAATAAGACAAGCTGTCTAAGTAAGGAAGGGGAAGCAATCTTTCTCAGATCTCTCAGACTTTTTTTCTGTTGTAGATTATTCCTCTGGAATAAGAAATCACCCTGATAACAGGTCAAAAAAAAATCTGTAATTTCCATAAAGTCAGGAGAGCTGTCTGTCAAAATTTTCCTTTGAGTGAGAGAAAGAAAAATTTGTTAGTTTCTGAGGCAGCAACCCACTGTACATGTCAACTGTCACTTTCTGACAGAGCGCTGAAATCCCAGGTTTGTACTTCCATACCTTCTTTTAGAGGTCTGGTTAACCACGTGGACCGTTTTCCCCTTGAATTCCAGTGAACATGCCATGTACCTCTCTGAAATGTGGTATCAATAGCACATGGTGATATGATAGTGTATGTAATATTACAGGAGCGCACAGATTCCCAGCACACTCTCATTAGCTTAATGCACAGCATGAATAATAGAGCTACATGTGTAAGTAATGAGTTTTTCAACTCTTAGTGAACAGATATACCATGCTCCACTCTTGTCCACTGACTTTACTCATTTTACAGTTTATTTTGTTGCTGTATATTCTCTGGCAAGTATTTTAATATTTTTCACTAAAAATAATCACAAAGCCTCAACCGCAAGTATTCTGCAAACTGAAAAAAAAAAAAAAATAACAGTAGAGCATGAATTTTGACACAAAACAGTTTCCTCAGTCAAAATGGTAGCTCACTCCTTCCCAGAATCACGAGAATGAAGAAAACATGGCTCCCAGCAAGACAGGAGCAACAGCAGTGGTTTGATCTCTGCTTGAGCTCCACTTTTCAATTGCTAGTCACAAGATGTAAGAGCATATGTCTGGCATTTAACAGCCATGAAAAATAGTCATGAAAAAGCCGGGGAAAGAGACGGTGGCTTTATTCTTAAAACATCACTGTCTCACTTGTCAAAAACATGCTGATCGACAAAACATGCTAATAGGCACACACGCACACACATATGCACCCATGCCTGTAAACATTCACTCACACACACAATTAAAAAAGCTCTGGAGACACCAGACTGATTGTTTATCTGCACCGTAGCATAGAGAATTGAAATCCACAGCCACAGATAAGACATCAATCTTCCTCAGTGGGCTGCGTAAATAAATCTGATTACGGACAGAATCATTTCCCCTTTAGAATTGTTTTATCTGCTCATTCCATGCCTCGCCACCAGATAGCTCTGGAAGCACTCGGCACAAGGTGGCGGCTCACCTCGTCCTTGTTTCACATCAGAGTCGGTGGAATGATGTCATATTCAAACTCGCAAAAAATATCCATTCAAATAATTAATTTACAGTGGGTCAGTCAAAACTACGTGGCCGAGAGTCGTGGAGGAGTAGATATTTAAAATTAGGATTGTACCTGACGTACAATTTCCAGAGTCGACTTAAGTGACTGTGGGCTTCAGTACTGTCCTTCGCAATTTGCTGGTTAATTCCAATTAACTGCGCATCTATCAGTTCTAAAAGGATTAAAACTTTTATATTTTTTCACTCTCTATTACAATATATATTTGTGTTTTTAAGAAAATATGTCTTGTGATACTCTGTCATACTGCAATGCACACTACAAAAAACAAAAAACAAAAAAACAGGACCCTTCGACTCAACCATCTGAGTCAACTGCATTGGTCTATGACTGATGATTCGACTCGCTGACTTTCTGGGGGCAGCCCTAATTAAAATCATCCCAATAAATTCATCGGAGACTGGACAAAAACATTTCCATTGCACAATATTTACAGCGTTTGAATTTTAAATGAACATGCTGAACTGATTTAATCTGGAAAAAAAAAATTCCAGCCCTGATGAGATGTGGCAATGCAATAATATAATGTTTGTTTGTTTATGACATAGATAGATAGATAGATAGATAGATAGATAGATAGAGACAGAGAGACAGACAGATAGATGATAAATAATTTTGTAATATTTCTAATTAGCTTTGAGACATAATTTCAAAGCATTTCGCTCCTGTGAATACTTTATTCAGCCAGGAAAAAGCCATTCCTTAATGATGTGGGTAAATGAGATTTTGTAACTCTGTGATGTACTAAGCTTTTACACACTACTCAGCAAACCCTGCAGTTTAGGTTTCATGCTGCAAACATGTTTGAATCTCTTTCAACCAAAAAAAGATTTGTTGGTGTCTCTGTGCTCGATCTGATAAAGCATTAAAGACATTCAGACTAAGGTCAGTGCACTTGTGTGACCTGAATAAGCATGGGCACTAACACTAAAATAAATTCGGGCAAATAAGCCGAGCCAGCAGCTGAGCACATCTATGTTTTACAAGGCTCTATTCAGCAGACAGGCACGGTGACAAAGCAGCCCCTTAAAACACACCAGATAAAAGACTAATTTGGTACAATTTTGCTGGAGGCATGCTTATCTTGGAATTCAAATAAGGTCAAAACAGAAAACAGTCACAGAGCCCATGATAAGATAGTGGTGCAAGCAAAATAAACCCTGTAACCCCTTTAAAAATGAGTAATGTTCCGGATGCTTGCAGATGTGGTTATGCCCCTTATTGCCATTTAGCTTCAGTGAGGACAACATGAATCATCACAATAAAGGTAAATAAATAACTGATGAGAGCAATAAAAAGAAAATACAGAAGTTGCGCTTATCAGACCAAACCAAGAGCCAAATTTTTTGCTCTAGAGGGACCCTGATAAGAAAACTGGACCTCAACGGAAATAAATAAACACAAATCATAAATCATCACAGATGAAACATTAACATATTATATACTACTTTGGTTCAATCGCTTCTACAGAAGGCAATTGTTGCTTTCAAAATCTGTCAGGAACATTATGTGCGTGTGTGTATGTGCATGTGTGTTAACATACATGCAGGGAGGTGTGGGGAGTGGGCGGGTGAGCGGGGTGGGTGTTGGGCTACATTAACACCAGGAGACAGCTTAAACTTGTTTGATACTAAGAAAAAAAATGAAACAAAAAAGTATGCAGTGCTTTATCAGGTCAATGTTAGGTAACAACAAATTGTAACACTAAACCTTCTGGATGAAAAATGGTGGAACAGTTTAACATTCATCACACCATTTGACATGGGATGTCAAGAACAGGACAAAAACAGTGAGAGATTATAAAATAAATGACTCGGGGCTTGTATAAGCTGGGGTTCATGTCCTACCAAAGATGAGCTGAGGCAGAGAACAGCACCAGGAGACAGTAATGGAAAAAGGTATGATTCCATCAGCTTATGCCTCACCTGTCCTCAGATGAGGGAAGGAATGAAAGATTGCTGCAGCCAAACTGTCTATCACTCATGAACTACAGCCTGTCCACAGAGGAGGATTCCACTCAGAAGACAATGGCAGATCACAACACTTTATCTCAGCACAGTTTCTCCATTTTGATCAATCCCTGAAGTTGAGGGCTGGTTGAGTTATCGACAGGAGAAAATATGAGCCTCTAGGGGGCAATTGATTGCCTCCAAGTTCTTCTCACGGAAACACTTGGCTGCAAAGTAATACGTAAAAGTGTTATTACATGAGCAATTTCCCTGTGGCTTTTAATATTTACTGTACCCTTGCCACCAGGCATGTAAATGCATCTGATGCAGTTTTACCTGGGCCCGTCTGCATCGAAAGACAAAGAGGGCTTTGTTGCAAAGTCCATGTCTGCTGATTACCAGCTTAACATACACTGGCTTACATTATAACCATAAAAAAGCTATGTGGCAGCAAATACGCAGTCATGCTCCTAATGAACATTTCCATAATGTTAATAACAAAAAGGTAGAATAGACGTAAACTCAAACTGGCTCATGTACTCCAACTTGTGTGGCCTTCTTCTGTCTGTGTTTACACTGCCAAATGATGTGCAGCGAAAATTAAGTAAAAAATTTATAAAACTTTTTTATAAGAAAAAAAAAAATCAACATTCAGTAATTCACAGAGACAGTGATGTTTGTCAGACTATAGCTAAATATCACATATTTTTATCTTTTCATAAAACTGCATCCATTTCATTTTTTTTCCCGCTGACCTTGTTGCACATAGTCCTCTGACACCTACGACACGCTAGAAGCCCTAGTCCTCATTTTCAAGGATAAATTTAGGATACACTTTGAATAATTATTACTGTGACTCAAACAATATATTTGTGTCTATTGGCTGTACTGTGGCAGCCTGGAGAATTAGTCACTGATTAGCACTCACATGGTTTGCGTGCACCTTCACCAAAGAGCTGATAGGCTATGACATTTGAAGAGGCCCTGCTTGACACGAGCGAAGTGATGGTAACTGAGGGTTTGTTTCATATCAGAACGAAAGCTTCAGCGGTAGTACGTGTAGCGCCCTCCAACCCCTAACACTGCTTAATATTGTTTGCTTATTATTTAAATACATACCAAGATGCTATAAAATTTGTACCCGCAATGCATCTTACTGTTTCACCAGACAGAAACAAGTCAATCATCTCTACCCACTGTTGTGCCTGACAATACAACCAATCAAGTTGGAGCAGTAGAGATGTTTGAAAGCTTCATCATTAATCACTGACTAGACAAGTGACCGCAGCAAGAAAGAAAAAAAAAATATATAAATATATATACACGCTCAAAAGTGGTACACAGATGCAGAGGGAGAAAAGAGAGCAGGAGGAAGAAACAGCTAAACTCCCTAAGCTGGCCAGTTTTTCTTTTCACAGCTGCTGCTAGCTAGAATCACCAGCAACAAAGCCAGGAATTTGGACTTAAAAGAGTTGTGGCCTACAGGGTGGATTTCTAATGAGTTAGTACAACTTCCCCCTTTTTTTGGGATGTGTAACTTAATGATCACTTACACCGTACCAGTGCCAAATACCAACTGTGTCAGGCTACTGTGCCAGGATTGATAAATGATGATGATGCAAATGACTATCAGTGAACACATGCAGGTCTGATGCAGGGGTGGAGCTGGCTCATTTGCTGCCCTAGGCGAGATGACAGTCCCCAAAAGACACAACGCCAAATACTTAATGTTGGAACACTGGGGAGTAGGAAACCTTTTATTATAGTATAAATGGGAATGAATAAAATTAATAATAAATAGCAATAACAATTGAAAAATTAATAACAACAAATAATCACAAAACAATAAACACTGAGAAACATATTGCACACATAAGAAACATAAACAAACAGAAGATGCTATTATAACGGATAAGGTGCTGTTATTGGCAGTGACATTGCATGTCAGACAAATTCACCCTCCTAGTCTTTCTTGAAGCAATAACTATTTACAGATGCAGATGCAGTTCATGTCATGCCACTTCTCCTCCCTCTCTACAAGCTGGCCCTCCTTGTCCCTCTTGATGCAGAGTCATCAACGACTCCATCATAAGAAATCTGTCCAGGTGCTCCATGGTTTGTGCTTATAACAGCAAGACCACCGAGCCGGTCCTGTGTCATGCTGGACCTCAGGTATGGTCGTTTTTATTTTATTAGTTAATAAACCAGTGTAATACCAGGCTTTGCAGCTATACAAGAGTCACTATATGGCCAGTATTTCCATATTACTCAGGTGTGTGTTAAGGATAACAGGAAGCATTTGTTTGCATTTTATTTTGACTGTTTTGTTATTTTGTTATTTCCCTGTAGCCCTCACCCCCCATCTTGGTGTTCATCAAGTGAATCCAAAACACCCCGCAGCACGTTCCACCCCAATCTTGTGGGGCGGAGGTGCTATTGTCACTCCTATATACAAATGCACAAGTGCGGTGCTGGTGCATGCGGGTAGAGAGTGAGAGAGCGAGAGCGACCCCAATCATTTGCTTCCCTCTGCGGCTGGCTATGTCGCCCACATGGACATCCGCCACTGGTCTTACGAGAAATGCTCTTCCTTGTGGTCATTTGTTTTCTGATTGACATGGAATAATGAGCAACAGACAACCTGTGTGAGCAAGCCTGATTTGTTTTGCCCTGTATGTTGCATTATCTGGCTGACCTGTCATAGCTGTATCAGAGGGAGGTTTATTGGATTTAGAGATTGGGCTGTCACGGTTTACACCTACAGCTACTGCTGTCCAGGGTGCTGATCAGGGGTTACTGTTTGTGCTGTGTGAGTTGGCACAGTGTCCTCTCCAGTGTGTCATTTTGACAATTGTCTGCTCTGTCACAGAAACCTGCTAATGTCACCGTAATGAAGAATGTGGCAGTGTGTAGAGACGGAACTTTTTTTTTTCTTTAGGCCAATACCAATATGTGATATCACTCTACCCTTAATGGTCTGTACCAATATCAACATCGATGAGCATTTCTGTAAGAATCAGAGTGCAAACATGTGCAAAACAAGTTAAGCTTTTCAGATAGGCCTGTCTTAAGATAAAAGACCATGTTAGATTTACTCTGCTGCAAATTTTACAATTGTATTAAACAACACACTCAAAAATTGGCTGATATCAGCCAGTATCAGTCCATCCCTAGTAGAGTGTTAATGTAGGGGGAGAGTGGGGCCCAACAAAAATACTCAAGGGCAAATTGCTATTATGTTATAACCGTGTCCTCCACTCCACTATTAAAAGAAATAGTGGGCACACAGTACATGGCTTACATTTATGAATTACAATATTTTCAGGAAGACATTCCAATTCCTTTCTGGACCTGAACACTGCAGTCATGTATTTTTCAGGGCCATAGGTAAGCTGCTTACCTCCACCTCTAGAAGCTGGACCAGAGAGTGGGGGATAATTCAATAAGTGCAGCTCTCAGAACGATCATACCTTCCGGTATTTCCCCCCTGCAAAGCCACGGCACAGACTGAAATCTACAGTGACAAAGTGGACAGCTGTTGACTGGCGACACAGCAGTGAGGACAGTACGGTCCTAGTGCCCGAAACTCATCCTGGAGCTCCGACTCATCGGAGTGACAGGCCTCAGGAGCAGAGGATCAACAGAGGAGGGAGAAGGGATGGAAACATTAATGTATCATTCATCAGAGCTCCGCACCCTGCCTCTACTGCGGTATGAAAACATAACTGTAATGAAAATCCTATCGATTGGAGTCGCTTCCTTTTAGACAAATTGCACTCTTTTCTCTGCCTCTCAACTGTTTGGAAGGCAAAGGCTGTAAAAAGCAAACATGAAACCACCAGAGACATGATCGCCAGTGCTTCATCATGACAAGGGAACCTCAGCTAACTTAACGACTGTGCTTTTGTAAAACTTAGAAGGCAAAGATTTTCCTAAGCAGACTGGACCACTGGAAAACAGTCAATAAAAAGCTGTGTTCAGTGAGTCTATTGGCAAATCTAATTTATACTGACAGATTATAGCAAAAATATTCATTATAAAAGGCAAGATGACAGTTAATTTTCCATTAAAGGAAACTACCAGCATGTTTCAAATAGGATTTGAAATGTTGTTCTTTTATCCTATGACAGTTTGCTCTGTTTAAGTGAAAATTCATTGTCACCAGCGAATAGAATCAAGACTGCCCCCCTCCCATTCACCCACACCCATCCACCCGTCCTCCTAATTCTGCAGGCAAGGGGCGGCCTTGTGGTGAGAGAGATGATCCCTGCTTTGATCTACCACCAGCCACTGTGTCCCTCTCTGGCAAAGTGTCCTTGATCAAGTCAAGACACGGCTCCAGGGAAGCGGCTCCTGGCTGCCCCTGTGTGCTAAGCCCTTTGTTGCAATGCAAACATGCAGTGCATGTGTCAGAAAAATATGCAAAGAAACAAATTGCTCCATAACACTATGTGCAGGATGGCAGCTGAATGCTCCAAATTCTTTTCACAATCCTGAAATTGCTGGCTCCCTTGGTTAGCCCTCGCAGACCTAAGAAGCATCGAGATGGAAATCACTGGAAATTATCTCTGACATCATCGGCGCTATCAATTGTCATTAAACAAAAGGACATGGGGAAAGAAAACTATTTTAGAGGGCTGGAACACAGCCAGATATGTGGTCCCACAGGAGGCTATGGAGAGCTAACATGCATGAAGTGATGAGACAGACACCGAGTATGGATAACCATCTTCCCCATGTGCAGTCCTCCTGCATTTCTAAATTAAAGATAGGGAGATAGCATTGCAACAATCGCTGTGTGGAATCTTCATTCTCTGGTGAGGTAATGGGACTTGGAGAAAATAGATCAGTCCAGCATCTCAGGGGTCAAGGGTTTATTTAATGAAGTTATATCACTGATGTCTACTCCTCTCTGTTATTATCAGCAGGTCATGTTCATATGGAGGGGGGCAGTTGTTGTCATGTTAAGGTAAACAAACAGCATATTGTGAAAAAGCTGCTTTCATTACCACTCGTTCCTAATGATGAGATCCAAGGTTTGATTCTGTTATGCTTTGGTCTCTGTAAATCTGAAAAATCATTTCAGATGTTAGATAAACTGGAGGCACAGACTGTATAAAAATGCATGATTATAGAAAAAAGGTCCAAATATTCCATCTGAAGCAGAAGATTTTCTGCACCATCAGGTACATCCATACCCTGATTAACATGATTGGGCCAATAAATATGAATTTATGCCAAAATAAAAAGGCTTTTTTTAACCAATCAACTCCTCGTGTTAAGGAGCAGTTTTCCCAGTATAAAGATGTTGCACCATGTACTATTGAGAATATTAGATGTCAATTGTCAAATTGCAGGAATACGGCGCTGCAACTCCAGTATAAGACACTGTCTCATCTGTTGTTTGGTAAAACAGTTAACGGAGGATTCCAGTTTATTAATGTGTTGGAATTTAAACCAGTGTGCTTTACAACAGACTTGGCAAACCGAAGTGAAAAACCCAACTCGATAACCTCCATTTCTACCGCTGTGCTACCAAATGCTCATGCTGAATAACAAGTTGTGTGACTGTGGTGGTGTGTGGGTGGGGACTGTCTGAACAATCCTGGTTCTTTCCACATATCACAAACACAACTTTTAAGGTTGTTTTCAACTTCAAATACAGACAGTTTAAGTGTAGAGGACAATGGCATCTTCTCTGGATGACTGAGCAAACACTGAGCAACAGTGGAGCACAATACATGGCGCTGGTGACGGGTTTTCCATAAGAAATGAAAAATGATAATGATGAACACCAGCTAGACAGAGTGTTACACGTGTGTGTGTGTTTGGGGGGGTATCTTGAAAGGCAGCCCAATAAAGCCATCAGTAAAAAAAAAAAAAAAAAAAAAAAAAAAAATGAGGATAAACTGAAACAGGAGCTTTGACTGCAATAACCCGACATGTAGGGGAATTAGCCAGGGTATTACAGCTAAACCTGTGGGACTCGGCAGCTACCGTAGGGAACGTTAGACACATGGGCCAGCATACATGCTGTGACCCAGGAAATAGGGATGATGAGGGGATAATACCACTCTGGCTTTGAAGAGAAGCAGGTCTCTGTCGAGGGCAAAACATTTCATACTGAAAGACACTGCAGCTAAAGAAGTAATCTTACCATTTCCTGGCACTTTGCCTAAATCCCAACCTAAAATTTGATTTGCTTACATCAAACGAATGTTTTCTTTTTTAATATGTTGCTGCATGGGTTTTTGATGAAATATCATTGAATTATTTAAGCAACTGCTTTTAATTATTAGTTATTTCTGTCAGGATCATTAGCAGCTCTCGCCAGAGAGGGCCTCTTTTTCTTGACATTGGGTGTGCTTGCACTTCCAAGCTTCTGTTATGATTCCAAGTGTCATGGAGACGGAAATACGGTGTGACATCACTGATGCCAAGCGCTGCTTTCCAAAAACGCTTTACAGAAATATGGCACATGCAGCGTTCTGATTCTCAATCTTTCACACAAAATAACAGCCAAGGCTTAAATTAACAAAGTGAAAAAATATTTACACTCAAAATAAGAGTCAACCTCGCACAAAACAATGTTAGTTTACCAAAGACACTAGAAAGATCTTGATTTCAACTAAGAATACTTTCTGCAGAAGTTGACAATTGAAATGACCAATTACTATCAATCATTATCCCCCTGTTAGTTTAAGGCCATATATGCTGCTCAATTAATGAGAAAGAACAGTAATGAAGCAGTTTTAGCAAATGAGCTTGTCTTTTAATCCAATTAGCTTTGGATGTCACAGCCAATGAAAATACTGAAACATCATTAGTATTGCTAGAAAAAGACAGAGGACCACCGAGGTAATAAAATACTCAGTTTTTGATGATATTTTAGATCATGGATTCATAATTAGCCCCTGTGGTTTTGGAATTTATGATATTATGCTTCTATTGTTTTGGGTGTTGCACTATAGGCATGGGATCTGGTGCAAGAGGCATTCAGGCTACTTCCTACTGACTCTGTGACTTGTAAATATTCTCCTACTGTTGAACCCAGATATTTTACTGTTGGCAGCAATACAAAAAACTGCCACTGCAGATTGATTACCGAGCAGGATAATGCAAATATGCACATAATAAAAATTAATTCAAAATGAGAAAATGATTATCAAGAAGAAATATTCAGCTCATTGAACTGAATTTGTTTATTTGCATATAGCCACAGGAAAATTACAAATTATTCTTCCTAACATTTCATTTTGTTGTTATTCTGCATACGCTTTGTTGTGTTAACACGCTCACCTTTTGGATTTCACCTTATGAATAAAACAACACCGAAAATGGGCAGCGTAACACACTAGGTATTTGATTTCCCCCAGCTTAACCTAGCTTAGCTCTGACAGGCTTTAATGGCCAAATACATGGAAGAATTGACCTTGTGTGTGTATTTGTGTGTGCGTGGATGTGTGCATTTGCAGCGCTATTCATTTTGACACTTTTTTTTTTTTTGGGTTGCAGGAACCGCCAGCTTAGCTTCAAGCACATCATCCTTATAATTGTTCCTTGGTTCATATCTGTCATGACTCTTCTATAGGTCCACAGCCACTGTCACAAATCTGTCTGGGAACACAAACCAAAGCCTGCAGTCCTAATGGGGTGGCTCTATTTTTTCCTCAGTATCTCTCATACAACCAGCCTTTGTTCCTCATAGCACAATCTGGAGACGCCATTAGTGGGGAGGGAGACAGTGATGTTTAGTGACAAGCCAACGACGTCCCTGGTCAAGAGAGTGCCCTGGAGTCATAAGAGTGTCACACACACCCCTCTGCTGTGACTGAATGCAGCCTTGGCTCCCCGGTCCACCTTTGTTCTTGCTATCTCAAAAGCAAGGAGCTAATTGTGTGACAGGGGTCGCGGTTTGGAGCAGCCACGACAGCCTGAGTCGTGCCACTGCGTAAAGCTGCCAACCTCTCTTGTCAAACATACTGCAGGAGAATCAGACAGAAAGGGAAAAAAAAAATTAGATGAGAGGGGGAGGCACTCTCATTTTGCTGCAAGTGGCAGTTTTTGTCTTTTTGTTCTGTTCACGACTATTGTCATCAAATTTAGGGCTGAGCTCAAAAACATGCAGAAATTCTGCAGTCGTGTAGTGGCTGGGTAGAATGATAAGAGAGGAGCTACATGGCCTGTGTGGAGCTGATAACTCAACTCAGCATAAATCAAACACCTTCTGGCCATTCAAATAATTTGTACAGTTTGGCATCATATGGTGAGAAGGGGTTGAAGAATTGGGAGTGAGAACGTATCATGCCTCAGTGCCCCAAAATGAAATACTGCGGACTTGTCAAATTATGTCCTCCAAGCTAAATGCTTATGCAGTGCAACTTCTTTCATCAAACATGCTAAATAATGCTAAAACGTTAAAATGAGCTGAACAATTATTTCCTCTATCGTTTATGGGGAGACCTCCGTAAATGTCCTTCAGTGACACGTTCTATTACTGGCCTGTGGTTATTTGACATAGCCAGACAAGCAGTTAATCAGCTTGTGGTTCATTTGTGGATAGCATCATGTGGAGAAAATACCACAACCCACTCTATAGGCAGTTAATGGGTTTACTTGGCTGCTTCATACTTGTGGGACCACGGGCCCCACTGTTTGCTTTAGGCTCTGGCAACTTCCACTAGGCTGTGGAAGCTCCATGCATCAGTGCTGGCTTAACACTCTCCAAAATGGCAGTCAGTTACAGAGGGTGGGCAGGGATAAAGTGTTAGATTTTATGTATAAGGGGGGAAAAAAGTCAACACCATAAATCTTTAACATAGTTTGCTATTTAGCTCAGCAGTGGCCATGCATTTTAAGATGACTTCTTTCTATAACTACATCGCAGGAGGTGTGGTTTTACACGTACACAGTAAAAGTGACACAGAAGAGAAGACAAATCATGTCTCCAAATGCTCTGCTGTCAGCTTCTCAGCCTCCTCTACTCTAATGAGTCGAGATGGGTAATGTATGCCATTGATTAAGATAATGGAATCTGAAAGGTAAGGCATGCTCGTTATAAGGAACGCTGAAGCCTGCCGAGGCAAAAGAAAAGGGCCTTTGCGAGATCTAACACGAGTTATCCAAGTAAGAAAGTCCTTTTTTTAAACACAGGACTGGTTTATTTCACAATTTCGTCTTGATCCTTTGAACATGAGTGGGACAAATCCTCTCTTACAAATCTGGACAGGGACTTGAAGACTTTTGTAGTAGAGAGCACAAAGATAAAAGAGACATTTTTTTCCTAGCAAATGATCTTCTTAAAATGATTACTCCATTCTTGTGTGTAAAGGCTTAAGGTAACAGTTCCAAAAAAAAAAAAAAAGGAAAAAAAAAAACTTAAGGCAAAAGAAGAACAATGACATTTTAAACAATGATGATCTGAGTCAGCCAGTAAAGCTATTATTTAATCATTATTACAGTGAAAATGGCAGAGTGAAGCCATATGCAAAGCATGTTGTAGACCAAGAAATTAGAAAATAAGCCAAATTACATTTGGCTTTGTGATGATTCAACTTGAGACCAAACTGCCCAGGTTTTCAGCCAGTTAATTTAAAACCAGAAAAACATGATTTAAACAGCTAAATGTGGAATGTCACTGTAGCGCTGTGCCTCACACAGCGCCAGGGTGATTCAGGGATAAGGTTTGATGTCTGATTCTGAAAATTCATGTGAGGTAAAGAAAATAAGATGATTCACAAGAAAGCTTTCAACAGAGGGAAAACAGCATCAATAGAAAAGGTCATGCAGCCACACACACAGTCAAATACGTGGTAACTTTAAGTTTAAAGGCTGATGAATATCCACACAACAGTCAACATCTCGCACTGTTGAGTTTCGCATACACTTTTAAAGATATTGATCCAAGAGCTTTGGGTCCAACAGTTTGTGCATGTGTGTAAGTGTGAGAGAGTGTGTGTGTGTGTGTGTGTGTGTGTGTGTGTGTGTGTGTCCCTGATGGAAATACTCCAGTGAAAATGAAGGAATTTTTAGGTTCAGTAGCTTGTGGGCTCTGACTTGTCTGACTGTACAGAATAAGGCTGAATTTTTTTTTTTTTTTTTCCTTTTTGATTACTCACAGGCTTTGAACACAATGGCACATTTTTCAAATCCTGACTGATTCGGAAAATCATTTCATCACACACATAACAATGGATTTCACAATGTTTTTTTTTTTTTTGCCTGTCAGTCATAAATATGCCCACGCTAAGTGTTTAAGTTAGTGCAGGATATCACACACCTGATGATATAACTGAAATTATCCTACTGACTCCTCCTTGTCACTAATGCCAGGTCCTCTAATCCAATACGGCACCAATCAAAACAATAATGGAGGCGGACAGCGATACTCAGCTCCCTCCATTTCCCCTTTCTGTTGCCTGTGGCTCTCAATGCCAAGTCCTCTTTGGATGAATTTGTGATCTCCACTATGAGATTCAGGACCAGTGTATAAGTCTAAACATAAATATGAAATGTGTCTAATATTCCCACACCACTCAGGTCAGTCTGAGTGGTTAAAATCGAATTTGGAAACCCCCGAAACTACCAAATAACATTTATCCCTGCATCATAGCTACCAAAGGCCCCATTTGGGATTCCCCATCTGATTAGATTGGCAAATCTAGAGTAAATCTGCCCAACTATCTTCTAGCCAAAGAGTGATGTGACACTCAATAATGAGTTGTTCATTTTCAATTTTCGAAATAATTTTCAACTGAATCGGGAGTGACAATTTGCTATGCTGACCTAACCTATAAATGAAAGATTAATCATGTCAGTGGCTTTGTTAACAATATGATGCCATTTGAACACTGTCGGAGCCCAGCATGTCAGCCGCTTCTAGAAACCGGACATCACTTGGTCGCTTTAATTAAATAACGGCTACATAAAACAAATAACTCTTTATATTCTTCTTTATTGGCCACCAGATGCCTTCCCTTCCCACCTGCATGTTGAACAACTGAATGAAATGGACGAGATGAATCGAAAGCTTTGTTGTTCCTACAAAATGAGTCCAAACGGCGCCAACTCCCGAAACAAGCAACAACAAAATTCCAATCAATAATATGTAAAGCCCTTAAAAGTCTGTGTACAGAGACAAATGGTATACCAGAAAAAAAAAAACCACAACATTATTCAGTACGCAATTAAACTCAAGCAAGTAGGTAGCATCTGTTAAATGAGAGTGGAAGCACAACAATACAGACATCACGCAGTCTTCTAGACAGGAGCAACTGGAGTATTGGCAAGAATTGCCATCGTATCAGCGTTGCACACAGAAGAAATTTCGTCCATCCATCCATTTTTCATACCTGCTTATTCCTATTTTTCCTATTGTCAATCAAGCGCACCCAACAGACCTAACCCAAAGTCTGTGGTGCGCCATGTATGGGTGGATGGGAGGACTAAACGACACAAACTGAACATTTACATGCCTCTTTAACATTCATCGCAATTGTGCAATCAGTCAGAAGAGCCATTTAAAGCAGCTTCTTCCTGTTTGCTCTCAGTGATTCAAAAATATACAGATTTTAATCTCACAAAGGGTTAAGCAGCCTCCTTATGGCTCTCGGTCAGGCATGTTTTATCACCTTTAAATACTTAAAATAAGATATCAAGGTAACACATCATTTTAGTGGGCTGTGAGGTTCATGGTAAGTAGGTGATAATTAGCAAGTAACAGTAATTAATGCAAGTGTATTTGAAATTGCACATTTAAAGGCAGACTTAAGATTTCATGATATTCTAGATATTCCATGACCAGCGGCAGCCCTGGTTTTATTTTTATGATCTAATGGATTTGAAATATACATGAGTTTGGTGACAAACTCATTCTGGATGAAATTCAGGTGTAATTTCAAAGTAATTTTGAATACATTGCTTGCTAATTATCACCTACTTACCATGAAATTTGCAGCCCACTGAAATGAAGTGTTACCGATCTCACAATTGGATTTGGTGAGTTAAAAGTTGGCACGGCACAGAGGCTCAGTGATTAGCCCCGTCACCTCACACCAAGAAAGTCCTGGGTACGAGTCTCATTCCTGGTCCTTTTCTGTGTGGACATTAATGGATGGAGGGGAATAAAAGGTGACAGGCTACTGGTCTGATTCACTCCGTTCACTTGGAGAGAATGTATCACAGGACTGCAAAAATTCTGGCATATTAAGGTTGCGTTTTTTTTGTTCCTTTTTTTTCTAATCAGAAAACAATACCTCACAGAACATCACTTAACGGCGAATGCCATCCATTTTCAGTCATAAAATGTGTCTTTGTCTACACTTTCGGAGAGTACTGCAATTACAAGCAAAAGGTTTCAGTTGGTTCCTTTCACCATTCCATATACTATTCATTTGAATACTGGCTTGACATTTCTAAATCTTTTTCTGGGAATTCAAATTCAGGAAGCCAGTGTGTGAGTATTTTTCTGAGTATAAATTCCAGTATTCAAGTGTTTTGCTACAGAAACGCCTTCATACACAGCGCTAATTAATTGTCCATGCTGCAATACCCACACAAGTGTTGTGAATGTTCCCTAATGCAGATCAATATGTCATATGCTGTTTAGAAGACATATTTAGAAGCTGAGACACGATCATATGTGTCTCTTTCTCAAGTATCAGTGAATAATCTAAGTAATGTCTTGGATATTCTACCTGAAAGTGAGCATTGCTCAGTTGTGGATAATTAACCAGCTGTGAAAAGAATGATAAATGCATTATATACAGGGGAGCTGTTCCACACTCATCCTTTGAAATTCAAACACTGGCGACAAGACACTGCAGGTGTGAAATCACTTTGCCTGCTTTGATTTAACATGAACGTATTGTCAATGGACATTTAAATCCATAGACGCCATAAGCAAATGCAAGTCACGCTGCAAAAGGGGAGCAACTAGCCCCAATGCTAGCCATGTTGTCATGATTAATTCTACTGGAGTAAGGACTTGAATGTGTTTCCGTGAGCCTAGCGTTCCTGATGGCCTTGCCAAGAAAACCTGCTGCTTTGCTTTAAGCTTTGAATCTGTAATGTTCAGACCCCATTTCCCACTCTGAAAGGGTTTGTGTGGGGAAAACAAAACAGAGGGGCCTATATAGAGCAGGAAGGCTGCTCTTTCACAGCTACATATTTTGGGTGGGTGATAAATGGTTCATGTTTTGTGGGACTCAACTTGCAGGGCTTAAGATTAGAATAACATTGTGGATCATCACACAAGTGAAACGCGACAACTTCGACCGAGAGACGGCACTTGCGCTAAGCCATATTACAAGCTCAGAGCTCTGTCTTTTACACAGACCTATAAGCAAAGAGAGCAACCCAAAGGTCATACAATTGACATTAATAATGTTGTATCAATACTGAATTATTAACAAGCTTGCTGCTAAACCCTGCATATTCTAACCCTACATCACACAACATGCTGTCTGGGGCTGAATGCGCTCCGAGAGGCTCTGTTGACTCAGTTGAATTGCTTGCCTAAGGCATCAGTGCCTGGACACATACACATAATGAGGAAAGGTCACTGTGCCTCCTGTCTTGTCAACAAAATCACTTCAAGATGACAAATCCTGGCTCATTCGAAGCCAGACCTCCCTCAAATACCCTTGCCAATCAAGCACCAGCAGGGCCGTCTGGATAGCCTCAGGTGATTTCTAATTATGTTTTTACATGCATGCTAAATACAGGTAGGCATAACAATCTGCTATATATTTGTTTTGAGGTGCGTTTTCCTCTTCAAGGTTGAACATGCTGACAAAAGCAGGCTATCGTTCAGTGTGTGATGAATCTTCACACAAGTAAGCTGCTGAAATAAATTCAAATTCAGATAAGAAGATTTCTTCTTAAAAGGAAAAATCCGGCCTAAAACACATTTAACTCTATTTAAAAACTTAGACTGGCAATTTATAGTGTTTCTGGTGCTGTTTTGTTGTTTGACATTTATGTTAGAGGAAACAGGAAACAAAAGATAATAGGAAGGAATCGGAAGCAATAGGGAAAAACAATAATTCAGCAATCTAAAAGAGATGTGTTAGCTGCAAGGTTTCAATGTAAATTCCAAAAATAAATCAGCAATGGCTTCTTTGTAGTCCCATTGATTTGCAGCAATTTTAAACAACCTTACATGGAGAAATCTAACATAGATGAGGGAGAACGCACTTCTTTCTGCCATTAAGTTCCATTGAGTTTACCAGTGGAACAATACAATTACATCCTAAAACAACAAAATGGTCCCTGTTTTTAAAGAGTGTTCATATGTTTTAGTGTGCAGTTTTTCTATAATAATGATTTTCTTCTGAATGATTGAGTGAAATGGTTTCAGGGATTTTATTAAAATGATAAGGGCATTTCTAAGGTACTCTAATCAATTTTAGATACATTATTGACTGTGATCAAATATAGATATAGAATAAAATCTGACATGGTGGCAAATGTGCACTGTCAGTTCAAATCAAGTGACCTTGACATTCTTTCAAAGTTCCTCCATCAATGCAAGGCTCTCAGACTTTCCATCCAGTCCACTCTATGATGAAGTGGAAGTGGCTTTCACATCACTCCCTGGTGGCCTTACTAAGGAACTATTAATCTACAGCTCTCCATATTGCATTCAGATCCGCTTTCCTCAGCCGCCACCTGGCCTCAAGTAAAGGCCAGGAGAGGACCCAAAGGACTGGACACTCTTTTATTATGAGCTGCACCAAGACACCTCTGGGTTCCTAAGCACTTCCTATGACAGTGACTGATGGCCAATTAACCAGTTGGAGAAGAGTATTGATCACTTGGAGAACAGGAAGGACCTAGAAACATCTCCTAACACACAACATTTCTCACTGTACAAGGTGACACCAGCTGAGCAGGCAAACCAGTGTATCATGCATTTAAAAACACAATCAGCTTTCTCACACAGGCAGCCCAGATTAGCTTCATATCCACAAAAAAAAATGTCCACTAGGTGACACTAGGTTACGTGATAAATCAATCAAAGTGATTAATTTGGATTTATGTTTTAAATTGATGTAAAACAAGACCTGAGACATCAACAATTGAGATTTGGACTATGTGTAAGCTTTTAAAAGCAGCTCAGCACTCTGTCAAACAAGCCACACAAGATTCTCATTAAAAAAAAAAAAAATCAGAATTTGTAGAAAGTTTGAAAGAAAAAAAAAAATCAGATTTATTTTTAGCCATATCTCCCAGTTCACATGCCCCCCATCCCCCACCCCCACCCCCATCCATATAGCAATAGCATCCTTTCTCAATAAGTGAACAACACAGTAACAGGACCGTTACTATCTTCCTCAAATCTATATGCATACATAATATAAACTCAAAATTCGGCCCTCCTCAGTATGTTTGGATCGCAGGTTATGAAACTGCAGCAAAGTGCTTCGGGCAGCATATTACTGTTTTCTACTGAGATTGACTTCTGGACATCAACCTCAACCTCCACATGTTCCATGTTCTGTGCAGAGGTGAAATCTTCTCCCAGTGAGAAAATACAGCTGTGTTCAAGGTCAGGATTACGAGAGAGAGAGAAAGACAGGGGGAGAGAGAGGAAGAGAGACGGCCCATGGGAGAGAACATTCGATTAGTATCTCCAGGGAAAAACTCAGTTCAACAAGCTCATCCTGACTTCTCATTGGGTGCCCTCGGATATGAGGTTGGTTACGGACGCAGAATGGTTAGCAGCGACAGAAACCCAACAGCAGTGATGGAGGATTATCTCCCAAGTCCTGATACAATGTCAGATACTCTGTCCTCTATGAATTACGCCTCGGCTTCAGATTGAGAGACAGGCTAATCTCGTTGCACATCAAAAAGGTCAAAGGTTAATTTTACCCAACCTTGATGGACCAGGACAGATAGTGACTACAGAGCTTCACATTTCAGTCGGGAAAGAGCCCGGCTTCAACCCCTAAGCGATCTCACATAGACCTGAATCATAGAAATTGGGTAATTGAAACAAAAGGGCAGAGTTTGACAGAGATGTAGTGCCTTTGCAGGGCCTCTGCATGGACTGCAGAAAATAACACATAACTCCTCCCCTCTTCAAGGTTCATCTTCCACGTGTCCTCTCCAATGCCCGTGTCCTTCCTACGATCCTCAAGATTGCCATTTGCAAATGATAAGGAGAGGGTGGACACATATAGCTTTCTGGGAGATAAGGTGTGTGGAAATTTGTCAGCAAATGGAGCGTGCTCCTCCATTGTTTAAAGCTGACCTGTGTTGACACAAACTGTTTACCTTTTATTCATTTATGCTGAACTATTATCTCTGCCTCCATTAATCACAGTAAGTCTGACTGAAGAAATGAAATCTTGCAAAAACTTAAACAGTAAAAAAGGGAGGATATGCATACACTGAAAAATAAGCTAAGTAAGATAAGATAGGTAGTTTATTCATACAGCATTTTGTGATGAAGGTCTATGACCAACATGTTGTGTGAAAAGATTACTGGGAGCTTGTTTTTGCAGATCTTTGTTTACCCTCGACCTGAACTCAACTTGTGTAGAATGTGCACACTAATGTTTCATTTTTGGTCAGAAACTTACATAGTAAATAAACATCCATCTGCATTCTTTCAAACAGACAAATTAATTTGATGGGCAGTGAACGAAAGTGCAATATTATTTGATCGACACTGTGCTGAAAATAAGCAATTTTTCTGTCTTTTCATATCAACCAATTCAAATTTTGTAAGCTGTGCTTTCCTAAGTAGTGAAATGAGCTTCATTTTTTTGTCTCTTCTAAAGTGCATTTTCCCTTTTGCTTGATGCCTTCTGCACTTGTACATCATGCTAATTTATTGGATGGGTATCAGGGTTTGGGAAAATAAATAATCTTATGTTAAATTTTTTTCCCTCAGTGCATAAGTCTTCCCTTTGCATGTGCCATTTGAATTCATCTCTCACGACTGGAGGGAACAAAAACTCTTTTTGGTAGTAAATTATCACTGCCAAGTGAAAGACCATATCCCCGCAAATACATGGCCATCATTTGCCATGCATTAGCTATGGGACAGAAAAGAAGCGGTTTTAAATTCCTTTGACCAGAAGGCAATTTCCCCCAATAAATTATGTTAATTTCAGCTTTCTCTCTCCTTATCACATTCTTTAGTGAGTCAATGAGGGGAGACAAAACTGCTTGTGAGTGAGACAACCCTGGGATGATTCAAATTAGAATTATGAGAGACAAGACTAGCAACAGAATCCCTCATGTGACTGTACTCATGCAAGAGAAATGGGAACTCAAAAATAATAGTATTATGCAACAGCTTTCTTCTGCTTGTTGTAATGGCCGTCTCCTCGCATCATCACAAGGTTTACACCCTGTGGAAATTGCTCTGAGGTGATTGTTCACACAAGTAGGAAGTGGTCTGATACCAAATCCCATGCTCCCTTACTGATCCAGACAACAATTGCCTGGCAACGCTCTCACTGGGCAGAGGGAAAACAAAGGAAAATCCAGGATTTTTATCCTCTCTACATGGATTGCTGGTTTTTGATGATCTTCTCTTGACGAAGTACCAAAGCAGTAACAAACAGGCAGCTCTAACAAAAAAAAAAAAAAAGAATGAATGGATGAAACAGTAACAACCGCTAGGGATGAACAATCTAAACACAGAAAACACACATACGGCACAGATGCATGTATGCAAATCTTTGTGTAGGCATCCTCCTACACACAAATACACAACTATGCGGACAAACACATGCACTCAAAAGGTACAAATAGAGGAAGCATCAAGTGCTGAGCAGCCACAGCTGAAGTGGTATAGTTCTTTGTTCCTGAGGCTGAAAGCAAACCTACCCCCTCTGTCCGGCCCGTCAGATCACTCACAACAGTGAAAGGGAAAGTGCTCGACTAGCTCGAATCTGGATTGACAGGCCTACCTTTATTACTGGCTGAGTTATGTTTCCCTGCAAAAAAGACAAGTCGCCTTTTGATACTGACGAATGCAGAGTCAGCGCCTTCTCTCTCTACAGAGGATAGCTCCAGTGATCTCAGCTGAAACTGTCCCGGCCCTGATGTAGAAAGTATTGGCGCCTGCATTACCTTCCAATCCATTTCTGCAACTCACTCGATCCTATAAAGGCAGCCTGTAAGCTGTGTTGGGAGCCAATAAGCATGCTTGTACTCACTTAATACATGTTAGGGCACAGCACAGACTGCAACACAGAGAAAGGCTGTGCCCAAGAAATGTGCTACAGACGACAGGACAGGGGAGAGCCTAGCGGAAGTTGAGCATTTTGCATAAAACCCTGCAAACCAGTCAGGACACATCAGTTCCAACATGCATCATCACGTGTCTTGTAAATACCACCGCACTGCTATTTACTTTGCTTGAAATATGAGGTCCCTGGAGCATGACTGTTTATTTAATCTTAATATATTCATAATTATACACTAATTAATGCAAGAGAAAAGCCCTCTTAATTCATCATATCATGTATTTTCAGTGTCCCGAAGCAAGAGACATAATTACACAACTTTTAACATGTTTGCCTTCTGTCCACAGCAAGGTTAACAGTTGGGAAACAAGCACAAGGCAAATGAAGTGTGAAAATCCTGAAAAATGCTTTTTGGATACTCACCAGCCGTTCCCAGCTCAGTTGTATGGTGAGGACGATACTTAACATCCAAACAAATAAACACAGAAAGGCTTTCAAAGAATAGTTTGGTCTATGTCCAAGCTGAATGGGAAATCACTGATTTCACTTCATATCTTCATTATCTTATAATATTTTTAGGAAGATGGCAGGTATGACAGTAAAATGCTGGATTAATTTGGCATCCTTAACTAAGTATTTTACCTCTACCACTGTTAAATAACATTATTGTGATAAATATTTGATTTTGAAAAGGGGAAATACAAATGAAGGACATTTGCAACAGCTTTAAATCTCATCAGTCACAAGCAGATTATTTGTTGCTGCTGAGGCAAACATTTCTTCACTCTGAGTGATGCCTCTGTTTACCTGACCCTTTTGCTGATTGTTTTGTACATCAAAGCGCATTTGCATGCAGTCGGCAGCGTCTGGCCAACAGGCTACATCATAAAATGTAACTCATCAGTGCAAGTAGGTAGTCTCCCAACTCCGTAAAGCTGTCACCATACTGCAAATGCAGCAGGAATGACTCCCCAGCACAGAGAAACGTGGAGTTGAATGAGCCTCTTTACAGCCGGTGGAGCATCCCGGCTGGACGGATGAATACAGGCTCTAAAATGTGCGGTTTGCTCTGTTCGGCAGTCACATAAATAATAACTAAATTATTAGCGCCGTGATATTTTGAATCGCCTATAATTAGGCTCACAAACTGAGCTGAATGTTGACTATATGACCGTGACTGGAGCGCAGTATTTACTGAGCCGAGCCTTTCACTGTTCCACTGCCCATCTGTTCAGGCATCTCTTACAGTGCGGGCTGGCTCTTATTCCCTTCATGCAGGTGTAGCCCTAACTTCCCATCCACTCACAACTAGCGATGACACCCATGCAACAACAGCTCCACACACACACACACCGCTCCGCAAAATATTATTAGGAGCATTACAAAGCTGGCCGTAACGCCTGTATCGTGTTCAGGCTTAGTGCAATGTGCTTGAACTTAACCTCGCACACTGTAGGCAGCAAAGCCTCTTCTGTGTAACCTTGGCGGCTAATTGATGACTGTTAATGCTAGCAAATTACAGAACAATGACGGCTGCCTGTATCTTGTTACGCACGGATACAGTATTTCAAGACCATCTGATATTTAACTTGTCACATGCCTTCTTGCGCGTAGCCTACTTACCGCTCCAGAACAGACCTACATCTTCACAGAAAAGACGTACGCATAATATAAAATAACTCACCGATGCAGGTGAACCCTGCGAAGACGAGCCAGAGCATGACGAGCGTGGCGCTGAATCTACAGCGGACAAAGGGGCCCAGAAGTAAGGGCATCATCATCTTTTTTTATCACCGAAGTTTGAAAAGGCAGAGAGGAGAGAGGAAACACTGACAGATTGGGCAGTTTAGGGTCCGATGAGTGTCCTCTGTAGCACTTAACGCCGTTTCACAACGCCCAAGTCTTTTCCTCAGCACATATCCTCCTGCCGTAGCGTGGCCATCAGTATCCCAGTCGTGCGTCTTCGTTGCTCAGAACAACGCATCACAGGTGTGGTAAATAAACTGCCGCCTCGCTCGGTTTGCTGTATCTTTCCAAAGCTGCTATCCGCTCACAACTCTCTCTCTCTCTTTCTCTCTCTCTTTTCCTCTCTTTCACTCGCACGGCCAGCGAGACAGGCAGTTTCAGCTTTTCTCGCCTCTTTACAGTCTTCCCGCGAAAGAATACCTTCTCCAAATGCGAATATTGTACGAACTGGCATCAGAGAGAGAACATCTGCTTGCACAGCAATGCTGGAGTGATGAGAGTCAGGCAGAGAAGGTACGGCGCGATGAGCGGAGCACCAAAACCAGGAGCGGACTCTGCGTCCTCGGCCGGAATGGAGCGTCCTAAGCGCATCCTACTATTATATCCCTTTTCTCTTTGGAAAATATTTACATATCTTGAATAAACATAACTAACCATCTCATTTGTTGGTATTGCGCAGCAGAATGGAAAATTATTTCATCCATATTCTTTCAAGTTTTTCCGAGTGTGCACTTTTCATATTATCTGCATAAAATGAAAATGATGGATATGTCATTCAATCCTGTAGGAGAGGAATCAGATCGGCGCTTTCCACACAAATATATGCAGATCGCATTTGCGAGTCTCAAATGCATTTGTTTGTGTCTTTGTCTTAGGCTTTTTCCTCTGTTTGCTGCAGTATATCAGTGATGGACAAACACAGATGAAGAACCAAGGGGATTACCACTCCCATGAGAGAGAGCACACTTGTCAGCAAACTCAGACCTGGATGTGACTTATGCTCCAGATTGCGTTTTCTCATTTCTGATGGTGACACTGGAGTGATTACCAGCCTGTTCAGCCATGCCTTTTGCATGCTGCCAGAATCGGCAGCAGATTATTAATACTCTTCAGAGGGGGGGTTATGTCTTTGTTTATCTGTTTGTTCACTCCCACATACAAGTCAGCAGAATAATAAGTGGAAGAAAAGAACCGGACCACTGTCTTACCAGCTAATTATGGGGCTCATGTAGATGGATGATTCCTCAGATAGAGCTCATGCTATTATACAAACTCATTAAGCCTTCTCTCCATCTAGCATCCCTTGCTAAAGGTCAAAGTCACATGCAGGATGACAGTGCAAAGCGCACACACACACACACACACACACACACACACACACACACACACACACACACACACACACACACACACACAATCACACACACACACAATCACACATCCATAGTTCATGATCAAACCCTGATGGCCGCTGAATGGTAAGGGGCCAAGGAAGACGCACAGCAGCAAAAGGGAGAGAATGACTCAGCCTCGGCCACTTGTGAGGTTGTACGTAATAATCTCCCTTTATTATTCTCATAATCTGCTCCATGTCTTATCAAACTGTGCAAACTGGAGTGTGTCCTTTCCACTTGTGTGAGGTCGGGCTGTTGTCTGGGGAAAAAAAATAATAATATACATTTAAAAGCAGGCTCTGAGGATCTGTTTGCATTTCTATGAATCATTCTTGGTTGAACAATCTTTGTGCGGTCTAGTCTGAACACATGGTTGGTTGATGCTGTATTATCACTTTACAGCTGGTCTCAAAGGAATTACTTATGTGTGTGTGATGTGCCGAAGACATGCTAATGCGTGTATGGTGAGTCAAGGCAAGACGGTGCTTTCTTCCTCAGCCTTGCTGTTCTGCTGCAGATTCTTGTAGACCCTTTTGCCCTGCTCCACATTCTCCCTCAATCAGACTACAATGAACAATCACAGCTCTTTGGGGAGTTGACACATTCAGTTGTTCATCGATTTGTGGTGTTGTAATTAATTTTCCCTCCGTCACTGGCTTGAGTTACAATATCCTGAGACTTCAAGCACCTTGTTCTTCTGCAATCAGTCACAAATCTGAGGCAGAGTCACCATATCTCTTGTATCATCTTGAATTATTCACAGCAGTCACAATGCAAAGAAGCTACACGTATTGATTCAAAAGTATTAAGAAAACATGAGGCTCATTTGGACGTTACAGATTTGGCGTTTTTGTTCTTGTCTGTTTCTATGAACCGGGCAATTACACTGATAACATACACAACCCATAAAGACAACTGATTCGCCTGGTCGATAGGCATCGATCCAAAGAAGGTGTCCAGTGTGAAATTAATATTATTTGTTGTTTACAAACAACCGAGCGGGTCCCCCGAGGAGGATGCAGTGCAGCCTCTGACTGTCTACATTCCAGTGCAGACTTCTGGAGAGACAGAGAGTGTATCAGCTTCCATCATGACCACAGTTTCACAGCCTATTGTTTTGTTTATATCAAATTAAACTGCAATGCTACTCCAGAGAGATATAATTGACCACAGTCTCAGATTAAATGACTGTAAAGATCTTAATAAGCCATCAGCGGATTGCATATTACATTGCAAACCACTTATGAGGATGCAGTCCAATGAGAACGAAATTGTGGTCCAGATTTGCATGCCGCAGCATTTTAGCCATTAATTACTATCCAAAATTACTCTATGATGATCAATAGTGTATCAATCTAATTAAATATTATTGATATGGGGGTTAGGAAAATTAATTAGAAGCTAAACAAATCCCAGTAATGCACAAAGCACATATTGAGCGAGCAGGTATTACTTTTAAAATTATAACGTCTCTAATGGGTCCTCCATTCTCTGTAATAAATTAGAGTTGCGTTCCTTTTCCCACAGAGAGAAGCTCAGCCAAGCTTTACTCATTGCAAGCTCTTTTGAAATGATACTGAACATAGATGCCTTGCTCCTCACTCAGAATTTATGATAAAGTTATTAAAGCATACGTTAGGTCTAATCATTATAAAAACCTGCCATCATCGGTACTTTAGTGAGACATATAGGTCTTTACTGCATGCCAGATTATTGTACCCATTGGTAGCAGTAGCACTCAACACACCAAATGGAGATTTTATGATCTGGATAGGCTATGCATAGCTGTGACTTTATTTAATTAAATTATTTCCCACAAGTGGAGATAAAGTAGCTTCCATGTGATCTCACCTCGTCTGTGCAGCTGAGTGAGGAGCAAAACCAAATGAGTGAGAGATGGAGAGTTTGAAAAACAGAGAGAAAGAAAGAGAGGGAGGGAGAGAGATGAAGGAGCCCACTGAAGGTCTCTCATTTCAGCAGCACAGACTGCTGATGAAGCTGAACTTCCAATATCCCAGTACTTCGGCTCTGATGATTTCTCAATTTTACAGATATGGCCCGAGAATGTGATTTGATGAAAATGTAAAATGGGATAACCACCAAATCATATGAAATGGGCTGCATTTTATTCCATGACTATAAATCAAAACCAGACACTCCAAAAATTAAAGTTGATTCAGTGTTTTTGATTCAAAGTACAACTCTCCTGACTTGGAAGAAGAGATGGTGTCTTGTCGTACCCTTAAATTAAGCTTTTCTTTCATGCAGATTCTTCACACATTTTTTTTCAACATTTTTTTTTTCTTGATTCTTCAGACTTTGTAGGTTCAAGTGGAGGCTTTATGGTTGAAAGCAGCCCCTGCACTATTTGAGGGCAATGCAGCAATAGTAGAAAAAAGGAACGCAAACAATTTATTCATAGAATGTTTTTTTTTTTTTTTTCATCCCGAATAGATTCCTCTAATCTAAAACACTGTGTGAGTATTTGGAAATGTATGATGATTTCATTTTCTCCCAGTCTCAGGGTCATAAATAAATTTGCATTCTGTCAGCAAACCGGACTAACTGACTTGTAATTCATCAAACCCAATGCTTAGCACTTAAACAGCTCAACACACAGTAGCCAATCCTTTTTTCTTTATACAAAATTGCCTCACAGCTGTGTCTTCCAATAGGTGAGGGGGAGGAAAACACTTATATGTTAAAGGCCCCATAACACAATGAAATTACAAAGAGAAATGAACTCCAAGATGACATGTTTTCAAGCAGACTTCAGTTCTGAAGAAAACGCATCTTGCATAAGGAGTGCACTTTGTTTACCATTCTGAATGAAAATGTCAACACAGTTGAAACAGAAGCAAACTCTTTTCGCTTTTGGGTGCGTGCCTAATCACATCAAAATGAAGTGTGATGTTTGCTGCATTGCTCAGTTATATCAATAAGGATTTGATTTAAGAAAAGCATTGCCCAAACAACTCTCCCTGAAAATGTTCTCTCTTCAAATCAAAATATGTCTAACTTAGAATAATAATATGACTTACAGTAGTTAGAACTGCCTTGGAAATGTGAATGTTCCTTTGTGATAGTGCCTGATATGGCTGTTCACAAGACAATGGCTGACAATAAAAATATCATTCTAAACCATTTTCTTCCCAAGTTTTTATTTCCTCTGCACGTTTCTTTTTTCCCACATAAAATTTCCTGAAATATGTTTCCTTGACCGACATTCCCTTGTTGTTTTGAATGTCACATTGTCTGAGCGTGCATGGGAGCGGGACTTGAATGATGTTGAATGTTTTATGACTCCCTGCTTTTGTGTCAGTCTTTTCCCAGTGCTGCTCTGAGACTGTGATATGCGAGCCTCAGTTACCACTACTGAATCCGACAGAGAAGGATTAATGAAATAATAGATTCACAGTTAAGATTTGAGAGGTTTCAATCCAAAATGCTTTATATCCATACTGGTGGAAATGATTTATTACCAAGATATTTGCACTGTTAAAAAAAAATTAGCATACATGAAGAGTTTTATTCTAATGTGGCTGAAAAAACCTACCTGAAGTTCAAGGGCTTAAAACTCCCATAACAGCAATCAGCAATACATTTCCAGCATTTATTTTGCAAAGACAGTGTCACTTTTTCAAAATCGTGGACGTGTTATTATCTCTGCTAGGCAGTAGCCTGGAGGAGATCATGCATTTGGTTGTGTTTGTCTATCCGTGGCTAACCTCAGAAATTAGTGGGTCTATCAGCCTAAAATCTTTTGTGCACAGTTATGACCTTTTGGAACCTCTTGTGGTTGTGGTGATTCAAAACCTCTGAAAAACATTTGTACTTCTCACTTCTTACCCTCTCTATTCATTCACTGAATAGCTCGCTCGACCACTGCTGCTCTCTCACCCTGTCTCTTCATGTTACTGTTTGGTATATGCCGACCCCTCTCTTCATACAGAGTCTAGCTTGCTCGACCATTGTTGCTCTCTCCCTCTCACTCTCTTGGCAACAATCTCATATTTTTTTATTGTGTTGTGGCCATTTTCGCTGCGATCACAAGTGAAAAAATCAAGGACGTGCATTGAGATTGTTGTCCGAGTTTATAACACACTGTTGATAGAAAAAAATCAACAGAACACAGAGCAGTCAAGGGGGAAAAAAGTGTCAGAGGAGGATTTAATCTGTCAATAAGCAGGGGATAGGGTTAAGTTAAGCAGGTTAAATAATCTGATGCTTCACGACAGTAAAAAATTACCTGGCCTAAAAAAATGTGAGGTTCCCGACCAGTGGTTTAATATGTGTGATGCACTGAAACAGATACAGAGAGAACAAAAAAAGCTAAACTTGAGAGGCTTTGGAAGTTTTAAGGTATATTTTCTACACTGCACTGTGTTATATTTGTATCATACAGAAATTTCATTTGTCATTTTAAAAGCATTTGCCAAGACTTTGCTGCTGAGGCTCTCCTGAGTTTTGCTCGGCACACAGGGTAACCTACAATTCAGAAAAGGAGGGATACACCGGGCGGAGATCTGCGCTCTGCTGAGTGCACTCTCCTAAGTTTGGGATGAATTTCTCTTTCATAGCAAGGACAGATACAGGATGACAACAGCTGACGCAGGCAAGTAGGTGTCTGTTGCATTGTACCACAGTAGTTTTAGCTGATGTTTGTTTACAGTAACTGTCCTTCAAGCAAGCTGGCACACATCCGCATGCTGTAGGTGTAAAGGATATTTACACCAGGTGTTTCAAGAATAAGAGAATAATAAGAGAAACATTAAAGATCCCAACCGCCAGGATAATGACCAATTTTCCCCCTGCTGCCGTTGGGAGGAAGTCACCAGACACACAAGGCCAGCACTGAGAGGCTACTGAAGGGCTTCAATGTCTGGACACTAGCATCCAAAATGTGGTTTCTGTCTAAGACTGCCCTACCCCCCCACCCCCCCTCATACAAATACATTGATTACTATTCCCACCCTATTTAAACACTTTAATGCATACATTGAAGGAAGTGGCAGGATTATATTCCACTGTGACTGTACCTTATTTGATTACATGTGACAAATAAACCTGATTGATTGATTGGGTGATGTCCTCTGAGAGGCAGTCTGTGGTACCGCACAGAACATATAGACTCATTAAAAGCACATCAGATAAACAGAAACAACAGTAGTCCAAGGTCATCTGTGGCAGCCATCTTAAATATCTTCCATCCAGGCCGGCATGTAGAATGCATGTCAATAACTGTATACCAACAACTGTAAATATATATATATATATATATATATATATATATATATATATATATATATATATATATATATAGTGCACATCCCCTATGTTTCCATGTATTACTCTTGATTCCCCATGGGTACTGCAACTTGTTTAATTGAGTTATTGACAATGGAGTAAATGTGCCTTACAATAGCTCTTTTCATGCCAGTAATGCCAGTAAAAAAAAAAAAAAAAAATCTCATGGCAGCCTGTTGGCTCACTGTGTGCCATGCAATACTAAGGCTATGCAGCAGCAGCCTGGGTTCGAATCCGGCCCAGACCCTTTGCTGCATGTCATCCCCTCTCTCTGGCGTGTCTTTCCTGTCTCTCTCCTCTGTGACTGTCTAACAAAGCAGAAATGCCAAAAAAAGAATAATTTCATTGTCAGATCTACTGAACCATTCAATTATCACTGGAGATGTACTGTGCCACTTCACTTAAACATCTTCCCCCTTCAAAAAATGTCATTTAAGACATGAAGAATTATACTCTGAAGTATAAAAGATAGATTTTAAAAAGTGTTAAAATTGCCAAAACAGATGAAATTGAAAAAACTATTATCACTATAGATATAATTCAAAAGTAATGACCTTCAGAGATTGAGTTGCAGCGTCTCACACTATCCGTTTTTACATGGGTAAAGGTGTCATATAACATGAATAAATGAGACATGTATTTGTCACATCAAAACTCAATACTCACTGACATTTGACATGTAAACAGATACAGTTACTATGTTAATGGAAATGAATGGATTTTTCTGTCACACAACCCTCCCTGTTCAGTGACACTTTAATTAACTAATACTCTTGAACACGTGGGCACAAGCATGCTTTGGATTAAATTTGCACTGCAATTACATTTCAGCAGAAATCCATTTCTTGGAAACCTGGTTCAACATATCAGCCCATTGTGATCCATTTCTATCTCTGCCCACATTCATCCAAAGGGAGTGCCAAATAAACAGGAGCTGTGGACAAAACATGTATGTGTTTAAATCTTTGTTTTGCTTCTCAGCCTCTGTTTGTGTGATGTCCAATCTATTTGTCTGAACACATTCTTGAAGAGGTGTCAGAATGGTATCGACAGAGACCAATCGGGAGGGAAGTGCACATATTGTTCACTCCACACACATCCTGCTCATTCAATTCCGGGAAATTGCTCTGCCTCAAAAAAGGTTGTCATTATTTTGTCACTCAGCGTCCCAGGTGACATTTACAGCAAATAACTTCACCGGCTAAAAGAAACACCACTGAAAGACTATGAAGTCATGTTTTTAACAAAAAAAAAAAAAGGCTTGTCCAGTGAAATGTACAGAGGAACCACAACATTCTTTACAATGTGATGCATGTAGTACAATGTACAATTCAACAAATGTGAACACAGAGGTAAGATAAATGAAGCACCAACCAGCAGGAGTTTATATATTGTATCAAATATTTCAACAATAAAATTCAAAATATCATGCGACCAAATGCTTTGATTCTTTCAAGAAATGTATTCATTTCAAGAAGACAAAACAAAACAATACCACTGGCTTACAGAAGCAGTCTCAGATCTGTAGGTAAAGATAAAAGATGTAAAGATAAAAAAATATATATATTAAAGCACTTTTCAAAGGGGGTTCCCTCCCAATTTTCCTTTTTGCCTTTTCTCCCCTAAATCACATATTCTCCATAGGCTTGCTGTAGCTTGAAAATAAATAAATGTCCAACTGTAGCCTGTTGTCAAGTCCATATTAAAGCTTTTTTTTTTCACTCTGTATAGTAAGTTTTACACCCGAGATTCATTTCATATATATGACGTCATTTGTGAAGCAACCATGGATTCCTTCTGAGTGTTGCACTCACGACTCCTTGCAGTGTACCTGCCAGGATGACAGATGGCCACATTACTGATCAAGCCAATTCAAAAATGCAGCCTTGAATTTGGCGAAGGATAGCGGTGAAGGGGGGAAGTGGGTTTACCTGACTTCTTCTCCTCTCTTGCAACCCCTCCCTCACCCCACAAACTCGCTCCACCAACAGCAACTGCAGCTGCACAAGGCAAGTGGCACAGCCGGCTATCGCAATAGTATTTTTTGAAATACTGTATTGATTCTGTATCACATAAACATACATATCAGATGTACTGATACGTATGTTTATGTGCTTGATTTTCATATGTTGTTGCACTGTGTTAAGTAAGTGCATGGTGCTACTTCTATTTTTTAATGAATTGGAAAGGGAATTCTGAATGGTTTTGACTCAGTTTGTTGCCTAATTTATCATATAACATGCTCTATATTTTATTAGTCTATGCAAGTATTATGTAGTTTATGTAGTAAGCTATGTTGTTGTGTACATACAAATATACATACACACACACGCATGTATATATAGATACATACACACACACACACAAGCACACATACACACACACACACACACACACATATATATATATATATATACATACATACATACACACATACATATATACATGCATACGTACAAACACACATATATAGATAGATAGATAGATAGATAGATAGATAGATAGATAGATAAATAGATAGATAGATAGACAGACACACATGTATATACACACCATTGTCTCTGACTGGATAAAGTACCTCCAGCACTTAAACAGAATGGTACATAATATTAGAATATCAATGTAAATGGTGAAACCACTCTGACCTGAGCTGAAGAGCTTAACCACATGGTCTAGGTCAACAGGCACCGATGTTGCAGGCCTCATTCATTAAATGAAGTACTTGAGCCTCCTCTTGGGGTGAGTCTTTTCCCAGCGTTGAACCCAGGAGTCCCGTGCCTGTCAGTATAATGGATGGCAGTGATACCGATTAAGCCATTTCAAAAGTGCATTCTTGAATTAGATGAAGGATAATATTTCTGCTCGATTACATGCCCCCATACTGTATGTTATGCCATTGAGGCAAAGTTGTCTAAATAATAAATTGTGGTGAAAACTGGCCAAGCACCAGATGAAAGGAATCCAGATGCTTATTTGAATTTTTTTTTCTCTAAATAATGTATCTTGAAACCAGCCATGCTAATAAGTGTTGTTGATTCTTGGAAACAATAAATGACACATTGAGACAACTACAACTACTACTACTGCTACTATTACTACTATTACTACTATTACTATTACTACTACTACTAATAATAATAATAATAATAAACATTTAATTTATCCATCAGCTGGTCCAAGGATAAGAACCATGTAGCCTGCCTCAACTATCAAATTTTCTGTTTATGCAATATTTATCATTTATTGAGTCTAAATGGTCCTGCAGTTCTGCATAATGCACCTTTAAAGAGTAAGAAACTGAGAACTCTGATCTTATAAAATTGGTCATTATTTTTAGATAAACCGAGGTAAAGTGGCACAGAAAATTCAGAAAGGCAAAAGCATGGTGGATAGTGTACACCGAGTCACTCAGGAATAAGGAAGTTAAAATGAGTGATTATGTGCTATGGCCAGAGCACATTTTCTCTCGAGCTCCTGAGAATCAACCTCGTTTTTGTCCATTTGTTGAGATTCTCAATTCAGCAGCCTTATAAGATACAACATGCTGTGAGATACCTTGAAATTGGAAAATCTTTACACTATAATATAACAATAATCAGGTAAGGAATGTAGAAACGGCTGCAGAGACAAAACAATTACAGTTGAAAATGTCTGGGGCATTCCTACATGGATTTGAGAATAAAGAAAGTTCCAAAATCAGAATGAGGAACACCAGAGATATTTCCATTGGTGTTACGGTCCTTTCTGATTCACGCCCTCAGTTCTCTCCTCACATGCCCCTCTCTGTTCTCTTGCTTGTTACAGTTAGAGCAGATTTGTTTGTAAAATTCACCAGCCATTCATCAGCTATAGGTAGTGACAGTATGAAAAGAGGATTTTAGAATAAATGTGGTTTACAGAGGATGATGTAAAAACAACAACAACAGGACAACTAATTCAGCCTTTCAGATATTAAACCATCATACACAGACTTTCAAAAGTAAACAAACTGCACAGTTTTTGTCAGCATGTTCAGAGGGGTTGTCTTAGAGGAGTTAGACCTCCCCGCAATCACAGAAAATAAGACAGCAAAAATAGTTCAAAGAGCCATAACAGCGGTTCTCCGAGAATCCCTTTCATCATTTATCTGCTGAACTTCTCCATCAGCAGAAAGTACTTTGCCCGTACTGTACCATCATTGCAAACAAAGACAGATTTAGCCTGAAAAACTGTCTGCCTTATAGCCAGCAGAGTTACATTCTCACAACTGTAATGACAATATTGCAAAACTCACCTGTAATAGATGTTGATAAAGTGCTGCTATGGTCACAAAAGTATGTGATCTGCTTTGCTAAACGTTGCTTAAACTTCATGTGCTGTCAACACCCAGAGCATTGGATTAGAAAAAGCCTTAAATATGGGTTGTTTATTAAGGTCTGTGTGACATTTTCTGTTAAATACCTGCCAGTTACTGAGCTTGTGGGGTATCATCCGTAGCCCACAACCAGGGTTGAAATTGATGAATGATGCAGCTTGAAAGGACTTGTTTAGAGATCAGTGAGACAAGCCGTCCCAAATAGATTCAGAAGATCACATGTCAGCAGGATACAGAGATATTCTTACTGGACCAAGGTTGTGTGTGTCAGAGAAATTTTATCCAGCTTCCTGATGGAGTTCATTTTTCTCCCTCCAGCCTCTGCTGTGTACCCCTTTATAGGAATGGGGAATTTATGAGAGGGGATGACATATCAGGACAAAAGTTACAATGGTATTTTATACTGCACACGAGGAAACTAGGAAATTATATTATCATGTTAACCTCTATGAATATATAATCTGCATTTGTACATGTCAAGTGATGCTTAAGTATATTTGCGCAAGGCTCACAGCACAGTCTCCTGAAGAGATCAAGCCACGGGATGACGATGACTTAGAAGCAGCTGGATGCAGCGCAGACAATAAAATCTGATTTAGTTTATATATTTTTATAGGTATACAAGCATTGTTATATATATGTACAGATGAAAAGAAAGCGAAAGATGATGACAGATACATAGTGTACATATAGTGATTTTACCCTTATGGTGGCTATAGTAGTTTGAGCTGAAGGTGACACAGTGACTCAGTGGCTAGCACTGCCACTTCACAGCCAGAATGACCCAAGTTCAATTCCTATTCCTCTCAGTGTACTGCTCGTATGTTCACCCTGCGCTCACCTGGGTTGCTTCCAGGTGCTGAATCTTTACTTTTTATATTTAGAAGATTTCACTGCAGTGTTATAACTGTGCTGAAAATTAGCAGAGAATGTTTTTCCACATCATGCGAAATGCGACAGTAGAAACGAAATAAAGGCTTAATTTGTTCCCAGTAATGTTGACTGTGAGCTAAGCAACACCTGAGACCTGCAGGAGTACGAGGCACTAAATCAAAGGATTCAACTGTTGGAGACAGTTCTCAGTCTATTACAACCAATAGATGTCACTTAGTGGCTAAGTTACAGCCCATCTGTGTGGCATTCCTGTTGCCTGCATTAACTTGCTCTCACATAAATCACGTCAATACTGTTCAGATTTTAATGTAACTGACAAACTTTAGAGCTGATTCAGTTTTTATTGCTCGTGCTGCATATCACCATGATTCATTCATATGGGTAATCTCTCAGTATTGAAACTACTTTATCTGGTACAATAGTTCCTGGAGTCAGTATATTACCAATTGTGGAAAGATACTGCATAGGATATGCATAAGATTTGTATGCACATGGTTTATTATGGAGATTCACTGTTTAACATTGTAGAAGTTCAATATGGTATTAAAATGCAATGACATTTTAAACTATTGAGTATCCGGAGAAATTTTAGAGGGCAGACAACCTAGAGTGACTGTGGAGAAATGCATAGTGGACTGTCAGACAGCTTGCGAACCACTGCTCATCTGTGTTCACTCACACACCGGGGGCCTCATTTATAAATGTGTTGCTTCCATACTAAAAGGTTACGTAAGCACAAAACAGGAAAAGTATAAGCCAAAAAATATTCACATTTATAAAACCCTGTGTAGGCACACCTGCACGCAATCCCCTTTAATAAATCACAAATCTACTTGCAATGTTGCACACGAACCTCAACTTCCACGATGAGCCATATGTGGTCAAGAAACGGCCCTCATGAAAGCTGATATGAATATTGAACAGTTTGTCCAGTCATCTTGTTTTGGGGAGAAAACGACACAGTTAGAGTGCAAGGCAAGACTTGGAAGCTTTATTTATACACAGGCAATTCAAACTGATTTACATAATAAAGATACCATAAAATCGACTAATTTGAAAGAAAAATAGAATTTAAAAAAGGCAGGCAAAGTGAGTGTGAAATCAAAGTTTGCAGCAGCAGTTGGACAGCAAAAGATCAGTAATGAGGCAGAACGCATTTTTGCATTAGGCTATTTTTTTTTGCAAGTTATAATATTTACAGAACACTGTCCTTTTGTTCTAAAAAGTAACATCCTTAAGGAAAATTTCAAACATGAAAAATCTAGTTTAGTTGAATAAGCAGTGACTTACTGCTGTAAGCTCAGATGTAAGAAATAAAGTGGTCTGGCATTAAAACAAAACAAAACAAAACAAAACAAATGATGCCAACAAGTATAGCCTGTGGGTGCCAGTGTGGGGCTGGGGACAGAGACGAGCGTCCGGCAACAATAATTACCCAAGTCCACATTACTGGAGCGGTGCCAGATAAGAAGGGAGATGCTGGTTTGGTTGATAATACTGCTGCAGGTGAACCAGATGGGCTGCAGGCCACTATTTCACCTGTTTATGGAAATACTGCACCAAATAACACTCTCATACTTTCCATTCAAGTAGTCTGCTGGCAGTGCATCTGTCATGCGCCATTACGCACGAGTGTCACCGCAGTATTCATGTTTACAGCAATCAGACTGCTGCTTCACACCTTACCAACATGATTGTGTCAATCAGTGGTATCACCCATCCTGGAATATCATTTTAAAATGGAAATGTGATAGGGAAACATAAATTATTTACTTCACTTTTGTTCTGGTGAACCTGTCCTGCATTATGATTAGGACTAATAATGAGGATATGAAGTGTTATAATTGTGCAAGAGCTGTCACTGGCTCTCTTTCCAGACTTTGTTCATTTGCAAAATCCATGTGTGCAGCTGGTGAAGATGTGCCGGGGAAGTCTCCAGTGTGCTCCGTACACCCAGGCGTGTTCACTGAAGCAATTTTACACACAAAAATATATGAAAACTCAAATTGTCGGTCATATGCACAGTGTGAGAAGAATATTACAGAAAACTATTCAAGTTTTTTCTGCAATTCTTTCATGCTACCTGATGTAATTTTGGATATTTACACCTGATAATGATCATTCTATTAGTTAGTTACCATATAGTCCTGATGAAGTACTTGAAGTACTGGAATTTAATTTGGGCTGGCTTACAATTTTCACAATTGAAATATTGTAAATGGAATGATTATGGTTCACTAGCAAAAGCACAAATGACACTACTGGTCTGAATGTTTGCGATAAAGAGGAGTAACCTGTAATATGAAGTGAAATAATGTCTGAGAGGAATCATTACACTTATAATATTTCCTCTCACACATTTAGTTTCAACAATCTGGCTTCAGTTCACCAGCACATCATCTGCGTTGCCAGTTTCCTGTCTTCAAAATGTTCATATGCATGCATCAGAGTTTCCCTTCAGGTGGGCACACTCTCCCAGTGAGTTTGTTTTTACAGATCCCAGCCTTTGCATGGTGAGTGGCGTACTCCTCTTTCAGGCCCTGCTTTGTGCATACACAACAATTATAAATGAGGCCCCAGATCTGCAGGGACAGGCTGGACTCTAATGAAGTCATCATATTGTTCTTGCAAACATTTTTGTTTTGATGGTTTAAAACCACAAACAATATCCTCTTTATTCACATAGCCCGGGTTTCTCTTTTATGAGCCCATTTACTTGTTAAACACAGAGGACAAACACTGCGTAGTAGGCCTTGGGGCAATGTGAAAGTCTTTCCGATGGGGGTCAGCTTCATGTTTATTGTCTAACCCTAAACTTAACCTCTTTCTCTTAATCTTTGCGGTTTAGATCCCTAACTGAGATTCTATTAAGGCTTTGTTGTTTTGGAGAAATGAAATGATTTATTATATTCCTGTGGTTGTCTAAGTTTTATTTGTTAACTTACTCAAAAGCCTGGAAAATGTACTGTTACGTAAACACCATTATTTTATGTTACATTGCTGTACAATTTACTGACAAACATGGATGGCAGATAAAAATACAGCACAGTGTAATTGAAAATAAAAAAGAAAAAAGCACTTTTGAAAGAAAAACAACAAAAAAACAACAACAACAAATAAACAAGTCCATAGGAAATTGAATAGACATTTAGGAAGTAAGTAGTATTGCATTCAAACGAAATTAGTCTTGTGGCATTTAATCTTATTTTTGTAAAATTAAACTTATCATTATACATAGGAAGATATTTTTGAATATGATTAGCAGGAGTAAGTAGCACTGAAATTTGCAGTAATGTGCTTAATCTAGTTATTTGAAGCTAAAGTCTATGTACTCTTATCACCCACTTTTTGACAGATTAGTATACCGCAAGGCAAAATAAAGTACTGTCCAGGGTCATGCAAGTATCCAAATCTCTAATTTCAAAGATAGTATACAGTGTAACTTGAACATTTTCCACCGCAACTGTATTTTAAAAATGTAAGATAAGATGAAATGAAACTTTTATGATCCCTGTGGGGAAACTGGGCCATTGTAGCAGCAAACAGTGACAGGATATAGCAGAGAAAAATGGGAAATAAATAAGAATAGGGCGGTGGAAACATAAAGAACTGACAGTTTCGAAACAAGCATAGGTTAAGTTGAGATGCATGAAATTATGAGAATATATATATAAAAAAAATATAACTATATGCTGTACGAAAGGACTTCTAAATATATCCAGCTACTGTATATGCAGTATATAATTTATATAATGGACGAGGAAATAAAAGAGGATGTGAAATTACAGCATACACACACATAAACTGAGCCGGTGTTCATATTAACAGATATAGCGAGAGCCATGCCTTTGTACAGAAAGTAACTCTAGACTCATTTATTTATGACAGAATGATAGAATGATAGATAGTTAAATAGATAGATACATATATAGATACAGCAGATATAGCTTGGGGTGATGAGGTGGGGGCTGCAGGTGCTCTGTAGTGATATCAGGCCACTGTAATGGGGGTGGGTGGTGTTATTTGGGATGAAATGTAGTTTACCTAGCCTGGGGTCCACATGTTAAACCTGCTTAAAAGCAGATTTGGCTTGTTAGCCCCGTCCTCCCACCCGTAACATTTCCATACAGCAAGTCCAGCATCCTGCTCTCCCTTACCATGCATCTCACATCTCACATTTTGCAAGAAGTTGGTTTGAGTGGGAGGGAGGCGGTTGCCAGAAGTTGCCAAGCCATAAAGGTGCTGGGAGGTCTGTAATCTTGTGACAGCTGTGTGAATGACATCATGTGTTACGCATGCATCAGATGTGAGTGGAATGTAAACAACAACAACATGACATGTAAAAAGGAATGTAAAATGCCACAAGGCCACACAGCCACCAGGACAATGTCTAGCCTGCAGACACTAACTTGCAGCACTGCATGGCCCAGATTACACCATCGAGAGTTTTCAACACAAAGAGTAAAGCATTTGGATTATACCACACAGCACAAATAATTGCTCTTCACACTAACCAAGAGCATGAAATTATATTTACTAAAAATATAAGTAGAATATTGCAAAGTTATAAGATTAAGGGCTTTGGACAGCATCGTCTATTATCCAAAGAAAGGGAGTTAAGTAAACAGAAAAGGAAGTGCTGTTTCAAGGTAGCCTGAGCCAAGCTCAAATTAACTACTAACAGTTTGACCTACTTCATACCCAGTGGGGCTGATTTTCTCATATTTGCTGATGAGGCCAAAGAGGAAAGTAGCATTAAGTGCAGGGAATGAGGCTAGTCTTTGAAAAACAAATAAGTTAAAAAAGTAAATAAGCAGAGCTGTGCATAACTTGCTTGGCAGACATAAAAACAACCTTAAATCACCCTCTGACCCTTATTGGCTTTAACTGACTGACCCATTTCTTCCATTTTAGCTTATCGCATGACACTTTATGTCAGAGTTTGATATGAAATAATATAGATTATATTGTGGTCTTGGTCTGGGCACTGGCAGTGGTATTGGTATCAGTCTTGGCACTGGCACTGGCATTAGCACTGGTATTGGTATCAGTCTTGGCATTGCATTGATATTGGTACTGTATCAGTCTTGGCGCTGACATTGGCATTGATATTTGTATCGCTTTTAGCATTGGCATTGGTACTGCTACTGTATCACACTGGCATTGACATCAGCATTGGCATTTGTATTGGTATCAGCACTGGTTTTAGCACTGAAAGCAGCACTGGCACTGGTATTTCAGCAAAAGACACTGGCAGTTGCATCATCACCAATATCACCTGAAATAAAAGACCTGACACAAACCTTGTCTGTTAGTCAGGATGATCTATTTTTCATGAATTGGAATCTGATGGGGATCTTATAAATTATATTACTGTCAGGCACCCAGTTTTAGAGCTGGATCTATGAAAAAATAATATGAATGCAAATGTGCAAACACATAACAGAAAGTAAACAATGTTACAGAAAAACAAACAGCCCCGCGAGTGCAGAGGAAATGGAGGCTCAGACCTAAGTTGCTGCGGATGTGCTGGCACCTTCCTTAACGGCAGCCAATCTGCTGGAACCTATCCCTATGGAGGATTTCTCATGAGCCATGTGATCACGCGCAAGCACACACCCACGCACACACGCATTCTGTTACTGGATAAATGCATTCAACAGACCATGGTGCCATCAAGACAAATTCAACTTAGCTTTTTCAGGTCATCTGTAAAGGCAGGCATCCATGGTATGTTTGTTATGCACACCTCATTGAAAGTTGCAAGATGAAAACTGCTTTTCAAAATTCATTTTCACTTCAGAACATGAGCTCCTAAGTCCCACATTAACCCTGTTAACCTCCTAGCAGCCAGCAACAGCATGGGTGTATGTATAAAATGGATATCTCAGTCTTAGTCTCCACCTGCACTTATCACAATGCACCCATCCTGTCCTGCCTACAGTATGTGTGGCTTACTGTGGCAACCACTTTGTTTAGTGGTTGTCAGTGCTCTTACTATCAGCATTGTTGATGACAAAATAAAAGATAATTTCATACCCCCTTGCCTAAACATGGCCTCTTGCTGCCTACTGCTTAATATGTACTGTGCTCATTGCTGACAGCTGAGAATAGAATAAAATAAAATAGCATTCACTTAAATGTGACATTCTCAGTGAGAAGTCTTCACCTCTACAAAATAACAAAATATGAAAGAGATTGAGAGAAATCTGCTGAAATTGTTATGTGACAGAAATGCAGGTTCTTGACCTGTTTGCAGCTCTTTACAAACAGAAATAAGATGCCATACAAGTGCAGTTTCTAGTCGGTAAAAATCTTTTAAAAGCCTTACTATCCAAGGCATAGGGTTCAACATTTGAGGAGACAGAGGACAGCTTTGCCCAGCGACATCCCAGCCCCTGCAAGGCGGGGGGGCCCCACCATCCAAACTAGCCCTGCATCTGCATGTCAACAGCTATTATGATAATAATTTTGAGAATTTTTTTTACACATTATTTTTATGATTTTCTTTTTACTCCAACTCCAACTGTGAAAGCATATTTTAATGAAAAATCAGTGTTTGTTATTGCTGTGTTACATATGTGTATAGATTTTAGTTGTTATTCTCTTATGATTCATACATTATTACAGAAATGAGCGATGGCTAATGAAAAACCACTGATCACCAACGATAGAGGTAAGTGCAGTGTTTGAAAGAGGGTGCGAGTTTTAAACAAAGAAAAAGGATGAGTAAAGCCTCTCTCTCTCAAAACACACAAGCTAATTATCATATCCAAGAATGTCAAGGCTTAGCAGATTGTGTTGGAGACAACGAGCTTCTTGTTAACGCAAAACACAGAAGAATCCTTACCATCTGATGTTTCACAACACAGCTATGTTCCTGACGTCACATACGATCAATTAAGACACACAGCTGTTTATTCTGTGTTGTAGCCAGATCTGTATAGCTGTCTATAACACTGTTTATATGTGATGCATTTTTTTTGTTCACTGAATCTCGGGGCTTCTCATTTGTTCCTGTGTCACCAACTAATGCAGCATTGGCAGATAAGAAAAATCCCACAATCTTTGTCTATCCTCTGCACTCACATTCCACTTTTTTGTAGTTCTGCTTTTGCCATTAGATATAGCTTGAAAGACATCACAGATGACACATGAGTGCTAGCTGATAAAGGGCCAACACGCCTTACTGCTGTATTGCATTATGGTTTATTGGGACTACTGTCAAAATCAGTATCTCGGTCTCTTCTTCAACAGATTTTCTCCCCATGTGATTGTTGAACATCGGTGCAAAATGATGGGTCTAGAAAGAAGCCACTGTTTTTGTGATTCCAAGGAGCTAAAACTGACATTTAAGTTGATTTTTTAGATGACTGATTTTCCCCCCTCTCATTAAACAAAATTGCAGCTGAATTGAAAGTAACATACAGTAATGTGGCATAACATGTGTCATTTAGCCATTTATCCATAGAAATAAGTAATAAACCACCTAGCGACAGAATGTGCCCTAGCATGAAAGGTACAGTGCCGGTGGCTGGTTTTTGAAAAGGGCCGAAATGTTTAAGCATCAACTTTTCCTCTTAATCTTTTTTTCTAAAAAATGAAAAACCAAAACTTAATCATTTTGAATAAGTCATAAAAAGATGACCTTTAGAAAGCACCTTAATCTGTGAAATCTGTGAAAATTTACCTTGGCATGCATACTTTTTTTTGTGCCCACAGAAATTCCTATCAAAGGAATTTGAAAATGAAGGAAGGGGTTCAGAGGTGCAGCGCAGTGGTCTTGTGCTGCAAAAATGGTTGCCAAAGTTCTACAGGGAAGCTCTCATTTAAGTAATTGATGTTTTTTTGGGCGCATGTTTTTCTGTGCCTCAAGGAATTTAACATTTCTGTCACTCTCTCAGCTGCCAAATGTGCAAGAGGAAATGGAGATGAGGCATAGTCAATGGATTGTAACCTCTTTTTTATTGAGCTAGTTAATAAATGAAACTGAATTTTGCCAACAAACATGATTAGAAACAGCAGGGGTGGGGAGAGGAGGGGGGCACAGAGAGCCTCTTAGAGGCTTAAAGGAAATCTAAACTTTCCACAGAGATTTTTTTGACCTTTTTTTCTGTCTGTTCTCAATTTTCTTTCTTTTCTTTTTCTTTTTTTTTTTTGGAGGTTTCGAGAAGCCTGGTGCAGCTCGGTGGAATTGTCTCATCTTCTTGCTCTCTGCCAAATGATCCTCGCCCCATCTTTGATACGAGTTGTATTCAGAGTAGAACCTGAAAAAAAAAAAAATCTGAATTCCAGGGCAAGCTCACTCCACCTGGGAATTCTCCTCTCACATGATGCAGTTTTTCAAATTCAGATGAGTTTTTTTTTCCCCCTGAAATTTGACGGGAAGGGGAATGTTTTCAACAACGTACGGCTTCGGCGCGAGCGATCATCATCTGGGGAATCCCCCATATGAAGGTAAAATGGCCGGCCTTAAAGATGGGATTGCTGTACGGCTGGGCCTTGAGTCGAGACGTCATCACTGGGGGGCTCATTAAAAACCTTCCTCTTCGGGGAATCAACAAGAACATACAACACACTATACAGTAACCTGCTGAAACATGGCAAAGGCATTTACACTCCAAGTTATATTATTGGAAACAAGCTCCTGGGATTTACGCTCCAATCTGCATTCCTTGTTGTGTACGGCAGGAGCTTCAGCCTTTAGAAAATTTGGGTTTTTTCAGCCAGCCATGTTCATTACTAGATGACTTCACCGGCACTGCCAAGAAATGCACTCTGTGTTGCTTCTTAGGCTAATCAGTTCTGCTATGCTTTATATCTGAATGGGCATAAAGTGAAGTGGCTTACAAGCAAAGAAGATGAGTTTTGGCCTTGATGTGTTTTTGCTGTGAGTTACATAAATGTCTAACCCACAAAGGTGACCCACTATTAAAGGCCTGTTGTGTTTCTTGATTTACATTTATTGTGCCACCAAAGCATCATCATTAAAGCAATGCACTAATGCCAGATATGTAAATGGCTCTTGTTGCTTTGTGTCGGAGCTGCAGTGGTACACACTGTGCTGGAGAGAACACCACCAAGGAAATCGATATGGTGTGACCTCACCAACCGTACAATGTATCCAGCGCATGGTATTTTTAGCTAATAGATGGTGCATTGTGCTGTGCTCTGAGGAAAGACGGTGTAATATCTGTACCTGACAAGTGACCACATGACTGATGCTGGTCGTTCTACAGAGGAAAATAAAACAAATAATTAAAAAAAAAACAAAACAAAAAAACAATACTTTGTGTCTACTGCAACATGCTGGTGCAATTCTCACAGCAAAAGTTAATTTCTGCTGGAAGTTTCTGAATCGGAGGGGATGATTAAATACTGTCATTACGCCCTGCTCACGGACAGAGACTCAAGAGCTGGGGAACTCAGAACAACAAACAG